>NC_072005.2:60560833-60897500 GCF_028885655.2 Pongo abelii
CGGGCGCAGTGGCTCAAGCCTGTAATCCCAGCACTTTGGGAGGCTGAGGCGGGCAGATCACAAGGTCAGGAGTTCGAGATCAGCCTGACCAACACGGAGCAACCCCGTCTCTACTAAAAATTCAAAATTAGCCAGGCGTGGTGGCGCATGCCTGTAATCCCAGCTACTCGGGAGGCTGGGGCAAGAGAATCGCTTGAACCCGGGAGGTGGAGGTTGCAGTGAGCCGAGATGGCGCCACTGAACTGCAGCCTGGGCGACAGGAGCGAAACTCCATCTCAAAAAAAAAAGAAAGAAAGAAAAGAAAAAAATAACAAACATGAAACAAAGAAATGAACTGATCAACAAAAGACAGCCAAAGACGAGGCAGAAGCTGAGAAAGACTCAAAGAGGAAACAGGTTGCTTCCCCCTCTCCCCTCCTCTCCCTCTCCTCCCTCCACCAAATTCTCACCAGGGCTGGGCCTGAATGAGGGCCCAGGTCCCGAGGATGGTGACCAGAGAATGCAAAGTGTGGGGGCCACAGGTGAACAGGGTGAGCCCCAGGCCCACAGCGGCTGCCCCCCATCTCTTCAGCCCAGGACCTGCAGGGGGAAGGGACAGCATAAGCCTGGAACCTTCCAGAGGGTCCCCCCCTTTATTTTCCACTGGGGAGGGAGCCTGACTCACCGGCTTTCTTAAAGAGGAAGCCAATGGGGATGGAGATAAGAAGAACCACTAGATATGTCCATTCTTCAGGCGACATGGTCTGGGGGAAGGGCAGAGATTCACAGTGAGAACCCAGGAATCCAGGCCCCCTGCCTCCTCCCTCTACGAGGATCCAGGAATCCAGCCCTCTAGACCCCAGTTTTTGAGGATGATGGAGTCCGAGCCTCAGCTCCTCTCCTTTGAGAACCTAGCAACACAGACTCCAGCCCCTTCCTCCTTGGAGGAGACAGGAATCCACCCCCAGCCCCTCCTTTGAGAGCACAGGCCTCCAGCTCTCCTCTCCTTGGAGAACCCAGGAAAGTGTGGGGATCTCCCAGCACCCAGGCCCCTCCTTTGCGAACGCAGAAATCAAAGCTACTCCCCGCACGCATACTACGGACCCAGATTTGAAGACGCCTCTCTTTTAAAAACCCAGAAACAGCACCCCTCCCGGATCCTTCCTCTTCGACAGCCCAGGAATCTAGACCTCCGACCCCCTCTTCCACCGAGGATCCAGGAACCCAGACCACCTCTTTGGATCCCCCATCCCCGGCCCTTGTGAAACCAGATATCCGGACCCCCAGCCCTTCTTCTCCTTCGAGACCACTCAGAGGATCCCGGGCCTCCAGCCTGCACCTCCTTCGGAGCTCCAGACCCCTCTCCTACTGAGAACCCAGGGATCGAACACCCTCCCCTGCCCAGGCCCAGGCCCAGCCCCAACCCGTCCCGCGCACCCCAGCGCATCCCCGGCAGAGCCACAGGCGGTTGCGCCAGCCCCGAGTTCCAAAGCGCCTCCGGGGCCGCCCCGCACCCGCCAGCCCGCAGAGACCCTGCCGCCGTGTAACCTCGCCTCGCCACTGGGCGCCGCCACCCTGGCCCACCTGAGCTGCTCGCCGGGCAGGAGGCGGCCGAGCAGTCCCAGCCCGCTGGCCGCCGCGGCTCCGGCCACGCCTCCCCCGCCCAGCGCGCCCCCGCGCCGCCTGCTCCTTCTGGGCGCCCGCCGGGCTGCGCGGATCAGGCCGGCGAAGAGGCCACGGTCAGGGCCCCGGGCGGGCAGGGAAGAAGCCCCGGAGCAGGAGCCAAGAGCGCGAGTCGGCAACGGGACTCGAGTCCAGGTCCACACTGGGATCCGAGCTCCGAGTACGTGAAGGGGCAGGCCTTCGGGCTCGGAACAAGGAGGAGCCAAAAGCTTCGGACCCGAAGGGGAACAGACGGGATCCGGAAAGGAGGCGGGGTTTGGAGCTCGGCGGGAGGAATGAGGCGGAGTCTCCCTTCGGGTTCCTTCTGGCACAATCGAGAGCTTGAATTCACTGGAGGCGGGGCCACAAACTTCGGCTCACTTCGGAGATAGTCGAGAACGGAGAGCTGGGGCCAGTGTGGGCGGGGCCACATGTTTCGGCTTTCTTCGGAGATAGTCTAGTCCTTAGGGTCACTGTTCCGATGTGGGCGGGGCCACAGACTCGGCCGGATGTGGGTGGGGCCACAAGCTTCGGTTTACTTCGTAGACAGTTGGGTACAAGTGACGCTAGGATGATAGACGGAGTCAACAGGATCGCCAGATACCGATGAGTATTTACAAGGGGGCGGGGCGGAAGCGACTTGCCCTCAAAGGGGGGGAACCCCGAGGGCCGGCGTGTGCCTACGGGATCGGGCCAGGGTGACGATCCTCAAGTTCCCAAGTTGAAGAGAGGAAGCGGCAGAGGGAGGTGCGCTCAGTGGGGCGGGGCCAAGGTGGCCCCCGCGGGAGGAGGGCGGGGCTTCGGTCCTGCGAGGGGCGGGACCTGACTTCCCGCGGCGCTGATGGGGCGGGATGACGAAGTTGACGAGGGTGTCAGCATGAGGGGGTGGAGGAAGGAGCGCGTGGCGCGGTGCGTAGTGGGTGGCTCCGCCTCGACTGCGAATTACTGTTTATGAGGTGACTCGCTGGTTGTATCGGTGGACAGTGGGACATTCTGAAGGGAGGCAAGGAGGCGGACTGAGCGCTCCCAATTGGGGTGAGCCCGCCCGAGCGGAGAGTGGACGGCGGGTGCCTAGGGGGCGGGGCTTTCGGCTGTGGGGTTCGGTCGTCGGGCGGGAACTCCCCAACTGGGGTGCGCTGGCGCTCGGAGGGGGCGGGGCCACAGGCTGCGAGACTGCTGGGAGCCGATGACGCCCGAACGCCGAACCTAGTGCGTCCGGGAGGAGGCGGGGCTACGGACTCGGCCGAGCCGAGAACACCCGAACGTCAAATTGCTCACGTTCGAGAAGGGGGCGGGGCTGCGGATTCGGTGGAGCCGAGGACGCCCGAACGCCGAACTTCCTGTGCTCGGGAGGGGGCAGGGTTTTGTACTGTGGGAGTCTGAGAGCGAGTAAGCCCGAAAGCCGAATCACAGTCGTTCGGAAAGAGGAGCGAAGGCCCGAGCGTCCGGAAGAGGGTGTGGCCTCGGCGGTGCCTTAGCCTCGAGAGCTTCTGACCCCTGACGGGAACACCCGAAGGGGGACGCCCACTTTGCAAGAGGGTGGTGCCAAAATGGACCTTTGTAAGGGGGCGTGTCGCCGCGCTTGCGGAGGTTTGTTTTTCAGACTCCAAGGCGCAATGGTAGGTACGGCAGTGCGGGCACAGAGCGGGTGCCAACCGTAGGATCACAAGGGTAGAGCGGGGCCCCGGCGGCTTGGCGAGGGGCGAGGGCCGGGGGCTGGTCTCCGGCGGCCGCGGGGCCTGGTGGGATCGCCTGGGGGCGGGGCCTGGCGCTCGGGCCCAGCAGGTGGTGAAGGGCGGCTGAGCGAGGCCCCGCCCCCTAAGGCCTAGGGGCGGGGCTTCGCCGAGACCCCGGGCGGCGGTCCGCGGCGCGCAGCTGTTTCGGTAACTGCTTTGCCTCCTGACTCCCGCAGGAGGATGCTGGTGGTGGAGGTGGCGAACGGCCGCTCCCTGGTGTGGGGAGCCGAGGCGGTGCAGGCCCTCCGGGAGCGCCTGGGTGTGGGGGGCCGCACGGTAGGCGCCCTGCCCCGCGGGCCCCGCCAGAACTCGCGCCTGGGCCTCCCGCTGCTGCTGATGCCCGAAGAGGCGCGGCTCTTGGCCGAGATCGGCGCCGTGACACTGGTCAGCGCCCCGCGCCCAGACCCTCGGCACCACAGCCTGGTAAGGGGGCGGGACTTGAACTCCTGGGTTCGGTGGGAGCGGGACCTGGGAGTCAAGATTCCTGGCTTCCGAAGGGACCATAAGCTTGGAGGTTCCAGCGAAGTGTGCTTCTTAGGCCCTGACAGCCTTCAAGCACCAGCAAGAGGAGAGCTTCCAGGAGCAGAGCGTCTTGGCAGGATCCCTGGTGGGATCGTAAGGGGGCGGGGCTCGAACTCCTGGGGTCGGTGGGAGCGGGGCCTGGGAGTCAGGATTCTTGGCTTCCGAAGGGACCATAAGCTTGGAGGTTCCAGTGAAGTGTGCTTCTCAGGCTCTGACATCCTTCAAGCGCCAGCAAGAGGAGAGCTTCCAGGAGCAGAGCGCCTTGGCAGCTGAGGCCCGGGAGACCCGTCGTCAGGAGCTCCTGGAGAAGATTACGGAGGGCCAGGCTGCTAAGAAGCAGAAACTAGAACAGGCTTCAGGGGCTGGCTCGAGCCAGGAGGCCGGCTCGAGCCAGGCTGTCAAAGAGGATGAGACCAGTGATGGCCAGGCTTCGGGAGAGCAGGAGGAAGCCGGTGAGCATGGGAGGTGGAGTCCAGGGACCACGGGAAGGAGAGGAGAGATCTTTTAGGAATTTTAGCTGGGAGTCCAGTGACTGGGTCTCCCTGAGGATGAGAAAACTTTACCCCTTGAATTTACCAAACTCTTCTCTGTACTCCCCACCAGGCCCCTCCTCTTCCCAAGCAGGACCCTCAAATGGGGTAGCCCCCTTGCCCAGATCTGCTCTCCTTGTCCAGCTGGCCACTGCCAGGCCTCGGCCGGTCAAGGCCAGGCCCCTGGACTGGCGTGTCCAGTCTAAAGACTGGCCCCACGCCGGCCGCCCTGCCCACGAGTTGCGCTACAGCATCTACAGAGACCTGTGGGAGCGAGGCTTCTTCCTCAGTGCGGCTGGCAAGTTCGGAGGTGACTTCCTGGTCTATCCTGGTGAGTATGGGTTGGGGCCTCTGGTTGCTATGCCTTTCTATATGATCCCAATGTATTCTGTGTTTTTTTTTTCTTTTTTTTGTCTTAATAGAGGTGGGGTCTCTATTGTTGCTTAGGCTGGTCCCAATTCCTGGGCTCAAGCAATCCTTCCACCTCAGCCCCCCAAAGTACTGAAATTATAGGCCCAGCTGCATTTTTCTTTTTTGTCTCATTTTCTCTTAGTCTCTGAAATTCATAGACAGACAGGAAACATTTGGGAGCTCCCGAACTCATTGGGCAAGCAGTTTAATGACTTTTATTAAATGATTACTGTGATCCAGAAGATTCACTTAGAAGTAGTTAGACATCAGGCTGGGCGCAGTGGCTCATGCCTGTAATCCCAGCACTTTGAAAGGCCAAGACAGGTGGATCACCTGAGGTCAGGAGTTTGAGACCAGTCTGGCCAACATGGTGAAACCCCGTCTCTACTAAAAATACTAAAACTAACTAGGCATGGTGGTGGGCGCCTGTATTTCCAGCTACTCGGGAGGCTGAGGCAAGAGAATCACATGAACCCAGGGGGCAGAGGTTGTAGTGAGCCGAGATCGTGCCATTGCACTCCAGCCTGGGGGACAAGAGCAAGACTTTGTCTCAAAAAAAAAAAAAAAAGCCTAGAAGTGGAATAGCTGTGTCCGAGAGCATCTGTTTTAGAGTATCCATAGTGATGGCTGAAATGATCTCAAATCTCCTCCCAGTGGTCATTCCCGTGGCGTCCAGCCCTCTGCCATTGGTCACTGCTTCAGTGCCTCTCTCCCTCCCCCAGGTGACCCCCTTCGCTTCCACGCTCATTACATCGCTCAGTGCTGGGCCCCCGAGGACCCTATCCCACTCCAAGACCTGGTTGCTGCTGGGCGCCTTGGAACCAGCGTCAGAAAGACCCTGCTCCTCTGTTCTCCGCAGCCTGATGGTAAGGTGGTCTACACCTCCCTGCAATGGGCCAGCCTGCAGTGAACTCCAGAGACCTAGGGGGATGTGGCTGTCTGCAGCAAGAGCCTTTCTGGATGTTCCCCAGCTCTTCTCTGGGAGTCTAGAACATCCTTCTACCTTTCTCCATGGTTAGTTTTTGATTCCAGGTTTTCGAACACTACATCATTTTTATGTTCTTCCTTGTTTCAAAGCACATATTGGCTGTGTTTTTGTAGTTACCTATTTTCACACTGTGAGCTTCCCGAGAATGGGGCCTGGGTTTGATTCATCTGTTTTCTACAGGGTTTAAGTCTCAGGAGGTCTCAATAAACTTGTTATATAAATGTTCATGATTTGAATGTTTGCGACAGTCCTGGAACCCCTGGATGGTCTCATCTGCATGTACAGATGAGAAAAAGGCCTGGAGGAGGGGGAATGACTTGCCCAAAGTCACACACTTAGTAAATAGCAGGCCTGGCCTTTCAAAATTGGTTTTTCTGACTCCTAAATCTGCACTCTTTCTACCGCACTAAACTTCCCTTTTGAAAAGATTTCTATGAAATTTTCCAGATGCATACAAAGGTTATAAATAAAAATATAGGCCGGGCACGATGGCCCACACCTGTAATCCCACAGAACTTTTGGAGGCCAAGGCAGGAGGATCGCTTGAGCCCAGGAGTTTGAGACCAGCTCTGGCAACATTGTAATACCCAGTCTCTACAAAAAATAATTTAAAAAAAAATTAGCCAGGGATCCCTTGAGCCTGGAAAGTTGAGGCTGCTGTGAGCTGTGATTGCACCACTGCACTCCAGCCTGGGAGACAGAGCAAGAACCTGTCTCAAAAAATATATACGTGTGTGTGTATATATGTAAATATACACACATATGTGTATATATATATGTGTGTGTATATATATCATAAAAGGAAATGAGTATTGTAATTTTAGGAGTTCAGAGCATGGGGAGAACGTCAGGAAGTACTCTGGAAGGCGTTCTGCTTTTTCATGGCCTGGGTAGTGGTTGAGAATTTTTTTGATACTGTACATTTATATTTTAGACTCTTTTGGATGTGTTATATTCTGCAGTTTTTATAAAAGCTAAAACACATGTATATGTAAAAAACTTGCACTTACAAAATCATTTACCCATGTTTTTGCTTAAGAAAGTACTAGAACACTATGTTTATTCCAATAATTACACCTTTATCTTATCAATGTGCAGTTTTATTTTGTCACGTTTATTTTGTCAGTGTAATACATTCACATGGTGAGGCTGGGCGTGGTGGCTTATGCTTGTAATCTCAGCACTTTGGGAGACGAAGGCGGGCGGATCACGAGATCAGGAGTTCGAGACCATCCTGGCCAACATGGCCCACCTCTACGAAAAATACAAAAATTAGCTGGGCGTGGTGGCAGGCGCCTGTAATCCCTGCTACTCGGGAGGCTGAGGCAGGAGAATCACTTGAATCTGGGAGGTGGAGGTTGCAGTGAGCCAAGGTCGCGCCACTGCACTCCAGTCTGGGTGACAGAGCTAGACACTGTCTCAAAAAAACAAAAACAAAAACTTCACATGGTAAAATTCTGGGGCTGAAAGTCTCCACCTCTAGTTCTTCAATTTCTTCCCCCCACGTTTCATTCTTTCTCTTTTTTGTGTGAATTGAGCAGCCTCGAACCGGAATAGGTTTAGAGAGACTCCCGTCTCCCCTCTTTCTTGCCATTCCCAGTAAACAGACTTCATAGAATCTCAATTTCCTGTAAGTTTAGATTAATTTAATATACGACATTGGGCTAGGCGCGGTGGCTCACACCTGTAATCCCAGCACTTTGGGAGGCTGAGGTGGGCAGATGAGTTAGAGATCAGCCTGGCCAACATGGTGAAACCCCCTCTCTACTAAAAATAGAAAAAAAAATTAGCCAGGCGTGGTGGCACGCGCCTGTACTCCTAGCTACTCAGGAGCCTAAGGCAGGAGAATCACTTGAACCCAGGAGGCAGAGGTTGCAGTGAGCCAAGATTGCACCACTACACTCCAGCCTGGGCAACAAGAGCTAAACTCCCATCTCAAAAAAATAAAAAGAAAAGAAAAGAAAAAAAATGACGCTAACCCCTGTCTGGCCAATACTCTCTTCTTTATGCCTGCTTCATAAGTGGCTTTGTAAGTCTATTCTCCACCCTTTCTCCTCTTTACAACAAAATACTTAGAAGTCTCATTATCTCTGTCATGAGTCTCCCCTCTGAAAAGTTCCTCATTTAAAATTCTTGTGGCCAGATGTGGTGGCTCAGACCTGTAATCCTAGCACTTTGGGAGGCCAAGGTGGGAAGATCAGTTGAGCAGTTGAGCTCAGGAGTTCGAGACCAGCCTTGGCTGAACATAGTGAGACTTCATCTCATCTCTATTTAAAAACAAAAAAACAAAAAAACTTTTGTGACTGGTGTCCCCACATGTTGTCAGTCAACAAATTCTATAGGTGCCATGTTCAAAGCACTGTGGATCCACAGTTTGGCCCCACCCTCCACCTTCACTGCCAGTATCTTAGAAAAACCAAACCATGGCTCATTTGATCTTGATAGCTTCCTAACTGATCCCCTGCCTTCTATTCTTGCCCCTCTATTGTCTGTTTTCAACAGAGCAGCCAGAATTATATTAAAAGATAAGTCAGACCATGTCACAGCTCTGTCTAAAACTTTCCTGGAGTTTTCCGTCTCAGTAAAACTCAGGTCCCACTTTGCAGCTTCCTCATGAACTGGCCATGTGCATCCTCTTCCTTGCTTATTATTATTATTTTTATTTTTATTTTTGAGACAGAGTCTTGCTCTGTTGCCCAGGCTGGAGTGCAGTGGCACAATCTCAGCCCACTGCAGCCTCTGCCTCCTGGGTTCAAGTGGATTCAAGCGATTCTCCCACCTCAGCCTCCCAAGTACCTGGGATTACAGGCGCCTGCCACCACGTCAGGCTAATTTTTTGTATTTTAGTAGAGACAGGGTTTCACCATAATTGCCCAGGCTCGAACTCCTGAGCTCAGGCAATCCACCCACCTCAGCCTCCCAAAGTGCTAGGATTATAGGCATGAGCCACCATGCCCGGCCAGCTTTGTTCCTCTTTACTGCTGAATATTCCATTGTATGGACATAACCCCATTTTATTTATCCATTCACCAGGTGATTGGCATTTGTTTCTAGTTAAGGACAAGGTTTTGGTTTTGGTTTTGGTTTTATTTACCCTTGTTCATGCAGTATCCCCAGGTCCAAGAACAGTTCCTGGCACATAGTAAGCAGTCAATACATTATTGCTAAATAAATGAGTGGCTTAAACTATAATTTTTAAATCAGGGCTGAGACAATTTGGAAATTATAATTTCTCCTACACGACTTTCTAAGCATATTTTAAATAAATATACATACGTTAAGGTCATTTTTATTAATGCAAATTGTAGCATACTATGCACACTTCTGCAGCTTGCTTATTGGATATGCCCAGGCTTGTCTCATTTTTGCCAACAGCTACATGGTTTTGCGTCCTATGGATGGGGCGTAATTAGATTTTATTACACTTGTACAAAAGGAAAGGAATTCAGCTCCCCAAGCATGCCCAGCTGGTCCTTGGCAACCCATGATGGAAACCAAGGGTTCCTCTTATATTACCCGTGCTCCTTTCAGAGAGGAAGGGCTAGAGGGCTCCAGCCTGAGTGAGAGAGAGAGAGGAGGAAGCATGAGAGGTTTGTGGAAGAGGGCCCGGTGCCATATGACTGGACCATGCTTCTGAAGAGGATCAGGGTGAGGCCAGATCTTATCAGCTGACCCTTGAGCAACATGGGTCTGAACTGCTCAGGTCCACTTTTATGCAGATTGAAAAAAGTAAAGGTTACACAGAGCATGCATACCTCTCCTGCTTTGCCTTTTACCTCCTCCACCTCTGGCACCCTGAGACAGCAAGATCCAACCCTCCTCTTCCTTCTCCACCTCTGCCTACTCAGAATGAAGACAAGAATGAAGACCTTTAGGATGATCCACTTCCACTTAATGAATAGTAAATATATTTTCTCTTTTTTAGAATTTTCTTAATATTTTCTTTTTGTTTTTTTTTTTTTTTTTTTTTTTGAGACGGAGTCTCGCTCTGTCACCCAAGCTGGAGTGCAGTGGTGCAATCTCAGCTCACTGCAAGCTCTGCCTCCTGGGTTCACACCATTCTCCTGCCTCAGCCTCCCGAGTAGCTGGGACTACAGGCGCCTGCCACCACGCCCGGCTAATTTTTTGTATTTTTAGTAGAGATGGGGTTTCACCGTGTTAGCCAGGATGGTCTCAGTCTCCTGACCTGGTGATCAGCCCGCCTTAGCCTCCCAAAGTGCTGGGATTACAGGCATGAGCCACTATGCCCGGCCAGTATTTTCTTTTCTCTAGCTTAATTCATCATAGGAATACAGAATATAATATATACAGCGTACAAAATGTGTGTTAATTGACTATGTTATTGGTAAGGCTTCCAGTCAACTACGAGTAATTTTTTTTTTTATTTTTTATCTTGAGACGGTGTCTTGCTCTGCCAGCTGGGCTGGGGTGCAGGGGCATTATCTTAGTTCACTGCCGCCTCAACCTCCTTGACTCAAGCAATCCTTCCACCACAGCCTCCCAAGTAGCTGGAACTACGGGCACACGCCACCACACCCAGCTAATTTTTCTGTTTTCTGTAGAGTCTGGGTTTCGCCATGTTGCCCAGGCTGGTCTTGAACTCCTGGGCTCAAGTGCTCTGCTTCCCAAATCCCACCTGGGGTTACAGGTGTGAGCCATGGTGCCTGGCCTAGTAGTTAAGTTTTGGGGAAGTCAAAAGTTTTATGCAGATTTTCTTTTCTTTTTTTTTTTTTTTTTGAGGCAGCCTTGCTCTGTCGCCCAGGATGGAGTGCAGTGGTACGATCTCGGCTCACTGCAACCTCCACGTCCTGGGTTCAAGCGATGCTCTTGCCTCAACCTCCTGAGTAGCTGGGATTTCAGGTGCTTGCCACCATGCCTGCCTAATTTTTGTATTTTTAGTAGAGACCGGGTTTTGCCATGTTGGCCAGGCTGGTCTCGAACTCCTGACCTCAGTTGATCTGCCGGCCTTGGCCGTCCACAAAGTGCTGGGATTACAGGCGTGAGGCACCGCGCCCAGCCTATATGGAGGTTTTCGGCTGAGCTGGGGGTCAGTGCCCCTCGCCCCCAGACTGTACAGAGTCAGCTGTGTTAAGATATTAAGCACCTTCAGTACACAAGGCTCTGGGCTGGTTTTTTTTTTTTTTTTTTTTTTTTTACTCTAAATCATCAGACCCTATGAGGAAAGTCCTGTTGCTTTCTCCCATTTAGCACTCTTGAAGAGGCTAATCTGCCTAAGATCAAGAGCTCGTCAGTGACAGCTGAGGTTAAAACGCAGATCTTTTTTAAGACTTGAGAACCTACAGGTTCAATCACCATTATAAAACCATCTCTGTAATCACGAGGCACCCGGAATTTGTGGAGCTTGGACTTCATCCTGAAGGGAGTGAAAACTTATGGAAGTTTTTTCCTTCCACGTTTCCCCCTTCCAGATGAGTAATATACGCGTGTTCAAGATATAAAAATGCATAAAATTTGGCCGGGCATGGTGGCTCACACCTGTAATCCCAGCACTTGGGGAGGCTGAGGCGAGTGGATCACTTGAGCCCAGGAGTTCAAGACCAGCCTGGGCAATATGGCAAAACCCCGTCTCAAAATAACAAAACAAACAAAAAACCCTTAAAACTGAACAAGGTAGTTTGTAAGATATGGAAATACAATGCAGATGGCGATAATGACGATGGTAGCTAACACTAGGCCCTTTATGCCAGACACTCCTAAACACTGGATAGACTCTCACTGAATCCTCACAAGCTTATGAGGTGGGCACTACCATCATTCCCCGTTTTACAGAGGAGGACGCTGAGGCACAGTGATTGAGAAACTTGTCGAAGGCACTGCAGCTGGCAAGTGGTGACGTGGCATTTGAATCCAGGCATCCGGATGGTGTGGATGCCGTGGAAGAGAAAGGGACGGGTGGGACTGCTCCTGAGGAGATACTGACTGCCGAGGCAGCAGCGTAGGGAAGACAACTGAAGAACACGAGCTGTGGAGACAGACCATCGCATTCGGAGTGGAGAGATGGGTGTACAGACAGACAATAACCAGACTATATACAAAAAGAGAACTCTAGGTCAGGCGCGGTGGCTCACACCTGTAATCCTAGCACTTTGGGAGGCTGAGGCGGGTGGATCACTTGAAGTCAGGCGTTTGAGACCAGGAGTTCAAAACCCCGTCTCTAATATAAAAATTAGCTGGGCATGGTGGTGGGCACCTGTAGTCCCAGCTTCTGGGGAGGCTGAGGCACGAGAATCGATTCAACCTGGGAAGCCGAGGTTGCAGTGAGCCGAGATCGCACCACTGCACTCCAGCCTGGGTGACAAGAGCGAAACTCCGTCTCAAAAATAAAATAAATTACTGATAATAGTATTAATACCCCTTAAGTGGGTATTGGTAATAGTACCGTGGGGCGGGGGGCCAACTTCTCTGAGAGTGCTCCGTAAGTATGTATTGAAGATTGAGTAAATACATTTAAAATTCTTACAACAGTAGGTGGCACATAGAAAGCGTTCCAGAATGCCACATTATTGTTAGTGACAGAAATAATCTCGGCTGGGCGCGGTGGCTCACGTCTGTAATCCCAGCACTTTGGGGGGCCAAGGCGGGAGGCTCTCTCGAGGCCAGGAGTTCAAGACCAGCCTGGGCAACATGGCAAGACGCCGACTGTTAAAAAAAAAAATGTTACCCGGGCGTCGTAGCGTGTGCCTGTAATTCCAGCTACTGGGGAGGAGGTGGGACGATCGCTCGAGCCCGAGAGGTTGGTCGGGGCTGCAGTAAGCCGAAATCACGCCACTGCACTCCAGCCTGGGCGACAGAGCGAGACCCTGTCTCAGAAAGAAAGAGAAAAACCACCGTCCAAGGGCGGAGAAGGAAGGTTCTCCCTGCTTCTCAGGTTTCCACTCCTTGGCCGGAAAAAGCCTAGTCCTCCCAGGTTAGCACGCCGCTCTAGCCCAGCCTCACGTCTCCACTGCTTCTCAGCCAGCCAACGCCTCTTCTGATTGGCTCTGACGTGCGTGGTGCGTGATAACGTCACGAGGCGCCGGCGTTACTATAAGAGCGCAGCCGTGTCACTTGCGCGCCTCTTTCTCAGGGACCGGGTTATGCGTTCAGGTGAGGTGTAGTGGTGTTGGAGGGGTTTGGGTTGGATGGTGGCCTGGGCCTTCCGAGTTTCCATGAGTAACCTGAAGACGTTAGGGAACAGAGCAGGGTGGTTGAACGGGAGTGCAGCACGGTTTTGGGGGCTGATACTGACTGTGAGAGCGTTGGAGGTTATTCTCGCGAGATCCGATCTGGGCGCCGCGAGTTTTTGGCGTAGTTGTGGGACTGCGCAGGCGCCGCCTGGAGCTCTTACGCTTATGCTTCTCTCCCGCGCAGGCGCAGACGGGGAAGCGGAGCCAACATGCCGGTGGCCCGGAGCTGGGTTTGTCGCAAAACTTATGTGACCCCGCGGAGACCCTTCGAGAAATCTCGTCTCGACCAAGAGCTGAAGCTGATCGGTGAGTGGCCAAGGCTTCCGGGAAGTGGTTCGGCTTCCGGGAGGCGGTTAGCACGTGGATGAAGGCGCCCACGTGCTCGATCTAGTCCGCCTCCTAAATTTGGTACTATTCGTGGTTTAGGAAGGTTTTGTGTATCCAAAGCTGCCAGCCTAGTTTTTGTGCCAGTACGTGGGACTACACTTGTCCACCCCTTTCTCCCCACCAGGCGAGTATGGGCTCCGGAACAAACGTGAGGTCTGGAGGGTCAAATTTACCCTGGCCAAGATCCGCAAGGCCGCCCGGGAACTGCTGACGCTTGATGAGAAGGACCCACGGCGTCTGTTCGAAGGTGCGTATGGGAGTCCACAGCAGAGGGATGGGGTGCAGGGCTTGTGAGGTTCATTCTCCCTTCTGGTGTCTCTGTTCCAGTGATGAGAGTTGTGTCATTGGATAAATGGAGCCAGCCTTTTAACTTTTAGTGGCACTTGTGGAGTAGGAAAAGTGGATCTGGATCAGTCTTTGCCCTGTTTCTTAGGTGTGTGGGTTTTTTGCCCAGTTACTGGACCTTCAGTTTGGTAATGACCAGAGCTAAAGATAGGCCTGGCACACTTGGGCACTTGTCTGTGTCTTTATATGATGTCTCAAAACAGTTCTGTTTATGTGGCCTGTTTGTTGGTGGATGAGAGTAGACTATGAAGTGGGATTTCTGGACTAAGTGATGGTGGTAACAGGGTTTGCACGTTTGCTTGGTTTATTGTTTTTTTAATTAAATTTTCTCGTGTTATTTATTTTTTGAGACGGAGTCTTGCTCTGTCGCCCAGGCTGGAGTGCCGTGGCGCAATTTCGGCTTACTGCAACCCCCGCCTCCTGGGTTCAAACAATTCTCCTGTCTTAGCCTCCCAAGTAGCTGGGACTACAGACAGGCGCACGCCACCACGCCTGGCTAATTTTACTTTTGAGATGGAGTCTCGCTCTATTGCCCGTGCTGTAGTGCAGTTGTCGCAATCTTGGCTCACTGCAAACTCCGCCTCCAGAGTTCAAACGATTCTCCTGTCTTAGCCTCCTAAGTAGCTGGGATCACAGGCATGCGCCACCAAACCTGGCTAATTTTGTATTATGAGTGGAGACGGGTTTTCACCATGTTGCCCAGGCTGGTGCTTGTTTTATTAAGCTGGTCAAGGACATTAGGTGGCATTTAGCAAAGGCCTGAACAGGAGAGAATCTGTAAAATGTCTCAGGGAACAGCATTTCAGGTGATGACTTTAGGAGGGCATGCAGATCGCATAGACTTAGGCTTACTTTACTAATTGTGGTGAAATATATATTAACTTGAAAATGTGCCATCTTAACCATCTTGTTTTAAAATCTGCTCTGAGATGCGGTGTTATTGGAGTGCTTTCTACAGCAGATTGGCATGACCAAGATTGGCATTAGTATATTCTGAGACGCTGCTTTTGCCTGAGTTTGGGTAGTCATGATTTATGGTGAAAAGCAGTCTCTACGCCTGAGCCCTGACTGTTAGGCATGAGAGTGGTCGTCCATATTAGGTGTTGAGAAAGTCCTGGAGCATGTTTAGCCACAGATTATCACAGTTTGTCCCAGGCTTGCAGATGTTAGAAGCTTTTTCTTTAAATAGGCACAGGATCTTGCAGTGTTGCCCAGGATGGTTTCCAACTACTGACCTCAAGTGATCCTTCCGCCTCAGGTTTCCATAGTGCTGGGGTTACAGGTGTAAGCCACCGCACCTGACCCTTTCATTCTTTTCGTCGATTTGTAGACCCCGTTGACAATCTCATGAAAGTGCTGGAGATCCCTCCCCCATAGATACTGATGTTGGGTGGGAATTCATCCCAGGGTTCTGTGAGGAGTGGGCTACAGCTGGTTCTGGTTTTAGGGAGGACTTTCTGAATATAGATCCTAATTGCAGTGAAACTTACAGTCATGTGAGAAAGCGGTGCAGGTGTCTGAGGGTTATTTGTGGTTTTCCAAGGCAGAAGTGAAAATTCCCAAGGGGTACACAGCTGTTAAGGTGAGTACACTTTCTAGTAAATGAAGCCATTTAGCCTAGCCAGGGACAGGAAGGAGGAGCTTGGATGTTTGCTCTTTGGTGTAATCCTGCCTTGATTCAGATCCAGCCTTTCCCACTAAGCTGTGTGACTGGCGAGATTCTGAGTCTCAGTCTGTTAAGACTGAACAGCCGCCAACATTTGGCTGGCAGTTAATAATCAACAGATAGAGGCCAGGCGTGGTGGCTTATGCCTGTAACCCCAGCACTTTGGGAGACCGAGGTTGTCGGATCACTTGAGGTCAGGAGTTTGAGACCAGCCTGGCCAACATGGTGAAATTCGATCTCTACGAAAAATACAAAAATTAGCCGGGCATGGTGGTGTGCCTGTAATCCCAGCTACTCGGGAGGCTGAGGCAGGAGAATTGATTGAACCTGGGAGACAGAGATTGCAGTGAGCCGAGATCCGCGGCACTGCACTGTGTGACAGCGAGACTCAAAACAAAAAAACACAAACTACCCACCTCCAGCACAACTGTGAAGAAATGTAGGAGTCATGTCCATTTTTCAGATCAGAAATGAAGGCATTGTAATACCTAACTGCCTTGTATGATGACAAGGACCTGTTTCCCACTGAGGTCCTCCCTGGTTTGCATTTTTAAAGCATTTTAAATTTTCTTGGTGCATTGGCCCAGCAGAGCCTCAGCAGTAGGACATGCTTTTGTTGATGGTGTAAGGTTTATTGTGCTGTTGAAAACTATTGTCTTCATACTTAAAGGTTTTGCCTGTGGCTGACCCTCCTGTTCTTTTTCAGGAGATAGATGGTTTAATAAATGTGGGCCAGGTGCAGTGGCTCATGCCTGTAATCCCAGCACTTTGGGAGGCAGAGGCAGGTGGATCACCTGAGGTCGGGAGTTTGAGACTAGCCTGACCAAAGTGGAGAAGCGCCCTAGTCTCTACTGAAAAAATACAAAATTAGCTGGGCGTGGTGGCACATGCCTGTAATCCCAGGCTGAGGCAGGAGAATCCCGGGAGGCAGAGTTTGCAGTGAGCCGAGATCACGCCATTGCACTCCAGCCTGGGCAACAAGAGGGAAACTCTGTCTCAAAAATGATAATAAATGTGAAACATTTTTTAAAATCATGCCTTTGTTTTGCCTAATGGTGATGATCTCACTTTGTCTCCCAGGCTGGAGCACAGTGGCATGGTCGTGGGTCACTGCAACCTGGACTGTGCTTAAGTGATCCTCCTCAGCTCTAGTAGCTGGGACCGCAATCCACCATGTACCACCATGCCTGGCTAATTTAGTTTTACTTTTTTGTTTGTTTTGGTACAAATGCGGTCTCACTATGTTGCCAAGGCTAGTTTCAAACTTCTGGACTCAACTGATCCTCCTGCCTCAGCCTCCCAAAATACTGGGTTTATAGGCCAGGCATAAGGTACTGTGCCTGGCTGAAGTTTCTATTTTCTAATGTAAAGACAGAAAGGCGTGAAGTGTCCAAAGAGGTAAATGATACCAAACTCATTTTCATCACTTTTTGGACATGTTTTTGTATTTTGATATTCAGGTGTTTAAATATCCTCTGATGTTGAGTGTTAAAAAAGAACAAAAATTGAAGCCATAGTATGACATAAGATGCTGGAAATGTACACAGCTGGTGTTTCCATTTTGATTCTCCCTACCTGTAACTGCTCCTTACTGGGAAAACTTTGGGTCCTCACAAAGTGAGCTAGCTTTCTTTCGAACTTTGCTTGGAGGGTAACAGTGCCAGGAATATCAGAAGTGCCTGATGCATGTGGATCTATTTATGAAAACTTGCTTGAATGGTTTGCTATAACTAGTAAGAGCCACTTTTTATAAAAGTGCACATAAGGAAAAAAGTTTGAGGTGTTTACCCCAGTGTCAAGGGGCAGTTGATTTGCCGAACGCGTATGGGATTATAGCAGTGAGCGGGAGCCTAGGGGAAGGCGTTTGCCCCCAGGGCCCTGTGGCTGTGGGCAAGGGCAGTCCAGAGTTATTAGCTAGAAGCCATGGCTTTGGACAGGGTAAGTTGCAAGTCGTCCTGAGCCTGGGGTTGGAAGAAAGGTATAGTAGCTGACATCTGTTGCATATTTTATGCAGTGCATTGTTAGGTTATATATATACTAGATATATTTTTGGTGCAAAATTTCATACAGAATAGTAAAATGAATGACATGTACTTAGCTGGAAAAATTCTAGTGTTAGAAATTACTTTTGTCTCCTTAAAAGGTGTAGATACTGCTATTATGGCACAGGGAATGTGATTGAATCTCACATCTGGTTAATCAGAAGAGCTTTCTGGACTGAGGATATGAACTCTTAAGCACTGTGCTTTGTTACGGTGGTAGTAGCTTAATAGTAGCTGCATTTGGTCTTTGCAGACTGAGTCCTTGTAAGGAGATGATTTCCTTTAGTCTTTCTAAGAATGTGGAGCGAGGGATGTTACATTCTCAGATGGGGAGGCAGGTGTATTTTGCCCTCCTGTCACCTGCAGTTTACTATGGATGATGACCTGACAACCATAGGGTAGTTTGTTTTTTTGTTTTGTTTTGTGACAGGGTCTCACTCTGTTGCCCAGGCTGGAGTGCAGTGGCCCCATCTCAGGTCACTGCAACCTCCGCCTCCTGGGTTCAAGCAGGTTTCCTTCCTCAGCCTCCTGAATAGCCGGGATTACAGGCAGTGCGCCAACAGCCTGGCTAATTTTTCGTAATCTTGGTGGAGACGGGGTTTCGCCATGTTGGCCAGGCCGGTCTCTCAAACTCCTGACCTCAAGTGATCTGTCTTGGGCTCCCAAAGTGCTGGGATTACAGGTGTGAGCCACCGCGCCCGGCCCGGAGGGTGGTTTTCACAGTGACATGGCTCACAGTGACTGGTGCTGTACTACTTGTGCCACCGTGACGCGGAGCTACCAAGAGGTGGAGCCAGGATTTGAACCCCAGAAGCCTGAGGTCAGAAGGCTGAGTCTGTGTGTCCTTCCACTCTTCCCAGGCAACGCCCTGCTGCGGCGGCTGGTCCGCATTGGGGTGCTGGATGAGGGCAAGATGAAGCTGGATTACATCCTGGGCCTGAAGATAGAGGATTTCTTAGAGAGACGCCTGCAGACCCAGGTCTTCAAGCTGGGCTTGGCCAAGTCCATCCACCACGCTCGCGTGCTGATCCGCCAGCGCCACATCAGGTACCACCTCTGATGGGCACCTGAATCTCCCTCCACCTGCCTCTCTGATGGTTGCCCTCACTAAGCCTGCTGTCCCCATCTCCTATGCAGCCCTCGGAGGTGATGGGTGTGAACTCACCCAGAGGGTACAGATTCACCCTTGCACACAGCTCACCAGGGAGCTGGGGCAGCCTCATGCCCCAATAGCCCAGCGCAAGGGTCACTGCGGCTCTAGCCGTACACCTTGTGAAGGCCTCTGCCAGGCACGTGGGCAGCTGGACAGGTAACAGCTCTTGGTGTCCCCAGTGGAGGGGAGAGAACCAGCCTCACCTCGCTTGGGTGGTGGGTTCGGCTGTCTCCTGGCTTGCTTGTGAAGTCGATTCCAGACCCTGATCCATGACTGCGTTCTGGGTACTCAGTGTGCCGTTTCTGTAACGTGGCACCATTGAGGCGGAGAAGCTGTACAGAAAGAGCGCAAGATGTTTGCGTTTAGAATCTTCGCCCCAGCCCTTCACTAACCCTGTGAGCCATAGGCAGAGCCTTGTGTGTCAGTGCTTTCGTCGGAGACGTAGCCTCGGGTTGCCGTGTTATTGTGGGCATTGCTGCCGCACGTGGTAATACAGCGAGGTGTCAGGTGTGGGGTTCAGGATATTTCAGACTCGGAACTTGGGGGCTCTTACACGGCCATCTCATTTGCTTTGTGGTCTTAGGTGGGATACTTTCGGATTTCTCCTATAAAATGGGGTTGAGAAACTCATCTGAAGTATTTTGGGGGATTAAGGTGATACCCTAAAACCCCGAAGGGTGCCCATAGGATCAGGTGCACCCTTCCCGCAGTGCCTTGGTGTCTGCGGCCATGGCAGCCTCACGGGGTGGGTGAAGAGGAAAGAGTGGTGGCTTAGCTGGGGTTAGTGTCCGCTTTTCCTCCAGTCCACTTCACTTTGTCGCCTCTTCCAGGGTCCGCAAGCAGGTGGTGAACATCCCGTCCTTCATTGTCCGCCTGGATTCCCAGAAGCACATCGACTTCTCTCTGCGCTCTCCCTATGGGGGTGGCCGCCCAGGCCGCGTGAAGAGGAAGAACGCCAAGAAGGGCCAGGGTGGGGCTGGGGCTGGAGACGACGAGGAGGAGGATTAAGTCCACCTGTCCCTCCTGGGCTGCTGGATTGTCTCGTTTTCCTGCCAAATAAACAGGATCAGCGCTTTACAATTGGTGTGTGGGGGTCTCTCCTCCTAGACTCTTTCCCCTGCTGTAAACATGCAGCCTTCCCTGGGAGGCTCGCTCACTTCGTCCCCTGCTGTAAACATGCAGCCTTCCCTGGGAGGCTCGCTCACTTCGTCCCCTGCTCTAAACATGCAGCCTTCCCTGGGAGGCTCGCTCACTTCGTCCCCTGCTCTAAACATGCAGCCTTCCCTGGGAGGCTCGCTCACTTCGTCCCCTGCTCTAAACATGCAGCCTTCCCTGGGAGGCTCGCTCACTTCGTCCCCTGCTGTAAACATGCAGCCTTCCCTGGGAGGCTCGCTCACTTCGGGCTGATACTTGGGAGTGCCTACCACCTAGTGGTCCCTGGCCTCTCCGTACTGTTCTGCAGTAGTGAACACACATCTTTACCAGAAACTTCTGTCATCACGGGAGAGACGAATGGTATTTTTGGAAAAACTGAGTCAAAACCAGAAGGAAATTCCAAGTAAGCCGGCGTTTGCATATAGGGGTGGGAGGGAGCCAGTCGTTGCTAGGCAGGGCAAGCGCCGAGTGGAGGTGGGGGCCTGCCCTGCCTGCTGGCCCTGGGACCCTGACCCCGCCGGGCAAGAGACAGGTGGGACGAGAGCTGACCTGAGGCTGACGGGTTGCTGGGGAAGGTGAACTGTTAGTGATTGTTGTTGGGGAGCACTTCACAGAATTTGCTTGCTAGTTTTAAAGCTTGTGATGCGGTTGATGTTGGGCAAGTTCCCAGTTTTGTCTTCACATGTAGGGGAAGTAGGTTAGCGTAGGGGAAGGGTCGTTGAGGGAACTCTGTTCCTCCTCTCCGCGTTTGGTGCTTCTGTGGACTCATGGTCAAGAGGTTGGCAGGCTTCCCTTTTCTCGGTCTTGTTGATCATCTGTTGGGGAGGGGTTTGGTTTCTGAGGAAGTGAGAAGCCTGAAATTGTGCAACCCTCTCAGGCTGCAGGCTGTAGTTGATTGGGTCCTTATCTGGAGGCCTTCAGGGTTTGAGGTCAGTGCAGAGACAGTTCTGGAACACAGCTAAGTTACTGTAAACCACGTGGAGAAATCCATTGCGGCTTACTTGAGCTAGGTGGTTGGCCCTTCCTTCCCTCAGGGTTGCTCCTTGGGAAATGATGGTGGTCTTGTGTCCATGGGGCCAGCTGCTGCACCGTCTGGGCTCACTGTGGTCTTCCTTGGAGTGTGGGGTCTGGGTCTTGTCTGGACTAGTGGATGGCCAGGGCAGCCTACTCACTGGGCTCCTGGGAGGAAGAGACTGCAGTTGTCTCTGGTCTGAGAGGCGGCGGCTCACCTGGGTGTAGCTCACAATTGTGGAGCTCCACGGCAGCCTGGAGGGAGGGGAGAGTGGGAGTTGAGGTATGCGGTTCTCGGGAGAAGCCTACGGGCTTGGAAAGGAAAAGGGTCTTCATCTTCAGGGCTCTGTCTACAGAGGCAGCGAGCGGGGCAACGGAGGGAGACTCCATCTCAAAAATTTGTAGAGATGGGGTCTCAATGTGTTGCCCCGGCTGATCTAAAACTCTTGGCCTCAAGCAATCCACTCGCCTCCCAAAGCGCTAGGATGACAGGTGCGAGCCACAGTGCCTGGCCTGCGTGGGTCTGTTGCTCTCCCTTTCTTGGTGATCTCCTTGGATCACTGCCCCGTATCATTCTCTCCCTCAACCCTCATCACCAGGGATGACCCTGAGCTCAGGGTCCTGAGCAAAGAACGGGACGGGGGCTGGGTAGGGGCCCCTCACTTGGAACCAGGATGTTGGGTGGGGGCGACAGGGGGCCAACCTTGGGCAGGAGGCATTGTGTCCACCGCAGCATCTGTGCTGTCCCCCATGGGGGTGGCTCACAGGGCCCAGGAGGAACAACCAGGTTGTTGGGTGGGGGCGGCAGGGGGCCGACCTTGTGCAGGAGGCATTGTGTCCACCGCAGCGTCTGTGCTGGACCACATAGGGGTGGCCCACAGGGCCCAGGGGGACGTCCGGGAGGTGCTGCCCATCTAGGCGCTGGGGGGTTGGGAGCCCCTCGTCCTGGTCAATGCAGAGCTGTCAAAACTGGCCTCTGAGTGACGCTGAGGGCCCAGGCCGTCTCCGGAAAGCACCAGTGATCCCGGCTGTGCTGAGAGGGGGGACTGAGGGCTGTCTGGACGCCCCTGAGATGAGGCAACTGGTATTTAGGGAATGCGCACTCTCTGGGGCCTGCAGGGAGAGCTCGCGGTCTCAACCCCATGCCTTCTGCCTTGTGCTTCTGGCCCAAGAGGTCGGGGTCACCGACCACCCCGTGTCCACCTAAGGCTTCCCTGGACACACAGCAGGGAGATGGGCAATGAGGGTGGGGGTTGTGGCCCTGCCTGTTACGGTCCCCAGCAGTGCAGGTGAATTAGACCACTGAGCCACAGAGCCTGGAGGGCAGATGGGCGTGCTGGGTATAAGGAGCCCCGGGCTCTGTGTTACAGGTCATGTGTTCTCACCAGTGGCCTTGCAGGAGGGGAACAGCCCCTCCCCCAGGGCCTCGCTCTGCTGCCCCTGAAGGATGGGGCTGAGGGGACAGCAGGCTCTGGGGGCCTTTCAGACCGTATTTGAGTCAAATTTGACTTCCCCATACTCTGCCTGCTTCCACCTCACCCAACTTTTATCCAGGGGTGACCCTTGTTCTAGCACATGAGGCCAGAGAGGGCAGGGCCTTAGGACACAGCCCAGTCACTTCTAATTCTAGAGGCAGGTCCCTTCTGTGTCCTGAGCTCTGTAATGCATCTTTTCTTTCATGAGCCTCACGATCAGGCGATGTTTATTCAGTGGTTACCACATCCAGGCATGCTGCCAGGAGGAGGGGAGTCTTGGGTGAAGCTGATAGGATTCCTGCTGGACTCACAGAGCTTGGGTTAATGAAGACACATTACCCATGTTTAGATTGGAGGTAATTCTGCTCCGGTTTCGACAAGTTGTAGGAAAGGAGGAAAACATGCTCATAGCAGGTGAGCAGCGTGCACCTGTCATGGGAGTGAGGGGTCCTTCTGGGGGATGGAGAGACCAAGACGTGAACAGTGAGGGTGGCACGCAGAGTGTCCTCCACCAGAAACAGTGTGGGCTGTTCTCAGACCTGAGAGTGAGCCAAAGGAAGCTGGGACCTTGTCATTCAGGGCACTTGTGCACCATGAAGATTTATTGGATGCTATGTTTAAGAAAATGGAAAATCTGGCCGGGCGCGGTGGTTCACACCTGTAATCCCAGCACTTTGGGAGGTGGAGGTGGGTGGATTACGAGGTCAGGAGTTCGAGACCAGCCTGGCCAACATGGTGAAACTCCATCTCTACTAAAGACACAAAAAATCAGCCAGGCGTGGTGGTGGACGTGTGTAATCCCAGCTACTCGGGAGGCTGAGGCAGGAGAATCACTTGAACCCGGAAGGTGGAGGTTGCAGTGAGCCGAGATCGCGCCACAGCACTCCAGCCTAGGTGACAGAGTGAGACTCCGTCTCAAAAAAAAAAAAAAAAAAAAAAGAGGGAATCTTTAGAAAGCACAGTAGAAACAGGTGTCTGTTTTTACAAGCCCATCACTGTGCACAGAAGGCAATATGGGAGGGTTTTACTAATGGTTAACCATAACCACACTCTAGCGTGAGCCCAGCCGCTAGGCGATGTGCTGATAAGGATTCTGAGTGGTTTACGTGGACTCCTCATGACCTGTGACACACATACATTTACAGTGGAGTGGAACGAGACAGGAGGGCTTGTCTTTGTCATAGTCTACAAGCTCTGCAGAGGTGTCGGCTACATCCAGATTGGCTCAGGGAGCGGCTGTCAGAAGACTTAACACTTGTTTAATAACTGAGGTGGTGTGTGTCTGGCAGGGAGTGGGTAACTGATGAGTTTGGTGTGGCAGAGGGGGAGCCATAGCCTGTGAAGCTGGAAAGTATCAGGTTTGGTCATCAACAGGCTTGAACATGAGGTACAGGAACGTGGATCTTATTTTTGGAAGATGGAGCCCCGTTGAAGGAATTTGAGCCGTGGAGGGTCACAGCCAGGTCAGATTGTCAGAAGAGGGCTTGGAAGTGATGAGAGGGATGGGCTGGAGTAGGGATGGGAGCCAGTAGGGGCCAGGAGGGAGGCTGATGTAGTGCACTGACAGGGCCGTCTTCGGTCTCCAGCTGAGCTTAGACTGTGGGGATGGACCAGCGGGACATGGGTGGAGCCGGGTGACGAGGGATGGGGACTGCGGTTTGGATTTGTTCACTGTGTGTGAAGCAGAAGAGCGTGAGGAGCTTTTCCACTCTCTGCCTTGGTCGATGGGAGGAGCCAGTGGGGCCGCCACAGGACAGACGACCTGCGTGGGAGAAGGAGGCTGGGGGAGATGTTTCTAAGACTGTTAACTTGCTCACAGAGGGAAGCACAAGCTTCCTTCGAGCCTGGGTTTTGTTTTCCCAGACAGATCCCTTCACTGACTTTCTTTTTTGAGACGGAGTCTCGCTCTGTCGCCCAGGCTGGAGTGCAGTGGTGCGATCTCGGCTCACTGCAAGCTCCGCTTCCGGGGTTCACGCCATTCTCCTGCCTCAGCCTCCTGAGTAGCTGGGACTACAGGCACCCGCCACCACGCCCGGCTAATTTTTTGTATTTTTAGTAGAGACAGAGTTTCACTGTGTTAGCCAGGAAGGTCTCAATCTCCTGACCTCATGACCTGCCCGCCTCGGCCTTCCAAAGTGCTGGGATTACAGGCATGAGCCACTGCGCCCAGCCAGCTTTCCTGTTAATGAGTAGCACTCTCTTTTTTTCTTTCTCTTCTTTCCTTTCTTTTTTTTTTTTTTTAAAGACATGGTCTTGCTCTGTTTCCCAGGCTGGAGTGCAGTGGCGTGATCTCAGCTCACTACAACCTCCACCTCCTGGGTTCAGGTGATTGTCCTGCCTCAGCCTCCCAAGTAGCTGGATTACAGGCACGTGCCACCACGCCTCACTAATTTTTGTATTTTTAGTAGAGACGGAGTTTCACCATGTTGGCCAGCCTGTTCTTAAACTGCCTTGGCCTCCCAAAGTGTTAGGATTACAGGCATGAGCCACCATGCTTGGCCTCTTTTTTCTTTTTCTTTGTTTTTGAGACAGAGTCTTGCTCTGTCGCCCAGGCTGGAGTGCAGTGGCGCGATCTCAGCTCACTGCAGCCTCCACTTCCCAGGTTCCAGCGATGCTCCTGCCTCAATCTCCCGGTTAGCTGGGATTACAGATGCGCGCCACCATGTCTGGCTAAATTTTGAATTTTTTAGTAGAGATGGAGTTTCACCATGTTGGCCAGGCTGGTCTTGAACTCCTGACCTCAGGTGATCTGCCCACCTCAGCCTCCCAAAGCGTTGGGATTACGGGCATGAGCCACCATGCTCAGCCTCTTTTTTCTTTGCTTAAAAGATGAGGCCTGTTGCCCAGGCTGGAGTGCAGTGGCACTATCATAGCTCACTGCAGCCTTGACATCGTGGCTCAAGTGATCCTCCTGCCTCAGGCTCCCGAGTGGCTGGGACTACAAACATGCACCTCCACAGCCACTACTTATTTTTGTAGCAATGTCTATCAGTTGGTGAATAGAGAAACAAAGTGTGGTATATCCTTACAATAAAATATTATTCAACCGTAAAAAGGAATGAAGTACTCATACATGCTACATGTGTGAACCTTGGTAATATACTAGATAAAAGCAGTCAGGAAAAAAAGGTCACATACGACATTATTTCATATATAAGAAGTATCCAGGCTGGGTGTGGTGGCTCACGCCTGTAATCCAGCACTTTGGGAGGCCGAGGCAGGTGGATTGCCTGAGCTTAGGAGTTAGAGACCAGCCTGGGCAACATGGTGAAATACCATCTCTACCAAAAATACAAAAAATTCACTAGGCGTGGTGTCATGTGCCTGTGATCCCAGCTACTTGGGAGGCTCAGGTGGCAGGATTGCTTGAGCCTGGGAGGCAGAGGTTGCAGTGAGCCGAGATCACACCACTGCACTCCAACCTGGGTGACAGAGTGAGACCCTGTCTCAAAAAAAAAAAAAAAAAGGTATTCAAAGAAGGCCAATCGGTAGAGGCAGAAAGTAGGTTAATTGTTGCATGGGATTAGGTGGGAGTGATTGCTTAATGTAAACTCGGTTTCCTTCTCGGTATGATAAAAATGTTTTGGAATGAGACAGAGGTGATGCTTACACCATATTATGAATTTACTAAATGCCACAAAATCGTGTTGTATCTCAATAAAAATATATTTGTTGGGGCGGGTGCAGTGGCTCATGCCTATAATCCCAGCGCTTTGGGAGGCGGGCGGTTCACAAGGTCAGGAGTTCGAGACCAGCCTGGCCAGCATGGTGAAACCCTGTCTCTACTAAAAATACAAAAATTAGCCAGGCGTGGTGGCATGTGCCTGTAATCCCAGCTACTCAGGAGGCTGAGGTAGGAGAACAGCGAGACTCCGTCTCAAAAAAAAAAAAAAAAAAAAATATATATATATATATATATATATATGTTGGGCATAGTGGTGCGCACATGTGGTCCCAGCTACTTGGGAGGCTGAGGCAGGAGAACCACTTGAACCTGGGAAGTGGAGGTTGCAGTGAGCCAAGATTGCACCATTGCACTCCTGCCTGGGCGACAAGAGTGAAACTCTGTCTCAAAAACAAAAAAAAACCACACACACACACACACACACACACACACACACTAGTAGATAAAATCAAATATCATTCTGTATGCCATAAATATGTACAATTATTATTTGTCAATTGAAAACTCTTAAGCTGGGCACAGTGGCTCATGCCTGTAATCCCAACACTTTGGGAGGCGGAGATGGGAGGCTCTTGAGCCCAGAAGTTCGAGGCCAGTTTGGGCAACATAGTGAGACCCCATCTCCACAAAAAAATTTAAAATTTATTTTTAAAAATCTCTAATACAGTAGTCCCCCTTTATCTGTAATTTTCTTTCTGTGTTTTCAGTTACCTGGTGGTCAACCATGGTCCAAAAACATTAAATAGAAAAGTTAAGGAATCGTAAGTTTTTAACAAATCAAAATAAAATATTTCTAAAAAACCTAGAGTAGGCAGGAAAGGGGAAACAACACACAACAGAGGAGACAAACAAAAAGGCACACCTGAACACAGTCATGTGCCGCATAATGATGTTTCGGTACACTACACATTTCATATGTGATGGTATAGCCTATGTATGTAGTAGGTTATACCACGTAGGTTTGTGTAAGTACACTGTATGATGTTCACACAATGGTGAGTTGTTGTTGTTTTTTTTAATTTGAGATGGAGTCTCATTCTGTTTCCCAGGCTGGAGTGAAATGGCATGATTTTGGCTCACTGCAACCTCCACCTCCCAGGTTCAAGCGATTCTCCTGCCTCAGCTTCCCAAGTAGCTGGGACTACAGGCGCGTGCCACGATGCCCAGCTAATTTTTGTATTTTTGCTAGAGACAGGGTTTCACCATGTTGAGCAGGCTGGTATTGAATTCCCGACCTCTGGTGATCCACCCATCTTGGCCTCCCAAAGTTCTGGGAGGCATGAGCCACCACGCCCGGCCAAAATTTTTTAATGATGGATTTCTCAGAACATATCCCTGTCATTAAGTGACATACAATTGTAATGTCATCAGTGATTACATTAAATATAAGTGATCAAAAAGAGATTACAAGATTGGATTTTTTTTTTTTTTTTTGAGACAGAGTCTTGCTCTGTTACCCAGGCTGTAGTGCAGTGGTGTGATCTCAGTTCACTGCAACCCCTGTCTCCCAGGTTCAAGCAATTCTCTGCCTCAGCCTCCCAAGTAGCCGGGATTACAGGCGCCTGCCACCACGCCCAGCCAATTTTTGTATTTTTAGTAGAGATGGGGTTTCACCATCTTGGCCAGGCTAGTCTTGAACTCCTGACCTTGTGATCCACCCGCCTCGGCCTCCCAAAGTGCTGGGATTACAGGCATGAGCCCCCGTGCCTGGCCTGTTGTTTATATTTTATCACATTAAAAAACCAGAAGGATGAAAAATGTATTATGCAAACACTAATCAACAGATAATTTCACTGGCTTGTTAGTTGTTTTGTTTTTTTGAGACAGGGTCTCACTGTTGTCCAGGCTGAAGTGCTGTGGTGCGGTCTTGGCTCACTGCAGCCTCGACCTCCTGTACCCAAGTGATCCTCCCATCTCAGCCTCTCAAGTAGCTGTGACTACAGGTGTTTGCCACCGTGCCGGACTGGTTTTATTTTTTGTAGAGATGGGGTCTCACTATTCTGCTCCGACTGACTTGAACTCCTGAGCTCAAGCCATCCTCCCCACTTGCCCTCCCAAAGTATTGGGATTACAGGCGTGAGCCACTGCACCTGGTTATGCTTCTTTTTTATTTTTTTCTTTCTTTTTTTTGAGATGGAATCTCACTCTGTTGCCCAGGCCGGAGTGCAGTGGTGCGATCTTGGCTCACTGCAAGCTCCACCTCCCGAGTTCACGCCATTCTCCTGCCTCAGCCTCCCGAGTAGCTGGGACTACAGGCGCCCGCCACCGCGCCTGGCTAATTTTTTTGTATTTTTAGTAGAGACGGGGTTTCACCGTGTTAGCCAGGATGGTGTCGATCTCCCGACCTCGTGATCCGCCCACCTCGGCCTCCCAAAGTGCTGAGATTACAGGCGTGAGCCACCACGCCCGGCCTGGTTATGCTTCTTAAGTTTCCCATTTCATAAGTTTGATGTGTAATATTTACATTATCATTCAATTTAAAACATTCACTCACTCTTTTTTTTTTTTTTTTTTTTTTTTTTTAGAGACAAGGTCTTGCTCTGTCACACAGGCTGGAGTGCAGTGGCACAGTCAGCTCACTGCAGCCTCAGCAGCCTTAACTTCTTGTGTTCAAGGAATCCTCCCCACTCAGCCTCCCGAGTACCACACCCGGCCTTTACGTCTGTGTTTTTTTTTTTTTTTTCTTATTAACTCATTGATTATTGAGAAGTCTGTTGCTTTATTTCCAAAATGCGACGATATTAGTCATCTTTGAGTCAGGTGAGTCCCACAAGTTCCCATCGTCTCCTCGTGGTCTGTGTTAGGGGTCCAGGCTGACTGGGGTTCATTGGTGTCCACTGGGGGCAGCTCCTGTGCCTTCAGCAGTCCTGAGTCTCCTTCTGCTGAATGTAGGGTCTGTGTCCCCCCCTGGGCTAGTGGATGGCCAGGGTGGCGTAGACGCTGGCCTCAGCTGGAGGTTCCCGTTCCTGGGATGGAGGAGGCTCAGTTGCCTCCCGTCTGAGGGTCAAGCTGTGCAGCTGGGCGTAGGTCACATCCTGGGGGGCTTCAGATGCAGCAGCCTGCAGTGGGGGAGAGTGAGAGGGAAGGAATGTGGTGGGGGTCGGGGAGGCCTGGGGGCCTGGAGAGGAAAGGACCAGCCTAAGTGCCCATCTGCCTGTCCTCTTCTGCCTGTGTGTCCTTTGTGTCCAGGAATTCCTCAGACAGTGGGGAGGGAGGGGAGGCCATTTCTCTCCTAGGTCTGGAGTGTTTCACTGGGGCATATGTCATTGCCTGGGGGTCTTCATCGTGTGGGCTCTGCTGGAGAGAGACAGTGGTGGGGGGTGTCCTTGAATCCCCCTGACCTCCTGGAGTCAATTTTCCTCACTGTTCCCAGGGTGATCTGATTACATCCCTTTCCTGATGGAATCTCAGGGACGCCCTAAGGCTGTGGAGGGTCTGGCCGCTCCCTCCCTGTGGTTCTGGCCCCTCCTCCTCACTCTGACCTTGCCCATTTGGCTGCAGCCTCACGAGGCCTTCCTGCAAGAGCTCGCTGCCGCCTCGGGGCCTTTGCACGGCTGTTTCCTCTGCCTGTAGGGGCTTGTCCATTAGAGGATCGTGTGGCCCCCTCCGTCCAGGCTTCTCAGATGACAGCTGAGCAGACAGCCCTGCCCTTCCATTCAGACTGGCCCCACTGCCCCACACTCTCTGCCCTTTCCCTGGTTTATGTTCCTTACAGCACGTTGCACTCCTGGACACGGCGCATTTATTTGCATTTTGTCTCCCACCGTGAGGTGAGCTCAGGAGGCGGGGGCGGCTTTGCTCCCTGCTGTGTCTGCAGCTCCCACGGGGAGCCCGATCCTCAGTGAGCTCCTGGGAACACTCGCTGGATGAATGAATGAAGGGGAGCCTGGGGGACCAGGGTGGTTCATTTATTCCTCATCCTGAGGCCTGCGGAGCGCTCTAACAACCAGAGGGCCAAACAGAGGATGAGGAGCAAGAAGGGGACCCGGGAGGAGGCCCACGAGGTCCCAGGATACCAGGAGAGAGTGACGTCACAGCAGGCGGGAGGCAGCGTGCTGGACAAGGAGGGGTCCACCATGACAATGCTGAGAGCCAGGGGAGGGAGGACAGAGAAGTCCTTCAGGATTAGATCTGACACCGGGAGGCCTTTGGTGCCCGGGACAGGGGCAGGGTCTCACCTGAGTGTCCAGCTCCACTCCGTCCTCAGGCTGTGTGTCCTTCACAGCAGCATCTGCTGGGGCAGAGCAAGGGGTTTGTCTCCTGGTTCTCTGAGACCTCTCAGTCCTGCTGGCCCCTGCCCTGCTCCCAGATGGGGCCACTGAGATCTAGGGAGGTCCCACAGTGTGGGGCGAGACCATCTTCCACGGAGCCCTAGACCCTTCCCAGCCCCTCCCTGTTGCTACTGAAATTTTGGGACTCCTGTCTCTCCAGCACCCCCAGTTGTCCCCTCTCTTCCTCTTACAGAGCTTTTCTTCCTGGATGTCAGCAGCTGGGCTGGACCTGGAGGAGGACACGGGAGTGTGAGGGGCAGTGTATGGGCTGCGGTGGGTGGGAGTCTGGGGTCTTTGGGCAGAATTACCTCCTCAGCAGGCCCCTGTCCTTGGGCTCTGGCTCCGCAGCCGCTGCAGGACGCTGGAAATCAGTCTTTCTCTGGTCTGGGTGAAGATGGACAGAGTCTCAGCCCTGGGAACATTAGAACCCCCATTCTACACATGCAACTTGAGGGAAAGAAGGAAAACTAAAAATATTCCTGCATGGATGTTCCAAATATCTCATGATAGAAGAAAACTCCACGAATACTGACGTTTGTAAATGTGTGCCGACATTACGTGGCCCTGGAACCGGTTTTCTAAACTGACACCCTTGTATGTTTGGGTTCCCTCTGGCTGGCGCCCTGAGCCCACCCTTGGTCGGCCCATGGGTCCCCTGCTTCGCTACTCACCCGATGTCCTGCGTTTGCTTTGACGCTGACGTCGGAGGAGGAGGAAGAGGAGGAGGAGGAGCAGCAGGACGAAGGCCACCGATACCCCAATCAAAATCTCCAGGTATCTTCCCAGACCTTGACATGATGACGTCAGGAGTGGGAATGACGTCATTGATGTGAGCACCTACTGTGTGCAGGCGCGTGCTGGGTCTTTCCTTCATGAGCTCCAACCCTCACAAGCAGTCGTGCAACATGGAATTGCCGCCCCACAACCCATTTCACAGATGCACAAACTGAGGCTCAGAGCAGGTAGTCGCCTGCCCTGGGCCCCACAGCTAGGAAGCGGCAGAGCTGGGAAGGGAGCCCGGGAGTCTGACCTGCAGCCCTTGTTCCCCTGCACCAGAGCCCAGCCCCAGAGCTGCAGGGAAAGAGCCTGACCGTCCTGAACCACGGCCCTGCTCCCCTCCCCTGCCCCAGGTCACCGTCTCTGCTGCAGGTGGGACAGGACAGGCCCCTGCAGAATCGGGTTTGGGAGGTTCCCTGGGAAGCCTCCTCTCCCAGGAGGTCACAGCTGGGAGTCAGAGCTGAAAGGAGCTTTCCCACCCGCAGGCCCCTCTCCTTTACACTTGGAGAAACTGAGGCCCAGGCAGGGGAGGGGCCCGTCCACATCGCCACCTCCAGAGGAGCCTGAACCTAGGACAGAACCCACTCCTACCTCCCCTGGACCCCGCCCACCTCCCACTCAAGAGCCCCCACTCACCACTCTGAGGGCCTGACCCTGCGGGGTTGAGGGGCTGGTCCTCAGGGCCTCCTGGGTCAGGACAGGTAGGTGAGGGCTGGGGCTGCCTTGCCCCCCACATCAGCCTGGCTCCCCTCCCCCAGGCTGGGCCCCAACATCTCCCTCTGCCTCGAACCCCCGCCCCTCACCAGCCCAGCCTCAGAGCCCCTGGGACACAAGCCCGTCCTTGAGGGGAGGGGAATGGGATCCTTAGGGAGACTCAGACTGCCCTGGGGGAGGCCGCGCTCCCCAAGAGGCCTCAGTGACTCACCAGATGTGGAGGGCGGCCCTGTGGGTTGGGGGCTGGAGCCTCCAGAGGGTCCTGGAAGGAGCACAGGAGGCGGGTGAGGGGCTGGGGCTGTCCATGGAGGGCACCCTTCCACTCCCACTCTCCTGCGTCTGCCCAGTGGATTCCCTGGAACCATTTCTCTGCCCACCTGGTACCTTCTGCATGCCAGGCAGGGCAGAACAGGTGGCCATGCCTAGGAGAACCCTGTTGGCCCCTCCCCTCTGAGGGGTGGGTCCCATCTGGCTAAGCCTCCCTCACTCCATCCCAGCCGAGAGCTCTGCTCGGGGCAGGGCCAGAGCTGAGGTTTGAGCTCAGAGAGGACAGGGTCGGGGCCCTCACCTGAGACCACGAGCTCCAGGGGGTCACTGGGGAAAGACAGCAGGTGGGGGTTGGAGCTGAGTGAGCCGTAGCACCTGTAGGTCCCCGCGTGGGCTGACATCACAGGACTCATGGGGAATGCAGCCTGGTACTTATGAGCTCGGTACTTTGATCTCAGACGCAGTGGGGGATGGGCTGCCCCTTTTTTGGTCAGAAGGAAAGTGTCAAACTGCCACCATGACTGACACAGCAGGGTCACATTCTCTCCTGAGGCCACCGTGGGGCCCGGCTGCACCGAGAGGGAGACCGTGTCATAGAACTGTCCTAGAGAAAAGAAGGATGGGTGAGGGGCTGCCCCTCCTTGTTCTGAGCTGACACCTCCCCAGGCCCCTCTCTGGGGCCCTCAGTCTCTCTGTCTCTGTTTTCTCTGAGACTCTCCCTCCCCACCCATCCCCTGTCTCTCTCTGTCTCTCCCTCCCTTGGGCCCCCCAACCCTCATCCCGGCCATCACCACCTGGGCTCCCCCGGCAGGTCCTGTGCAGAGCCTGGGTCCCTGACTGAACCCGCTGGGCTCCTCACCTGCGATCAGGATGTCCAGGGGGTCACTGGGGGCCGACCACTCGGAGGAGAGGTTGTGTGCACCGTAGCATCTGTACTGGCCCCCGTGGGAGCGGCTCACAGGGCCCAGGGTGAAGTTGGCCTGAGAGAGCCCAGCCTGTGGCTGCCGGCCAGGGCGCTGGAGGAAGTCACGTTGCCCCTTCTGGTACAGAGTGAATCTGTCGTAGCCGACATCAGAGCCACACTGGAAGGTCAGGGTCTCTCCAAGGGCCAGGACAGGGCCCTGCAGCGTCAGGAGGGAGGGCTTCCTAGACACGCCTGGAGGGAAAGAGGAGCCGGGACTCAGAGGGCTGGTTCCTCCCACACCCCTTCCTTCCCCCGTCCGGGCCCTGCAGGTCTCACTGTCTCTCACACTCTGAGTCTCTGAGCCCAGGGCCTCCTTCTCACCCGGGGCTGTCTTGGAGTCATTTCAGAGGAGTGGGGTCTCCCTCGCCCTGGCCACTGTGCCTGATCTTTCCTCCTCTCCCTGAGAGCCGGGACCTCACAGCAAACACACCGATGCCTTCCTGAGTCCTCCCCTTCCAGGTGAGGGTGGCAGAGGGCTCCTCCTCCCATGTGAGAGCCTCCCCATGGGGTCTCCCTCACCCCTTCAGCCCGTCCATCAACACATCACTCTGGGTCCTTTCCAGATTCGGTCACCAGCCAAACTCCCCACAACCTGTCAGCTGCCCCGAAAGTGTGTTAGAGAAGGCCGTGGTTCCCTCACCTGAGGCCAGAATCTCCAGGGGGTCACTGGCGTAAGACCACACCTGGGGGGTGTTCCTATAATAGTAATAGCATCTGAACGTCCACCTGTGGCTGGGGTTCACGGGGCCCACAGGGAACAGGGCCTGGAACCCCCCATCGTGGAGCTGCTGTGAGTCCAGGGTCTGGGGGAGCTGGTGTTCTCCTTCCTTCATCAGAACAAAACGGTGATATCCCTCCTGTGAGCCACATTGGAGGGTCACGTTCCCTCCTGAGGTCACCACAGGGCTGGGCTGGGCTGAGAGGGTGGGTTTGTTGTAGACTCCTAGGAGAGAAGGAGGCACCGTGTTAAATGGGGCTCACACCTCCCACATCATCCCCAGGGCTGGGCTGTGAGAGGGAGACACCCCTGAGAGCTGACCCCCTTGCTGAGGGCAGAGCCTGGGGCTGGGACCCCTGAGTGTCCTCTCACCTGTCACCACCAGCTCCAGAGGGTCGCTGGGCTCTGACCAGCCTGCAGGGCTGACATAGTAACAGCGGTATCTCCCTGCATAGTTCTCTGTCATGGATGGGATGGAGAATCTGGCCTTGTTCCTGGGTTCCAGTGGGTTCTGTCTGCCCCAGGGCTCTGTGCTTCCCTCTTTATCCAGACGGTACTCCTGGGCCTGCAGGTTCCCCTGACACCAGATGGTCACGGGTCTCCCCCGGATGATGACAGACCCTGGCTCAGCCCAGAGAGTGGGTTTGGGGAGGGGCCCTGGAAGGAAATCAGAGGCTGGATCCCAAGACGTCCGCACACTCAGATCGCATCTCCCAGCCCCAGGACCCCCTGTCATCCCCATCAGTCACCCAGAACTGCTGTCTCCTTCCCCAGCTGCCCATGTGTGGCCCTTGTCCCTAGTGAGGAGGAGGGACCTGGGACAGCTGGTGACAGACTCACCTGCCTGCACGTGGGTCCTGGGGCCCAGACTCAGCCCTGGAAGAGAGTTCCCTGTGAGGGATTTGCCCCTGAAGCCTGAGCAGGCCCTCCCTGCCCTGGTGCCTCCTGAGCTTTTGAGGTCTCCTGATGGACCAGGGCTTGTGTGTGGGGTGGGGTCCCTCCAAGACTCGGATCTCCCGCTCCCCATCTTGAAATCTCACCGAGGCAGAGCACAGCTGTGAGGGCGGGGGTCATGGCGTCTCCTCCCGGTGACCCCGGGCTCTGCAGATGGATGAGCCCTCAGTGCTGGCAGGACAGAGAGACACACAGGGTGTGGCCACTGGGAGGCTGGGTCCTTCTTGTCATGGGGTTGTTTCATCCTCAGCCCACAGGAAGAGGAACTGCCCTCCCCGGGAACCTGGCTCTCATTTCCCCCGGGCTGAAGTGGGGGCAGGCACCAGGCTGTCTGCAGACATTTCAGAGGGAAATGGGGTCTCCCTGTCCCCGCGCCACTGTCTGCCTGATCTGTCTTCATCATACCGAGAGCCGGGACACAGCAGCAAATAGACCCGGTGCCTTCCTGAGTCAGCCCTTTTCAGGCGAGGGTGACCGTGGGCTCCTCCTCCCTCTCAGAGCCTCCCCATGGGGTCTCCCTCCCTCCTTCGGCCCGTCCATCAGCTCAGCGTTGTGGGGTCCTTACCATGGCGGTCGTCTCTCCAGCCCTGGAGATGCTTCAGGGAAGACCCAGGTCCATGCTGCAGGCAGACTCAGATCAGCAGAGACGCACCTGACGCCTGGCTGTGCAGCCCAGGTTGAGCTGCGTGTGGCAGTCAGCACAGAGGAGAAATGCGGGGTCTATCGTGGTGGCTCATGCCTGGAATCCCAGCATCTCAGGAGGCAGAGGCGGGAGGTGGGCTTGAGACCAGGAGCTTCAGACAGTCCTGGGCAACATACTGTGACCCTGTCTCTACAGAAAAGAAAAAAGTGAGCTGGGCATGGAGGCCTCATGCTTGTTGTCCCAGCTACTCAGGAGGCTGAGGTGGGAGGATCATTTGGGCCTGGGAGGTGGAGGCTGCAGGGAGCTATGATCACCCCTCTGCCTTCCAGCCTGGGCGACAGAGCAAGATACTGTCTGAAAAGGAGAAATAGAGGGGATAAAGATACATATATATATGTATATTTCATTGTAATCTGTAATCTGATTCTGGGGGAGGGGAGCTGATTTGTATTTAATTCCTGATTATCATCCAGGTTTATGTGAACTTGGACATGAATGTCACCTCTGAGCCTGTTGTCATGAGCCTCACTCATCACAGTGGCTATGGGGTCAGTGGTGCCCAGGACATGGGAGGCTCAGCCATGGTGAATTTCCAGACCAGTTCAGACAGGAGGGTGGGGATGGGAGAGGATGCTGGTGTTGGGCTCCACAGTTGAGGAGGATGACTGATGCCCCCACTCAAGAGCCCACATCGGCTCCAAATACCATGAAATTCTCCTTGTGATGCGTCTGAAATATGCAGATCATCACAGCCACAGGCACGGAAAGAGGAAGAACAGTTCCTCACATTGAGACGCATCCCCTTCAATGAGCAGAGTTCAATGCCGAGTGGCCACAGGTGTCTGGGACCACCAAGCGTCATTAGGGAGGAGGAGGTTCCCACCTCCGTGTGGGACAGAAGAGGAACCCCACGTCCTTCCAGGCAGGGAGGGGTCAGGGCTCTGGGTGAGGCTGGAAGCTGTGGCTCCCCCTCCCCTGTGTGTGTGGACAGGCGCTGGGGGGTCTCTGCTCACTCACTGGAGTCCATGGTCAGCGCTCAGCCCCTCCCCTGTGTGTGAGAAACAGATTCAACCCACGGTGGTCTGACATGGGCATCTGCCCCACAGGTGAGTGTGAGGCTGGCGTTGGTCCCATCCCTGCTGGGCACAATCTTGAGCTGATGCTAAGTTTGGGAGAGTCGGGCAGGAGCAGCGGCAACAATCCCCTTCATCAGGCTGATGCCTGGACAGTCGTGGGAGAAACCCTTTATGGAAGGCCAGGTGTGTGGCAGGGGACACCCCACAGTAATGACAACCGTATGAGGAAAGAATAGACAATTGTTGAAATGCATTAGACAGACATCGTGAAGCTGAAAAACTATATTAAGTTAACACCATTAAAAAGGAATTTATGTCTGGGCGTGGTAGCTCATGCCTGCAATCCCAGCACTTTGGGAGGCGGAGGCGGGCAGATCACTTGAGGCTAGGAGTTCAAGACCAGCCTGGCTGACATGGTGAAACCCCATCTCTACTAAAAATACAAAAAATTATGTGGGCGTGGTGGTGAGTGCCTGTAATCCCAGCTACTCAGGAGGCTGAGGCAGGAGAATCTCTTGAACCTGGGAGGTGGAGGCTGCTGTGTGCTGAGATTGCGCCCCTGTACTTCAGCTGGGAAAACAGGAGCGAAACTGTGTCTCAAAAAAAAAAAAAAAAAGTAATTTACTAACCGTATATACCTACTATTCAAACATAACAAAATCAAAAACATAATTTAATCCAGGACAAGACAGCTGAAATAATAAATATATACATTGGGATAAAATATTCATGAAATTTTCCAGACTGTATCATGGAAAGAACAGCAATTGAACAATAGAAAATATTAACACATACAGGAAGTCGAATGAGAAGAAAGAACGTGTCTGTCACGGTTTCAGAATGAAAGAAGGAAGAAGGATGTTAGTTTATGATATGCGTGAAGAGCTAATGGTTGAAATTTTTACAGAACTGAAGAGAAAACATCAGTTTATAACTAAATTGAATATCTCGATCATGGTAAAGTGAAAACCATGAGGCATGAATTTAAAGTAATCCTAAAATTACCAGAGAAAATGTAAATGACCCTCGAATGAATGACAAGCTCATCGGGACTGGAGTTTTAAGAGCAAACAGCAGCACCAGAAGATACAGGAGAAACAAGCACAAGGGTTTAACTGTGAGGAGAGAGTTCTGTGCTGGGCCCAATTATTACTATTATAATTATTTATTATTATCTTTTGAGATGGAATTTCGCTCTTGTTGCCCAGGCTGGAGTGCAATGGCGCGATCTCGCCTCACTGCAACCTGGCCTTGTTATTATTAAAGGACTAAGTTGCAGTGTCAGCTGTCAGCTGTGGAGAAATCCTAAAACACAAGGAGACTCGGGGCATTCGTGACCCATCAGGTCAGGCGGTGGCCTTATGAGGAATAAGGAGGGCGTTTTCAGTGTCCTTTTATCAGGTACCACGATAATAACAGAGAAAGAGAGGGATTGAGACAGACAGAGAGAGGTGGAGAGACAGAGAGAGAGATTGAGACAGACAGAGAGAAGGAGAGGGAGACACGGAGACACACACACACACACACACACACACAGAGAGAGACAGAGAGAGACAGAGAGAGAAAGAGAGAGAACCAGGCATCGCTAGAGCTGCAAGGCTGCAGGTATGTTTGCATCTGGGCTCTTTCTGAAAGCAATACTAAACGATGTAAATCAGGGAGTGGAATAATGAACCCCAAATGGAGAAGATGAGATGCTACTGTGAATAAAAGAACTCAACAGTACGTACAAAAAACTAATAAGCATAGATCTATCTGTAATCTGTGTATATACAAGTATATGCATTTCTACTAAGAATCTGAAAGAGCAAGGAAATGGATTTGCATCTCTGGAGCCTCCAGAAAGGAATGCAGCCACGTTATGGCCTTGATTTTGTCCTAAAAGACCTATTCAGAATTCTGATATTCAGAACTGTGAGATAATGAGTTTGTGTTGCTGAAGCTGCTCAATATGTATAATTTGTTATGGCAGCAACAGCAAACCAATACTAACACAAACAGCCTTTGAAAAGAAAAATAGATGATATTTCATACTTTTAAATCAACAATCTGCGAAGAAGAGAAAGTTATACACTTTCACTCAACCAATCACGTCCTTAAAACTTACAAAGCATCAATTGAGACACAGTGGAGGATTTGAAGAAATATTGATCAGACTTTGATAGAGTAAGTGAACAAAATATTTGTGAGAGTTGAACGGCACAAATGTTCAATCTCATGCGCAAATATGATGTTTCCATTGTTTATATATTATGTAAATTTGTATAGAAACATTTCTGGAATATACTTATAGCAACTAAGTGGGAATGCATATTTCTTTATATATTTCTTTTTGAAACAAGTTCTCTCTCTGTTGCTCCATCTGAAGTACAATGGCATTATCCCAGCTCACTGCAGCCTCAACCTCCCCAGGCCTAGGTGATTCTCCTGCAACTATCTCCTGAGTAGCTGGGACTACAGGATCATGCCACCTTGCCCGACTAAATTTTTTTTTAACACGCATTGTTTGTAGAGACGAGGTTTCGCTATGTTGCCCAGGCTGGTCTCAAACTCCTAGGCTCATGGGATCTGCCCACCTTGGCCTTCCAAAGTGTTGGGATTACTGGTGTGAGCCACTGTGCAAGGCGAGGAATACTTATTTATGAAAACATATTGATCAGAAATATCTATCTCTTTTTTTGGAACAAAGTCTTGCTCTGTCGCCAGGCTGGAGTGCAGTGGCACGATCTCGGCTCACTGCAATCGCCACCTTCGGGTTCAAGCGATTCTCCTGCCTTAGCCTCCCAAGTAGCTAGGATTACAGGTGTGGGCCACCACACCCAGCTATTTTATTTGTATTTTTAGTAGAGACAGCGTTTCACCATGTTGGTCTGAATGGTCTCGATCTCCTGACTTCATGATCTGCCTGCCTTAGCTTCCCAAAGTGGTGGGATTACAGGCGTGAGCCACTGTGCCCGGCCATATCTATCATTTTTAGACAACAAGGTAAGCATCCAAACTGTTACTACAGGTAATGTTTCCTGATTAGAAGTTCAATTAAATTAGCAGCCAACAATAAGAAGACGTTTAGAGAAAAAGCAATACTTTGGAAACAAATAACATTCTAAATATTCATGGGTTATAGGCCGGGTGTGGTGGCTCACACCTGTAATCCCAGCACTTTGGGAGGCTGAGGCAGGTGGATCACTTGAGGTCAGGACTTTGAGACCAGCCTGGCCAACATGGTGAAACGCTGTCTCTACTGAAAATGCAAAAATTAGCTGGGTGTGGTGGCACGCACCTGTACTTTCAATGACTTGGGAGGCTGAGACAGGAGATTCACTTGAACCAGGGAGGTGGAAGTTGCAGTGAGCCGAGATCGTGCCACTGCACTCCAGCCTGGGTGAGAAAGACTCCACCACAAAAACAAAAGCAAAAACAAATATTCATGGGTTATAGAATCACACAACATTAAATTGATAGAACATTAATGAAAAAATGTCAAAGAAATTATAACATACGAACATTTGTAGGATGTAAAGTAAGAGAGTGAGAGAGAGAGAGAGCACAACAATTACCAAATCAAGATGGAAAGAGGCACCACTACCGGTCTTACAGACATAAAAGGACTAGTGAAGCAAAACTAGAAATCTATGCTGTTTTACAACTTACATTTAATAGAAAATATCTTGAAGTATGCAAACTACCAAAATTTACTCAAGAACAAATATATAGTGTAACATTTCCTATTTTTATGAAAGAAATTCTACTGTCCGGTTGCTCACACCTTTAATTCCAGCACTTTGGGAGGCTGAGGCGGGCAGATGACCTGAGGTCAGGAATTCAAGACCAGTCTGGCCAACATGGTGAAATCTTGCCTCTACTAAAAATACAAAAATTAGCCAGGTGAGGTGGTGCATGCTTGTAATCCCAGCTGCTCAGGAGGCTGAGGCAAGAGAACCGTGTGAACCCGGGAGGCAGAGGTTGCAGTGAGCCGAGATCATAGCACTGCATTCCAGCCTGGGCGGCAGAGGGAGACTCCATTAAAAAAAAAAAAAAAAGAAATTCGACCTACACTCAGAAATCTTTCCACAGAGAAATCTGGCCTAAATGGGTACACTGTTGATTTCTACCAAATATTCGAGAAAGGAATAATAACATGGAAAATCTAGAGGAAATGAACAATTTCCTAGACACATGTAACCTACCATGATTGAACCGGGAAGAAATCTGAATAGACCAATAACAAGTAACAAGATGGAAGCTGTAATGAAAAGTCTCCCAGTAAAGAAAAGCCTGGGACCTGATGGTTTCATTGCTGAATTCTACAAAACATTTAAAGAATAAATAAAATCAGCACTACTCAAACTATTCCGAGTAATAGAGGAGGGAATACTTCCAAACTCATTCTACAAGGCCACATCACCCTAATACTAAAAGTACATAAAGGCACATCAAAAAAAGAAAACTACAGGCAACATCTCTGATGAATATTGATGCCAAAATCCTCAACAAAATACTAGCAAACCAAATTCAACAATATATCAGAAACATCATTCAACATGATCAGATGGGATTTAATCCCTGGGATGCAAGGATGGTTCAACACAATCAATTAATATGATACATCATAACAACAGAATGAAGGATAAAAACCATATGATCCTTTCAATTGATGCTGAAAAAGCACTTGGTAAATTTCAACATCCCTTATGATAAAAACCTTCAAAAAACTGGGGATAGTCGAAACATACCTCAACATTATAAAAGCCATATATGACAGACCCACAGCTAGTATTATGCAGAATGGGGAAAAACTGAAAGCCTGTCTTCTTAGATCCTGAACATGACAAAGATGCCCACTGTCACCACTGTTACTCACCATAGCACTGGAAGTCCTAGCTAGAGCAGTCAGACAAAAGAAAGACATAAGAGGCATCCAAATTGGGAAAGAAGAAATCAAATTATCCTTGTTTGCAGATGATATGATCTTATCTTTGGAAATATTTAAAGACTTCACAAGAAAACTATTAGAACTGATAAATTCAGTCAGGTTGCAGGATAGAAAATCAACATATAGAAATCAGAAGCATTTCTAGCCAGGCACGGTGGCTCACACCTGTAATCCCAGCACTTTGGGAGGCTGAGGCAGGTGGATCAGGAGGTCAGGAGTTCAAGACCAGCCTGGCCAAGATGGTGAAACCCCATCTCTACTGAAAATACAAAAATTAGCTGGGCGCGGTGGCAGGCACCTGTAATCCCAGCTACTCGGGAGGCTGAGGCAGGAGAATTGCTTGAACCCGGGGGGCAGAGGTTGCAGTGAGCCAAGATCGTGCCACTGCACTCCAGCCCGGGCGACAGAACCAGATACTGTCAAAAAAAAAAAAAAGAAATCTGAAGCATTTCTATATATCTACAGTCAACAACCTGAAAAAGAAAAAAAGCTCATCCCATTTACAATATCCAGATGTAAAATTAAATACCTAGGAACTGACTTAACCAAAGAAGTAAAAGAGCTCTATAAAGAAAACTATAAAACACTGATGAAAGAAATGGAAGAGGACACCACAAAATGGAAAAATATTCCATGTTCATGGATTGGAAGAACCAATATTGTTAGAATGTCCATACACTGAAAGCAATCTACAGATTATAAGCAATCCATATCAAATACCAATGACATTCTTCCCACAAATAGAAAAAACAATCCTAAAATTTATGAATCACAAAAGACCCAGAACAGTTAAAGTTATCCTAAGCAAAAAGAATAAAACTGGAGGCATCACATTACCTGACTTCAAATTATACTACAGAGCTATAGTAACCAAAACAGCATGGTAGTGGCATAAAAGCAGACTCATATGCCAATGGAACACAATAGAGAACCCAGAAACAAATCCATACACAAAAGTGTATGGATTTCAACAAAGGTGCCAAGAATATACATTGGCAAAAGACAGTCTCTTCAAAGAATGGTGCTGGGAAAACTGGATATCCCTATTCAGAAAAAGGAAACTAGACCCCTATCTTTTGCCACATACACAAATCAAATCAAAGTGGATTAAAGACTTAAGTCTAAGACCTCAAACTGTGAAATGACTACAAGAAAACTGGGGGAAATCTCTGGGATGTTGGTCTGGGCAAAAATGTTTTGAGCAATACCCCAGAAGTACAAGCAACCAAAGCAAAAACGGACAAATGGGGTCAAATCAAGTTAAGAAGCTGCAGAGCAAAGATACACTTAACAAAGTGAAGGGACAACCCATGGAATGGGAGAAAATACTTGCAAACCGCCCATCTGACAAGGGTTTAATAACTAGAATAAATAAGGAGCTCAAAAGACTATATGAAGAAATCTAATATTTCAATCAAAAAATGGGCAAAATATTTGAATAACTATTTCTCAAAAGAATACATACAGATGGCAAAGAGGCATATGAAAAGGTGCTCAACATCACTGATCACTAGAGAAACGCAAATCAAAACTACAATGATATTATCTCATCCCAGTTAAAATGGCTTATAGCCAAAAGACAGGCAATAACAAATACTGGCGAGAATGTGGGGAACAGGGAACCCTTGCATACTTTTGGTGGGAATCTAGATTAATACAACCACTACGGAGAACAGTTTGGAGGTTCCTCAAAAAACTAAAGCTAGAGGTACCGTATGATCCAGCAATCCCACTGCCGGGCATATACCCAAAAGAAAGAAAATCAGTCTATCAAAGAGACATCTGCACTCCTATGTTGCCCAAGCTGGAGTGCAGTGGCGCGATTTCGGCTCACTGCAAAATTTGCCTTCCAGGTTCAAGCGATTCTCCCGCCTCAGCCTCCTGAGTAGCTAGGATTACAGGCACACACCACCACACCTAGCTAATTTTTGTATTTTTAGCAGAGACGAGGTTTTGCCATGTTGACCATGTGAGTCTCGAACTCTTGGCCTCAAGGGATCCGCCCGCCTCAGCCTCCCAAACTGCTGGGATTACAGGTATGAGCCACCGTGCCCGGCCAATATATTTATTTATATTTACTATTCTAGGAGTTCTAATATGAGAAGAGAACAGAAACATATCTGAATGTATAACGGCCCCTAATGATTCAACTTTGATGGTAAATATAAATCCATCTGCACATGGCAGTCTTCCCTGTGCGTCTTGTCTTGTCCTTGTCTTATTAGGGCGTAAGTGATACTGGATTCAGATCCTGTCCTCATCCAGCATGACTGCATCTTTATCTAATCACATCTCTCTTTTTTATTTTTTTATTTTTTTTTTGAGACGGAGTCTCGCTCTGTCGCCCATGCTGGAGTGTAGTGGTGAAATCTCGGCTCCCTGCAACCTCCGCCTCCCAGGTTCAAGCCATTCTCTTGCCTCAGGCTCCCGAGTAGCTGGGACTACAGGCACCTGCCACCACGCCCGGCTAATTTTTTTTGTTTTTTTTTAGTAGAAACGGGGTTTCACCGCGTTAGTCAGGATGGTCTCGATCTCCTGACCTCGTGATCCACCCGCCTCGGCCTCCCAAAGTGCTGGGATTACAGGCGTGAGCCACCGCGCCCACCCTCTAATCTCATCTCTAAAGACCCTGTTTCTGCAGGAGTTCACACTCACAGGTACGGGGGTGAAGGCTCCGACATGTCCTTTTGGGGTTAAAATGCAACCCACAACACCCATCATGGTTGTGTTCTCTGTGGAGCCTCCATCAGTGCCCAGTGAGTGATCTACGCTGCCCGTAATTCTCCCTACCTGCTGTTCTACTGTGATAAAGAAAATAAAAAGAATAGGGCGAAGGTGGCCAGGCGCGGTGGCGCACGCCTGTAATCTCAGCACTTTGGGAGGCCGAGGCGGGTGGATCACTTGAGACCGGCCTGGCCAACATGGCGAAACCTTGTCTCTCCTCAGAAAAACAAACAAAAAACAAATTGGCCGGGCATCCTGGCACACGCCTCTAATCCCCGCTACTCTGGAGGTTAAGGCAGGAGAATCACTTGAATCCGGGAAGCAGAGGTTGCAGGAGCCGCAAAAAGAAAAGGGCAAAGGGGCTTGAGGGCGGGAGGCTGGGGGAGGGTCCTGGAGCCGCCACCGCCGCCATGTGGGGTCTGAAGTGAAGGAGGAGCGGGCGTGCGGAGCGGGCGTGCGGAGGGGGCGTGCGGAGGGGGCGTGCGGAGGGGGCGTGCGGAGGGGGCGTGCGGAGGGGGCGTGCGGCGCGGGCGTGCGGCGGGGGCGTGCGGCGGGGGCGTGCGGCGGGGGCGTGCGGAGCGGGCGTGCGGAGGGGGCGTGCGGAGGGGGCGTGCGGAGGGGGCGTGCGGAGGGGGCGTGCGGAGGGGGCGTGCGGAGCGGGCGTGCGGAGGGGGCGTGCGGAGGGGGCGTGCGGAGGGGGCGTGCGGAGGGGGCGTGCGGAGCGGGCGTGCGGAGGGGGCGTGCGGAGGGGGCGTGCGGAGGGGGCGTGCGGAGGGGGCGTGCGGAGCGGGCGTGCGGAGCGGGCGTGCGGAGGGGGGGTGCGGAGCGGGCGTGCGGAGGGGGCGTGCGGAGGGGGCGTGCGGACGGGGGCGTGCGGGGCGGGCGTGCGGCGGGGGCGTGCGGAGCGGGCGTGCGGAGCGGGCGTGCGGAGCGGGCGTGCGGAGGGGGCGTGCGGAGGGGGCGTGCGGAGGGGGGGTGCGGGGCGGGCGTGCGGGGCGGGCGTGCGGGGCGGGCGTGCGGAGGGGGCGTGCGGAGCGGGCGGCAGCGGCTTGGGATCTGCCTCCCTGTGGGCGGCCCGGAGCGGCGGCGGCGGCGCCGGCGCCATGAGCGGGGGCACCTTTGACATCAGCAAGCATCAGCCTCCTGTCCAAGGTGGAGATCCGCCACGAGGGCATCCTCTACACCGTCGACACCGAACACTCCACGGCAGCCCTCGCCAAAGTTCGATCCTTTGGTCCAGAAGACAGACCGACAGATGGTCCAATACCGCCTCGAGATGGAGTCTTTGAATACATTATATTCCGTGGGAGTCACATGAAACACCTCACTGTTTGCGAGCCACCAAAACCACGGTGTTCTTGGCCTCAAGACCCAGCTATCGTTCAGTTCCCCCTAGCCCCATGGACTTCTTCATTCCAGTCCATGGGTTCTTATGGGCCTTTCGGCAGGATGCCCACATCCAGCTAGTTGAGTCCAAGTTCCTTAGTGGGGCAGCAGTTTGGTGCTGTTGGTGTTGCTGGAAGCTCTTTGACCTCCTTTGGAACAGAAATATCAGACAGTAGTTAGTACCTTGCCCCAACGTATTGCGGTTGGTTCTGCTTTTACACAGGATACAAGATCTCTAAAAACACAATTATCTCAGGGTCGTTCAAGTGCTCAGTTCGACCCTTTGAGAAGAAGCCCAACCATGGAAAAAGGAGTGCAGACCGCCTGGGCCCACTGACCTGCTCCAGCACCTGTTGGGAGAAGGAGTCCTGTATCAACCAGGCCTTTGCCATCTACCAGCCAAAAAGCAATAGAGAATCAGGAGCAGAGGTGAGCTGAAGCACACAACGTTCCAAGGCCAGAAAATGAGCAATTCAGAAATGATAACAAGAGACAAGTAGCTCCAGGTGCTCCTTCAGCGCCAAGGAGAGGGCGTGGGGGTCGTCGGGGTGCAGGGGAGGATTTGGTATTTGGCGAGATGGGCCAATGAAATTTGAGAAAGACTTTGACTTTGAAAGTGCAAATGCACAATTCAGCAAGGAAGAGATGGGCAGAGAGTTTCATAATAAACTTAAATTAAAAGAAGATAAACTTGAGAAACAAGAGAAGCCTGTAAATGGTGAAGATAAAGGAGACTCAGGAGTTGATACCCAAAACAGTGAAGGACATGCTGATGAAGAAGATCCACTTGGACCTAATTGCTATTATGACCAAACTAAATCCTTCTTTGATAATATTTCTTGTGATGACAATAGAGAGCGGAGACCAACCTGGGCTGAAGGAAGAAGATTAAATGCTGAAACATTTGGAATCCCACTTTGTCCAAACCGTGGCCGTGGGGGATACAGAGGCAGAGGAGGTCTTGGTTTCCGTGGTGGCAGAGGGCGTGGTGGTGGCAGAGGTGGTACCTTGACCACCCCTTGAGGATTTCGCGGTGGATTCAGAGGAGGTTCCAGGGGCCGGGAGTTTGCAGATTTTGAATATAGGAAAAGCACAGCTTTGGCCCCTAAAAAGTCTGAATTGATAGTACTGCTTTTTGAAAGAAAGACAAGAGAGCTGCTGCATAGTCTACAAACAAGTCTCTGAAAATAGGTGAATTTCTAGCTCTTCATGGTCCTGGAAATTGATTTCAGTCTCTGTGGAGAACGAAGAAGTGAATTCGCTGTACGTTTGCCATCAGCACTGGGTTTTTGTTTTTTGTTTGTTTTCCGTTTAATTTCAGAGATAAAATGCAGTTAGTTTTTGGGGGAGGAAGGCTTAAGACATGAGGATTAAATATATTTGGAATAGCAGAAGGTTAAATAATTTCTTATGTATAGTTAAACTAAAGCAGTACTTCAGTGGGACTTATAAGTATTGTGTCATCACTGAAAGTCTTTTTTTTTTTTTTTAATCACTGACTTGTAGTTGGTAATTGCAGGTTGCCTGCAGATAAGGCCATGATACTGTGTTCTGAGCCAAGGACGATGTGTGTGTGTGTGTGTGTGTGTGTGTGTGTGTATATCTTTCTCCTCCTTTCTTTTGGGGAATCCTGTAATATGAAGTAGCTTATTTCGTCAACTAGGGTGCTGGATGGTAGAGAATTTTGTCAGTCAACTATGTACACACGGTAAATACTGTTTCTTAGGCAAACGTAACTTTTTTATATAGTTGTAAAATTCCATTATATTTCATTGCCAAAGAAACATTAAAAACTTTGTAAAGTTGTATAAAAAGCAACTAATTTTTTAAAAAATAAATATTCTAAAGTTAGCCAAAAAAAAAAAAAAAAAAAGAAAAGGGCAAAGTGATCACTTTTGGCATAGGGTAACCCTTATTTTCTTCCCTGGTAGTAATTTCCCACCAGGCAGATCATCTAACCCCAAATCACCTAAAACTGCAGGCCATGGATGTGCTTATCTCCCCAGTGGGTCACCTGGAAGGGTGGTGATGGGTGCTGTTGATGATGCGCTCCTTTCCTTTCCCAGGCCGTGTGTTCTACCTCTGAAAAGACATAGCATTTTCATTTGCAGAGCCCATTATAGAAAAATAAGAACAAAAATATTAGAAGGAAAAGACATAGCATCATTTAGCGTTCGTTCATATGAATATGTATATTGTCTACAGCTATCTATATCTCTGTTTTATATCTATGTCTGTTACACCATCAGAGGGCACCTAAAGTGCAGAGTCTCATCCACAAACCGTTTCTTGCATCTACTATAAGAGGCCATTCCAATGCTCTGTCAGCCCCAGCAGCACCCAACCACTACATGGCACGCATCCTATCTCAGGTCACCCCCAGGATATCGCGTGGCCCTGTTCTCATTGCCCCACTGATTTCATGGGCGTGTAGGTCCCTCGATCTGAGATTAAGTCATGAGATGCTCCATTTAAACAGGTGAGAGCCTCTGATTCCTGGCGGAGAGCCACAGTCCATCCCGGTCTGTGGTGCTGAGGAACCCATCTCCGCGCCAGCGTCCATCCGGGTCAGGAGGATTTGCTGCCCCCTCCTGGTGGAATGTGCGCCGTGTCGTCAAGCGGCCACCAGATGACTCGCTGGTCCAGTCAAAGGCATCACATCCAGAACGCTCTGCTGGTCACGGGTGAGACTCTCAGCGACAGTGGTGGCTACTTGGTCCTTGGTAAGAGGGAGTCGCTGGTGTTGGTTCCATGCATATCCTTTTTTCTTTGATTCCTTTCTTTTCTTTTTTTTTTGAGATGGAGTCTCACTCTGTCGCCCAGGCTGGAGTGCGGTGGTGCGATCTTGGCTCACTGCAACCTCTGTCCCCTGATTCACCTACCTCAGCCTCTGGAGTAGCTGGGATTACAGGCGCCTTCCACCACACCTGGCTAATTTTTGTATTTTCAGTAGGGACGGGGTTTCACCATATTGGCCAGGCTGGTCTTGAACTCCTGACCTCAGATAATCCGCCCACCTTGGCCTCCCAAAGTGCTGGGAATACAGGCGTGAGCCACCGCGCCTGGCAGCATGTCCTTTTTTTCTTGCTCCATGGCCACCACACTCATGGGCCCTTCCAGCATGCACTGGGGCTGCCGACACAGAGCTGGCTGACGCTCACTGCATTAACCAAGTCATCAGCGGATACTTTGGTCCCCTAACCCCAGCTGTGGGTGCTCCTGCTTGCTTCTCAGGAGAGGCTCCTGGTCGAGAGCAGACTTTTCTCCTGTCCTCCTCTAGCCTCAGTCTCGGGCAGTTTCTGTGTGCCTGGGCCTTGAGGGTGGGGCTGTCTCCGTGTTTCTGTCCCCGCTTCTCATGGCAGCTGCATTCTATTGGGTAGGTTTGTTTGGTGGGGACGGGTTTTCTGTCCCTATTCCCAATTTGCATATCTCCAATGGTATTTGTCTAGGATCATGGTCCAGGATTTGTTCTCTGCACTCCTCCTAGGGTAGAGGGATGTTATGATCCACCCTCTTCCGGCCACAATGAGTCATTACCTGGGATCTGAGGTGGGCAGAATTATCTGAGCCTCTTCCCATGGCTTATGTCTTTTCCTCCATGTGAGAGAAGCACTTGGATGGGAAATGAGATGTCAGGCCATGCACAGTGGAAGCTCTTTTCTGTCTGATCACTAATGTGGGGTCTCCACCTTGCTCCCAATCAGTCTTGTGAATGCTGAGTTGAGACCCATGGGAACGAACCTGTGGGTGAGTGCACGGTGCCCCTCTGTTTTAGGTCCCCAGGTGTATCTTGATCTCTGGAGAACCAGAAAACACTGGCTCCCGCATTCACTGTTAACTGACGTCCCCCTCTCAGTGTGTACAGCAGCCTCCCACCCTTGTGGGTTCTGTCTCCGTGGAACCAGTCATGACACGCCCCCCTCTTTGGCATTCAGGTTGCTCAGCTGCTCCTAGAACTCAGGTTTCTGATGGTCTCAGGAGAAGCTTCCACGATGGAGCCGATCTGAGTTTTCCTCTCTGTTAGGGCTGTGGCGAAAGTCTCCAGCTTCCCAAAGTCTGGGCAGAGACCTGGATATAGGTAAGGTATGTGTTTATTGATTTACTTACAGGATAGAATTCACACCATTTTAAGGTGTAGAAATCAGTGTTTTTTGGGCAATCACTACCTGTATCTAATTCCCGATCATTTCCATGACCTGAGAAAGAAAGCCCCTGAGTCATCGTCCAAATTCTCCTCATCCCTCAGCTTAAGAATCAGGAATATACGTTCTGTTTCTATGGATTTGCATACTCTGGACATTTCATATAAATGGAATCATATAAAATGTGTGTTGTTTTGTGTCACTTTTCATAATAGGTAAATAGTGAAAACGACCGCAATGTTTAGCAATTGGCGGATGCATAATCAAAATGTGACTGTCAAGGCGGGGCTCGGTGGCTCCCACCTGTAATCCCAGCACTTTGGGAGACTGAGGCAGGTGAATTGGAAGATAACAGCACATCCCTTCTGCCTATGAGCCTGTAAAACCAAAAGCAAGCTAGTTACTTCCTAGATACAATAGGGGTACAGGTATTGGGTAAATACAGCTGTTCCAAATGGGAGAATTTGGCCAAAACAAAGGGCCTACAGGGCCTATGCTAGCCTCAAATCCAGCGGGGCAGTCCAATCTTAAAGCTCCAAAATGATCTCTTTTGACTCCATGTCTCACATCTGGGTCGTGCTGATGCAGGAGGTGGGTTCCCATGGTCTTGGGCATCCAGGATCCCTAACATCCCCATGTCTCCAGCAGACTGTCCCTTAGACATGGCTCCATGATTTAGTGTTTCGCAAGGCATGCAGCAGGCATGGGCTTCCCCCATAACAGTTGCAGTGGGTCACTCAGGACTGGGCACTCACAGGCAGAGCCATGGACAGAGAGCTGCAGCATCTATAGGTCCCATCAGCAGCCCCAAGACCCAGAGGGAAGCTGGCCTGAATGCCCCACTCTGTCTCTGCACCCCAGTGAGCCAGCGTCCAGGGGCCTCACCTTCCTGGTTAGAGGGCACAGGTCAAATGAGCTTCCATCGCTGCAGAACAACGTCACGTGCTCTCCAACCTTACTCACTAGGGGGCACAGCTGGGCTGAGAGGGACAGTTTCTTGTAGACATCTGGAGAGAGAGTTTTTGATTGTCGTGCACAAGACATGCTTATACTATGTACAGGGCAGGAACAAAGTATTCTTTTCCTTTGTACCGAGGAGTACTTTGCATGTCTGCTGGTGTCTGTCTTCATCACAGTTTTATCTGTAGGATCCTGACTCTGTGTGTGTATGTGTGTGTGTGTGTGTGTGTCTGTGTTGTATGTGCGTCTGCCTGGCTGGCTGCCAGTCATAGGCTTTGTTTTCCTTGACAGGCTTTCTTTCTGCTCGTGTCTCTGTGCCTTACTGAGGAAGAAGTGTGTGAAGAAGTGTGTGAAGTTTGTTCCATCGTTTGCGAAGAAGATGTGTCCCTAGCAGCCATATACAATTTGGGCTTCTTGTCCGGGCGTGGTGTCTCACGCCTGTAATCCCAGCACTTTGGGAGGCCGAGGCTGGTGGATCACGAGGTCAGGAAATCGAGACCATCCTGGCTAACACGGTGAAACCCCGTCTCTACTAAAAAAATACCGAAAAAATTAGCTGGGCGTGGTGGCGGGCACCTGTAGTCCCAGCTACTCGGGAGGCTGAAACAGGAGAATGGCATGAACCCAGGAGGCGGAGCTTTCAGTGAGCCGAGATGGCACCACTGCACTCCAGCCTGGGCGACAGAGCGAGACTCTGCCTCCAGAAAAAAAAAAAAAAATTTGGGCTTCTTCTGGAACAAGAAACTATTTACTTTGAGTTTCCTCAGAAAACATAGTGCTGGCCTTAGACTTCCTATCCTGAAACCCCATGTCTATTTCCTAACGTCATGCATGGAAAAGTGCTAGAATCTCCATAGAATCAGCAAGACCTCTATAGAATCTCCATGGGACTGCCACAGGACCTCCATAGGACCTCCATAGGTTCTCCACAGGACCTCCGTAGAATCTCAATAGGACCTCCATGGCACCTCCATAGGATCTCCATAGGACTGTCATAGGACCTCCATAGGTTCTCCATAGGACCTCCTCAGGACCTCCATAGGTTCTCCATAGCATCTTCTTAGGGCCTCCATAGGACCTCCACGGGACCTGCATGGGATCTTCATAGTATCTCCATAAGACATCCTCAGGACCTCCATAGGTTCTCCATAGCATCTTCACAGGGCCTCCATAGGACCTCCACGGGACCTGCATGGGATCTTCATAGGATCTCCATAGGACCTCCATAGCATCTCCATAGGATCTTCACAGGGACTCCATAGGACCTCCACGGGACCTCCATGGGATCTTCATATTATCTCTATAAGACATCCACAGGACTTCCATAGGTTCCCCATAGGATCTTCACAGGGCCTCCACAGGACCTCCATGGGATCTTCATAGTATCTCCATAAGACATCCACAGGACTTCCATAGGTTCCCCATAGGATCTTCACAGGGCCTCCACAGGACCTCCACGGGACCTCCATGAGACCTTCATAGTATCTCCATAAGACATCCACAGGACTTCCATAGGTTCTCCATAGGACCTCCACGGGAGCTGCATGGGATCTTCATAGGATCTCCATAGGACCTCCATAGCATCTCCATAGGATCTTCACAGGACCTCCATAGGTTCTTCATAAGATCTCCATAGAGTTGCCACAGGATCTGCCACTGCAGGGACCAGCCGGCATCCCCTACACCCTGAGATGCTGGAAATGACCACTTGGTGATAGTGGTTATGGATTTCCTACAGAAGGATGTGTGAAACCACGTTCCTGGGCCACTCTGCAGAGTTCCGATCTCAATTCAAATCCTCCAGGGGCCAGGCTGGAGTGGGTGTCTGGTGTGTCACTGTGTCTCATCACACAGAATGGGGGCTTCTGCAGTATTAATGGGAAACCAGCCCAGAGATAGAGGCATGGATTGGAGTTATGCTGCCACAATTCATGAAGTGTTAAGCTGAGGAAAGCAGCTAAGCTTGGACTGTAGCGTTGGAAAGGAGACATTGATAAGAAGCACTCTGGGGTAGAATGGTGTGGATTTGTTCATCGTGTGTGAAGAGGAAGATGCTGAGGAAATGAAAGCTCTTCCATTCTGTGACTTGGTTGACAAGGGGAACCAATAGGGCCATCACAGGAGCAATGACCCCATGGGGGAGGAGACGGAAGAAAGTGTGTTTAAGACAGTTAACTGAGTCAGAGAGAGAAGCAGAACCTCCCAGTACCTGGAAAGTGCAGTTTGTTCCTCCCAAACTTCCTCCTTCTGACTTCTTTATTTCTCTACGTAGCAGCACCTTCTCTTCATTTCTCCATCAAAGCCTCTGAGCTGTTTGAGTTCCTCATATATTCTGATGATCAAACCCTTGTTACAAGAATAGGTAACAAACGTTTCTCCCTGCTTCTGTAGGTCATGACACTATTGGTTGTTTCCTGAGCTCTGCAGAAGCTTTTTAGTTTGATATCCCCATTTGTCTATTTTTGCATTTGTTTCCTATGCTTTTAGGTTTTATTGATAGAATGTTTGCTTAGACGAATGTCTTGAAGTGTTTCCTCTGTGTTTTCTTCTATAGTTTCATAGTTTCAGGTCTTACTTTAGGTCTTATTCTGTCTTGAGTAGATTTTGTATATCGTGAGAGGCAGAGGTTGAGTTTTGTTTTTCTGCATATGGATATCCAGTTATGCTAGAAGCATTTATTGAAGAAACTGTCCTTTTCCCAATATATTTTCTTGGCATGTTTGTTGATAATTAGTTGGCTGTCAATTTGTGGATTTATTTCTAGGTTCTTCACTCTGTTCCATTGTCTATGTGTTTGTTTTTCAGCCAGTGCTTTGCTGTTTTGGTTACTATAGCTTTGTAGTGTATTTTGAAGTGAGGTAGTGTGATGTCTCCAGCTTTGTCCTTTTTTTCTCTACATTGTGTTGGCTATTTTGGGTATCTTTTGGCTGTATATGAATTTTAGAATTTTTAAATATTTCGGTGAGGAATGACTCTTGCACGTTGACAGGAATTACAATGAATCTGTAGATTGCTTTGGGTACGATGGTCCTTTTAGTAAATATTTATTCTTTGAATGTATAAACATGAGGTATCTTTCCAGTTTTTTCATGTCCTCTTTAATTTTTTTTATCAGAGCTTCATAATTTTATTTGTAGAGGTTTTTTGCCATGTGAGTTAAATTTATTAGCAGGTCTTTTATTGTTTGTGGCTATTCTAAATGGGATTTCCTTACTGAATTCTTTTTCAGCCAGTTCTGTTCTTCAGGGTCAAGCATCATGTAAGTTCCCATCTAGGAATGGAATCCGGAATGAGCAGCAGCTGCACACAAACACCTTTCTCTGATTTCCACTTCAGAGGAGTCCAGGAGGTGACAAGGCACATGGAGTATTGTCACATGTGGAACCAAGTCCTGTGTGGTCCCTAAAACACCACCTGATTGGGTTGAACCTCATGTCTGAAATAACCCCAAGGCCATGTTGGTGTCCTTCATCCCAGTTCTGGTGGTTTCAACATAATGAAATCAGAAAGTTATATGGCCACTTAAACATGTCAGTTGCATGTCATGTAGTACTGCACAAGGTGTTTCCTCTTCTGAGGCCCATTCTTACCTGGGTAGTGGCTCATTGCCTGCCTGGACTTAGGTGAGGCTGATCAGGCTGGTGGGAGTCATGTTGTGAATGAAACACAAAGTCAACCTGTGAGATCATTGCTCTGACAGATCAAGAGCCACCTTGTTTGCCATTTAGTGGCCAGTGCAGCCTGTGGCTTTCACCACCACACTTCAATCTCAGCTCCCTAAATGGCATGACAAATAAAGATAGATGGGTACGAAGAGATATGCCATTGCCTGGTTAAAATGGCTGTTATCTCTAAGACAAAAATTAACAGATGCTGTGAAGGATATGGAGAAAAGAAACCCTTGTACCTTGGTGGGAACGTAAGTTGGTGCAGCCAATATGGAAAACAGTATGGAGGTTCCTCAAGAAACTGAAACTAGAACAACTATACCATCCAGTAATTGCACAGTTGGGTATATTTCCAAAAGAAAGAACATCAGTATATCAAAGAGGTGTCTGCATCGCCATGTTTATTGCCGCAGTATTCACAATAGCCAAGATATGGAATCGACCTATGTCCATCAATGAGTGAATGGATAAGGAACATGTGGTCTATATACACAATGAAATAATATTCAGGCATAAAAAGAAGGAAATTGTACCACGTTCAGCAACACAGATGAATCTGGAGGACATTATGTTCAGTGAAATAAGCCAGGCCCAGAAAGAGGAACATTGCATGTTCTCACTCACGCGGGAGCTACAAAAGTGGGCCTCGTGATGGCAGAGAGTAGAATGGTAGTCAACAGAGGCTGGCAAGGGAGTGTGGAGGAGGGGGATGGAGAGAGGTTGGTGGACGGGTGCAGAAATACAGGTGTAGAGAAGGAGTGAGTTCCAGGGCCTGAGAGCTCAGTAGGGTGGCCACAGTTAGCAACAAATTATTGTATTTTCCACGTGAGCGAGAAATGATTTGGAATGTTCCCAGCACAGAAACTATAAAAGTTGGCCAGGTCTAGTGGCTCACGCCTGTAATCCCAGCATTATGGAAAGCCGATGCTGGTGGATCACCTGAGGTCAGGAGTTCGAGACCAGCCAGAGCAACATGGTAAAACCCCGTCTCAAATAAAAATACACAAATTAGCTAGGCGTGGTGGTGTATGCCTGTAATCCTAGCTACTCAGGAGGCTGAGAAAGGAAAACCGCTTGAACCCAGGAGGCAGAGGTTGCAGTGAGCCAAGATCCTGCCACTGCACACCAGCTGGGCGACAGTGCAAGACTCTGTCTTAAAATAATAATCCTAATAACACATGTTCAGGGTGATGGATGTCCTGGGAACCTTCATTGGATCATTACACATTGCATGGATGAATCAGATTATCACATGCTCCCAAGAAACATGTATGATTATTCTCTATCAAATTAAAAGTGTGCTATTTACCAATAATTCGAAGTGGATTGTGGGTCACCAAATGAAAGTCAGCGTTCAGTGCCCGCATCCAGCGGCCCTTGTGGTTTCCATGTTGAACAGAACCGTCCAGTATTTCCTGATATGCAACCACTAGTTTGGATTACATGGAGTTATCTACTTCCTTTATTTATGGGGTCTATTTTGAGTTTGCCTCCCCATAAAATAAATGCTGCCTCCTTTTGAGCTTCATGTGCTGAAATAGCTGTGCATGCCTTCTTTTTATACTCTTGTTTCTTTACTCAACATCACGATCGAAGGTTGGTTTGCATTGCTCTTTGTAGATTTCATCCGTGCCTCTGCATGTCCTCATAGTATCCCTTGGTGGACTGAACCACACTTGTTTCTTTTGTTTTAGATGTATTTTGTGGTTTTACGGCTGTAGTGTAATATGAGCACCAGTCCTGTCCATGTTGTTGTGAATGAGACCTCACCATATGAACACATTTTCCTCTAGGTTCTGTACTTCATATTCATAGCTGTGTGTCTCTTCTTTTTAATTAGGTACTTCTGATATTCTCCCCAAACTGATTGAAGTAATTTGCAGTCCTACCACGGATGTATTGGATTTCTAAGTGAGCCCTACTAGCTCTGACATTTGATATTGTCATTTTCATCATGCGGAATGAATACCTCAACATTGATCCCTCTCTTCAGGAATGATCGACAGATAGTCCAGAAAGCATAGGCTGTAGATTTTCTTCCAGAACCTCCTGGGATCATCAGATCTGTCCTTGAGGCTCCAGCATGCTGAAGGGTGCATTGTCTTTTCTGCTGTTCACCTCCCGGCTGCATCTTGGGGGCTTCTCTGGCTGTGCTGAGCCTCAAATAACAGAATCCCGAGGACCACCAGGACCAAGCCAGCCATGCCCATGCGGATGAGATTCTCCACTGTGTGATCCTGGGGGTGTGAGGCTGGGGACGGTAGAAGAAGAGGTCTCAGAGGTCAGGGCAGATCAACATCATCCAGGACCCCTGGATCCCACCCCAGGACACTCCCCCCATCCCGTGTTGACAGACACTGATCCTCTGTGCCCGCCCCATAACTGAGAGCATCTCCTCACTCATCAGCCTTGGAGTCTGACTTGTTTTGTGATGGGCTGAGGGTCTCAGCTCCTCCTGAGAATGAAAACAGAAGGGGAGATCCCTGAGCCAGCCTCTCCCCTGGGCTCTGCGTTCTTATTCTTCCAGGCCTCATGACATGACTTTTATAGAGTTCCTCAATAAACCCTCCCTCTCCTGCAGCAGGGCTCCCTCCAGTCTCCTCATGAAACTATTTCAGTTTTCCTGTGTTCTGTGAATTTAAACATTGCTCCTGAGTCATCTGGGGGAGAGTTTTCCTGCACCCCGAGAGCTCAGGATCTGCAAGGAAAGTGGTCCCCAGTACAGAGGTCACTGAGCCCTGTGTGCTCTCTGTGCAGCCTGGGACACAGGCGCACATGAGCCAATTCCCCCGGAGATGAGAGTTTCGCGGATCCACCAGCTGAGGACCCAGGCTCCCTGGATGAGGGGTTAGTCATCAGGGGAGCCTCAATGTCAGAAGCACAAAGGGGTGAAAGTCTGGGGCTGCCTCCCTTTCACTTCAGCTCAGCCATTACCCCTGGGATTTCATCTTCCATTTAATCTCTAGGTAGCTAATTATTCATATAAGCAGCAACAGGTAGAATGTGATACACACACAGAAAAAGAAAAACACAAATATATATCTGTTTGATATATATAGTGGGCCATAACTAGCTCTGCTTTCTTGAAGTGTGGATTTAGCTGAGGAGACAAATAACAAACATCTGAAACCACAGCAGTGGAAATTTACCAGTCATCGGGATAGTTTTAGATATATAGATAGAGATCTATATTTATGTGTGAGTATATATTATCTGTATACATATACAGATAACTAGGTTTTAATGTCACATAAGATGTCAGTGTGACACACATATGTGTATGTGCAGACGTGGTGAAAGAGAGAGAGAAGGAGTTGAGCCGCACGGTGTAGGTTGGTTAATTACTTGACATAGATGAGACACAGTCAGGTGTGGGCTGAGCTGTGTCGTCAGTGAAGGTCACACTTGGAGGTGACATTGAAGCTGATTCCTCAATAGGAAAAAGGTCCAGGAAGGAGGCGCGTGGAGACCCAGACAGGGAGCATCAGAGGCTCCAGAAAGAGCAGGTCCCAGAAAGGTCTCAGCCTGTTCTTCAGAAAGGAATGGCTGCTTGTCTGTGGGGTGGAGGGGGAGGCAGAGGAGGAGGGGAGCTGAGCTTCGGGGCCTTGGTGGATTCAGAATAGGCCAGGATGAACCGGCCAGGAAAGGGCGGCCCCAGCATCTCTCTCTGTCTCTGTCTCTCTGTCTCTGTCTCTCTCCCCCTCCCTCTGAGAAGTCTGAGATCTGGAAAGTGCTGTAGGGTTTCAAGGAGTAGTACCAGCCATTTGACTTTTTCTGAAAACATAAGCCCTACCCCCTCCATAGCAAATATCCAGAACGAAGGAAGTCTCCACATTTCTACCCGAGGTTTACAAAACCTCAGGGAGCACGTGAGATCAGGGCTGTTACAAAACCGGGTGAGAATAAAAATAGGTGATGCTGCAAATCTACTCTCACCAGCTTGGACAAAAAGGCCAATATGAGATTTAAAAAACCCAAATAAAAAATGTGGTCAACGGTGCAGAAGAGGAGCGGTGCACAGTCCCTGAGCTGCTGCGGGAACAGGTGCGGGTCCCTGTGAGGCTGAGGTGTGCGCTGAGTGCTGGGGAGCTGCCGGGGAGAAAAGGTGGGGGGCAGGTGGCACCGCAGCCTGGATGCTTCTCTCTGCAGGAGGGCGTCTGTTGGGGGTTGGGACCCAGAAGCTCTGATTCTGAGGTGGAGATATCAGGAGGGGAGCGGGTGGGGCCTCCGTCTTCCATCCTCAGTCTAATCTCGTCTCCTCCAAGGTTCACCCCCGTCTCCTCCCAGCCCTCCCTGCTCTTTACCCTACTGGGACTACAGGGGTGGGAGCCATGGGTGGGAGGTCCCTGTCTATTTCCTCCCTCCCATGGGCTGGATTCTCCCCCTTCACTCCCTTCTTTTCTAGTGTCCCAGAGCTCTCCTGGGTGCAGAGCCTGAGCTGAGCCTTTGAGCTCAGAGAGGACAGGGTCAGGGCCCTCACCGGAAACCATGAGCTCTAGGGAATCACTGGCCTGACCCTGGGGGGTTGAGGGGCTGGTCCTCAGGACCTCCTGGGTCAGGACAGGGAGGTGAAGGCTGGGGCTGTCTTGCTCCCCACATCAGCCTGGCTCCTCCTTCCCCAGGCTGGGCCCCAACATCTCCCTCTGCCTCGAACCTCCGCCCCTCACCAGCCCAGCCTCAGAGCCCCTGGGACACAAGCCCGTCCTTGAGGGGAGGGGAATGCGATCCTTAGGGAGACTCAGACTGCCCTGGGGGAGGCCGCGCTCCCCAAGAGGCCTCATTGACTCACCAGATGTGGAGGGCGGCCCTGTGGGTTGGGGGCTGGAGCCTCCAGAGGGTCCTGGAAGGAGCACAGGAGGCGGGTGAGGGGCTGGGGCTGTCCATGGAGGGCACCCTTCCACTCCCACTCTCCTGCGTCTGCCCAGTGGATTCCCTGGAACCATTTCTCTGCCCACCTGGTACCTTCTGCATGCCAGGCAGGGCAGAACAGGTGGCCATGCCTAGGAGAACCCTGTTGGCCCCTCCACTCTGAGGGGTGGGTCCCATCTGGCTAAGCCTCCCTCACTCCATCCCAGCCGAGAGCTCTGCTCGGGGCAGGGCCAGAGCTGAGGTTTGAGCTCAGAGAGGACAGGGTCGGGGCCCTCACCTGAGACCACGAGCTCCAGGGGGTCACTGGGGAAAGACAGCAGGTGGGGGTTGGAGCTGAGTGAGCCGTAGCACCTGTAGGTCCCCGCGTGGGCTGACATCACAGGACTCATGGGGAATTCAGCCTGGTACTTATGAGCTCGGTACTTTGATCTCAGACGCAGTGGGGGATGGGCTGCCCCTTTTTTGGTCAGAAGGAAAGTGTCAAACTGCCACCATGACTGACACAGCAGGGTCACGTTCTCTCCTGAGGCCACCGTGGGGCCCGGCTGCACCGAGAGGGAGACCGTGTCATAGAACTGTCCTAGAGAGAAGAAGGATGGGTGAGGGGCTGCCCCTACTTGTTCTGAGCTGACACCTCCCCAGGCCCCTCTCTGGGGCCCTCAGTCTCTCTGTCTCTGTTTTCTCTGAGACTCTCCCTCCCCACCCATCCCCTGTCTCTCTCTGTCTCTCCCTCCCTTGGGCCCCCCAACCCTCATCCCGGCCATCACCACCTGGGCTCCCCCGGCAGGTCCTGTGCAGAGCCTGGGTCCCTGACTGAACCCGCTGGGCTCCTCACCTGCGATCAGGATGTCCAGGGGGTCACTGGGGGCCGACCACTCGGAGGAGAGGTTGTGTGCACCGTAACATCTGTACTGGCCCCCGTGGGAGCGGCTCACAGGGCCCAGGGTGAAGTTGGCCTGAGAGAGCCCAGCCTGTGGCTGCCGGCCAGGGCGCTGGAGGAAGTCACGTTGCCCCTTCTGGTACAGAGTGAATCTGTCGTAGCCGACATCAGAGCCACACTGGAGGGTCAGGTTCTCTCCAAGGGCCAGGACAGGGCCCTGCAGCGTCAGGAGGGAGGGCTTCCTAGACACGCCTGGAGGGAAAGAGGAGTCGGGACTCCGAGGGCTGGTTCCTCCCACACCCCTTCCTTCCCCCTGTCCGGGCCCTGCAGGTCTCACTGTCTCTCACACTCTGAGTCTCTGAGCCCAGGGCCTCCTTCTCACCCGGGCCTGTCTTGGAGTCATTTCAGAGGAGTGGGGTCTCCCTGGCCCTGGCCACTGTGCCTGATCTTTCCTCCTCTCCCTGAGAGCCGGGACCTCACAGCAAACACACCGATGCCTTCCTGAGTCCTCCCCTTCCAGGTGAGGGTGGCGGAGGGCTCCTCCTCCCATGTGAGAGCCTCCCCATGGGGTCTCCCTCACCCCTTCAGCCCGTCCATCAACACATCACTCTGGGTCCTTTCCAGATTTGGTCACCAGCCAAACTCCCCACAACCTGTCAGCTGCCCCGAAAGTGTGTTAGAGAAGGCCGTGGTTCCCTCACCTGAGGCCAGAATCTCCAGGGGGTCACTGGCGTAAGACCACACCTGGGGGGTGTTCCTATAATAGTAATAGCATCTGAACGTCCACCTGTGGCTGGGGTTCACGGGGCCCACAGGGAACAGGGCCTGGAACCCCCCATTGTGGAGCTGCTGTGAGTCCAGGGTCTGGGGGAGCTGGTGTTCTCCTTCCTTCATCAGAACAAAACGGTGATATCCCTCCTGTGAGCCACATCGGAGGGTCACGTTCCCTCCTGAGGTCACCACAGGGCTGGGCTGGGCTGAGAGGGTGGGTTTGTTGTAGACTCCTAGGAGAGAAGGAGGCACCGTGTTAAATGGGGCTCACACCTCCCACATCATCCCCAGGGCTGGGCTGTGAGAGGGAGACACCCCTGAGAGCTGACCCCCTTGCTGAGGGCAGAGCCTGGGGCTGGGACCCCTGAGTGTCCTCTCACCTGTCACCACCAGCTCCAGAGGGTCGCTGGGCTCTGACCAGCCTGCAGGGCTGACATAGTAACAGCGGTATCTCCCTGCATAGTTCTCTGTCATGGATGGGATGGAGAATCTGGCCTTGTTCCTGGGTTCCAGTGGGTTCTGTCTGCCCCAGGGCTCTGTGCTTCCCTCTTTATCCAGACGGTACTCCTGGGCCTGCAGGTTCCCCTGACACCAGATGGTCACGGGTCTCCCCCGGATGATGACAGACCCTGGCTCAGCCCAGAGAGTGGGTTTGGGGAGGGGCCCTGGAAGGAAATCAGAGGCTGGATCCCAAGACGTCCGCACACTCAGATCGCATCTCCCAGCCCCAGGACCCCCTGTCATCCCCATCAGTCACCCAGAACTGCTGTCTCCTTCCCCAGCTGCCCATGTGTGGCCCTTGTCCCTAGTGAGGAGGAGGGACCTGGGACAGCTGGTGACAGACTCACCTGCCTGCACGTGGGTCCTGGGGCCCAGACTCAGCCCTGGAAGAGAGTTCCCTGTGAGGGATTTGCCCCTGAAGCCTGAGCAGTCCCTCCCTGCCCTGGTGCCTCCTGAGCTTTTGAGGTCTCCTGATGGACCAGGGCTTGTGTGTGGGGTGGGGTCCCTCCAAGACTCGGATCTCCCGCTCCCCATCTTGAAATCTCACCGAGGCAGAGCACAGCTGTGAGGGCGGGGGTCATGGCGTCTCCTCCCGGTGACCCCGGGCTCTGCAGATGGATGAGCCCTCAGTGCTGGCAGGACAGAGAGACACACAGGGTGTGGCCACTGGGAGGCTGGGTCCTTCTTGTCATGGGGTTGTTTCATCCTCAGCCCACAGGAAGAGGAACTGCCCTCCCCGGGAACCTGGCTCTCATTTCCCCCGGGCTGAAGTGGGGGCAGGCACCAGGCTGTCTGCAGACATTTCAGAGGGAAATGGGGTATCCCTGCCCCCGCGCCACTGTCTGCCTGATCTGTCTTCATCATACCGAGAGCCGGGACACAGCAGCAAATAGACCCGGTGCCTTCCTGAGTCAGCCCTTTTCAGGCGAGGGTGACCGTGGGCTCCTCCTCCCTCTCAGAGCCTCCCCATGGGGTCTCCCTCCCTCCTTCGGCCCGTCCATCAGCTCAGCGTTGTGGGGTCCTTACCATGGCGGTCGTCTCTCCAGCCCTGGAGATGCTTCAGGGAAGACCCAGGTCCATGCTGCAGGCAGACTCAGATCAGCAGAGACGCACCTGACGCCTGGCTGTGCAGCCCAGGTTGAGCTGCGTGTGGCAGTCAGCACAGAGGAGAAATGCGGGGTCTATCGTGGTGGCTCATGCCTGGAATCCCAGCATCTCAGGAGGCAGAGGCGGGAGGTGGGCTTGAGGCCAGGAGCTTCAGACAGTCCTGGGCAACATACTGTGACCCTGTCTCTACAGAAAAGAAAAAAGTGAGCTGGGCATGGAGGCCTCATGCATGTTGTCCCAGCTACTCAGGAGGCTGAGGTGGGAGGATCACTTGGGCCTGGGAGGCAGAGGCTGCAGGGAGCTATGATCACCCCTTGACCTTCCAGCCTGGGCGACAGAGCAAGATCCTGTCTGAAAAGGAGAAATAGAGGGGATAAAGATACATATATATATGTATATTTCATTGTAATCTGTAATCTGATTCTGGGGGAGGGGAGCTGATTTGTATTTAATTCCTGATTATCATCCAGGTTTATGTGAACTTGGACATGAATGTCACCTCTGAGCCTGTTGTCATGAGCTCCACTCATCACAGTGGCTGTGGGGTCAGTGGTGCCCAGGACATGGGAGGCTCAGCCATGGTGAATTTCCAGACCAGTTCAGACAGGAGGGTGGGGACGGGAGAGGATCCTGGTGTTGGGCTCCACAGTCGAGGAGGATGATTGACGCCCCCACTCAAGAGCCCACATCGGCTCCAAATACCATGAAATTCTCCTTGTGATGCATCTGAAATATGCAGATCATCACAGCTACAGGCACGGAAAGAGGAAGAACAGTTCCTCACATTGAGACGCATCCCCTTCAATGAGCAGAGCTCAATGCTGAGTGGCCACAGGTGTCTGGGACCACCGAGCGTCATTAGGGAGGAGGAGGCTCCCACCTCCGTGTGGGACAGAAGAGGAACCCCAGGTCCTCCCAGGCAGGGAGGGGTCAGGGCTCTGGGTGAGGCTGGAAGCTGTGGCTCCCCCTCCCCTGTGTGTGTGGACAGGCGCTGGGGGGTCTCTGCTCACTCACTGGAGTCCATGGTCAGCGCTCAGCCCCTCCCCTGTGTGTGAGAAACAGATTCAACCCACGGTGGTCTGACATGGGCGTCTGCCCCACAGGTGAGTGTGAGGCTGGTGTTGGTCCCATCCCTGCTGGGCACAATCTTGAGCTGACGCTAAGTTTGGGAGAGTGGGGCAGGAGCAGCGGCAACAATCCCCTTCATCAGGCTGATGCCTGGACAGCCGTGGGGGAAACCCTTTATGGAAGGCCAGGTGTGTGGCAGGGGACACCCCACAGTAATGACAACCGTATGAGGAAAGAATAGACAATTGTTGAAATGCATTAGACAGACATCGTGAAGCTGAAAAACTATATTAAATTAACACCATTAAAAAGGAATTTATGTCTGGGCGTGGTAGCTCATGCCTGTAATCCCAGCACTTTGGGAGGCAGAGGCGGGCAGATCACTTGAGGCTAGGAGTTCGAGACCAGCCTGGCTAACATGATGAAACCCCATCTCTACTAAAAATACAAAAAATTATGTGGGCGTGGTGGTGAGTGCCTGTAATCCCAGCTACTCAGGAGGCTGAGGCAGGAGAATCTCTTGAACCTGGGAGGTGGAGGCTGCTGTGTGCTGAGATTGCGCCCCTGTACTTCAGCTGGGAAAACAGGAGTGAAACTGTGTCTCAAAAAAAAAAAAAAAGTAATTTACTAACCGTATATACCTACTATTTAAACATAACAGAATCAAAAACATAATTTAATCCAGGACAAGACAGCTGAAATAATAAATATATACATTGGGATAAAATATTCATGAAATTTTCCGGACTGTATCATGGAAAGAACAGCAATTGAACAATAGAAAATATTAATACATACAGGAAGTCGAATGAGAAGAAAGAACGTGTCTGTCACGGTTTCAGAATGAAAGAAGGAAGAAGGATGTTAGTTCATGATACGCATGAAGAGCTAATGGTTGAAATTTTTACAGAACTGAAGAGAAAACATCAGTTTATAACTAAATTGAATATCTCGATCATGGTAAAGTGAAAACCATGAGGCATCAATTTAAAGTAATCCTAAAATTACCAGAGAAAATGTAAATGACCCTCGAATGAATGACAAGCTCATCGGGACTGGAGTTTTAAGAGCAAACAGCAGCACCAGAAGATACAGGAGAAACAAGCACAAGGGTTTAACTGTGAGGAGAGAGTTCTGTGCTGGGCCCAATTATTACTATTATAATTATTTATTATTATTAATCTTTTGAGATGGAATTTCGCTCTTGTTGCCCAGGCTGGAGTGCAATGGCGCGATCCTGGCTCACTGCAACCTGGCCTTGTTATTATTAAAGGACTAAATTGCAGTGTCAGCTGTCAGCTGTGGATAAATCCTAAAACACAAGGAGACTTGGGGCATTCGTGACCCGTCAGGTCAGGCGGTGGCCTTATGAGGAATAAGGAGGGCGTTTTCAGTGTCCTTTTATCAGGTACCACGATAATAACAGAGAAAGAGAGGGATTGAGACAGACAGAGAGAGGCGGAGAGACAGAGAGAGAGAGATTGAGACAGACAGAGAGAAGGAGAGGGAGACACGGAGACACACACACACACACACACACACACACACACACAAAGAGAGACAGAGAGAGAGAGAGAGAGAGAACCAGGCATCGCTAGAGCTGCAAGGCTGCAGATATGTTTGCATGTGGGCTCTTTCTGAAAGCAATACTAAACGATGTAAATCAGGGAGTGGAATAATGAACCCCAAATGGAGAAGATGAGATGCTACTGTGAATAAAAGAAGTCAACAGTACATACAAAAAACTAATAAGCATAGATCTATCTGTAATCTGTGTATATACAAGTATATGCATTTCTACTAAGAATCTGAAAGAGCAAGGAAATGGATTTGCATCTCTGGAGCCTCCAGAAAGGAATGCAGCCACGTTATGGCCTTGATTTTGTCCTAAAAGACCTATTCAGAATTCTGATATTCAGAACTGTGAGATAATGAGTTTGTGTTGCTGAAGCTGCTCAATATGTATAATTTGTTATGGCAGCAACAGCAAACCAATACTAACACAAACAGCCTTTGAAAAGAAAAATAGATGATATTTCATACTTTTAAATCAACAATCTGCGAAGAAGAGAAAGTTATACACTTTCACTCAACCAATCACGTCCTTAAAATTTACAAAGCATCAGTTGAGACACAATGGAGGATTTGAAGAAATATTGATCAGACTTTGATAGATTAAGTGAACAAAATATTTGTGAGAGTTGAATGGCACAAATGTTCAATCTCATGTGCAAATATGATGTTTCGATTGTTTATATATTATGTAAATTTGTATAGAAACATTTCTGGAATATACTTACAGCAACTAAGTGGGAATGCATATTTCTTTATATATTTCTTTTTGAAACAAGGTCTCTCTCTGTTGCTCCATCTGAAGTACAATGGCATTATCCCAGCTCACTGCAGCCTCGACCTCCCCAGGCCTAGGTGATTCTCCCGCAACTATCTCCTGAGTAGCTGGGACTACAGGATCATGCCACCTTGCCCGGCTAAATTTTTTTTTAACACGCATTGTTTGTAGAGATGAGGTTTCGCTATGTTGCCCAGGCTGGTCTCAAACTCCTAGGCTCACGGGATCTGCCCACCTTGGCCTTCCAAAGTGTTGGGATTACTGGTGTGAGCCACTGTGTGAGGCCAGGAATACTTATTTATGAAAACATATTGATCAGAAATATCTATCTTTTTTTTTGAAACAAAGTCTTGCTCTGTCGCCAGGCTGGAGTGCAGTGGCACGATCTCGGCTCACTGCAATCGCCACCTTTGGGTTCAAGTAATTCTCCTGCCTTAGCCTCCCAAGTAGCTAGGATTACAGGTGTGGGCCACCACACCCAGCTATTTTATTTGTATTTTTAGTAGAGACAGGGTTTCACCATGTTGGTCTGAATGGTCTCGATCTCCTGACTTCATGATCTGCCTGCCTTAGCTTCCCAAAGTGGTGGGATTACAGGCGTGAGCCACTGTGCCCGGCCATATCTATCATTTTTAGACAACAAGGTAAGCATCCAAACTGTTACTACAGGTAATGTTTCCTGATTAGAAGTTCAATTAAATTAGCAGCCAACAATAAGAAGACGTTTAGAGAAAAAGCAATACTTTGGAAACAAATAACATTCTAAATATTCATGGGTTATAGGCCAGGTGTGGTGGCTCACACCTGTAATCCCAGCACTTTGGGAGGCTGAGGCGGGCAGATGACCTGAGGTCAGGAATTCAAGACCAGTCTGGCCAACATGGTGAAATCTCGCCTCTACTAAAAATACAAAAATTAGCCAGGTGAGGTGGTGCATGCCTGTAATCCCAGCTACCTAGGAGGCTGAGGCAAGAGAACCGTGTGAACCCGGGAGGCAGAGGTTGCAGTGAGCCGAGATCATACCACTGCATTCCAGCCTGGGCGGCAGAGGGAGACTCCATCAAAAAAAAAAAAAAAAAAAAAAGAAATTCAACCTACACTCAGAAATCTTTCCACAGGGAAATCTGGCCTAAATGGGTACACTGTTGATTTCTACCAAATATTTGAGAAAGGAATAATAACATGGAAAATCTAGAGGAAATGAACAATTTCCTAGACACATGTAACCTACCATGATTGAACCGGGAAGAAATCTGAATAGACCAATAACAAGTAACAAGATGGACACTGTAATGAAAAGTCTCCCAGTAAAGAAAAGCCTGGGACCTGATGGTTTCATTGCTGAATTCTACAAAACATTTAAAGAATAAATAAAATCAGCGCTACTCAAACTATTCTGAGTAATAGAGGAGGGAATACTTCCAAACTCATTCTACAAGGCCACATCACCCTAATACTAAAAGTACATAAAGGCACATCAAAAAAAGAAAACTACAGCCAATATCTCTGATGAATATTGATGCAAAAATCCTCAACAAAATACTAGCAAACCAAATTCAACAATATATGAGAAACATCATTCAGCATGATCAGACGGGATTTAATCCCTGGGAGGCAAGGATGGTTCAACACACACAAATCAATTAATATGATACATCATAACAACAGAATGAAGGATAAAAACCATATGATCCTTTCAATTGATGCTGAAAAAGTGCTTGGTAAATTTCAACATCCCTTATGATAAAAACCCTCAAAAAACTGGGGATAGTCAAAACATACCTCAACATAATAAAAGCCATATATGACAGACCCACAGCTAGTATTATGCAGAATGGGGAAAAACTGAAAGCCTGTCTTCTTAGATCCTGAACATGACAAAGATGCCCACTGTCACCACTGTTACTCACCATAGCACTGGAAGTCCTAGCTAGAGCAATCAGAGTAAAGAAAGACATAAGAGGCATCCAAATTGGGAAAGAAGAAATCAAATTATCCCTGTTTGCAGATGATATGATCTTATCTTTGGAAATATTTAAAGACTTCACAAGAAAACTATTAGAACTGATAAACAAATTCAGTCAGGTTGCAGGATACAAAATCAACATATAGAAATCAGAAGCATTTCTAGTCAGGCACAGTGGCTCACACCTGTAATCCCAGCACTTTGGGAGGCTGAGGCAGGTGGATCACGAGGTCAGGAGTTCAAGACCAGCCTGGCCAAGATGGTGAAACCCCATCTCTACTAAAAATACAAAAATTAGCTGGGTGCCATGGCAGGCACCTGTAATCCCAGCTACTCGGGAGGCTGAGGCAGGAGAATCGCTTGAACCTAGGGGGCAGAGGTTGCAGTGAGCCAAGATCGTGCCACTGCACTCCAGCCCGGGCGACAGAGCCAGATTCTGTCAAAAAAAAAAGAAATCAGAAGCATTTCTATATATCTACAGTCAACAACCTGAAAAAGAAAAAAAGCTCATCCCATTTACAATATCCAGACGTAAAATTAAATACCTAGGAACTGACTTAACCAAAGAAGTAAAAGATCTCTATAAAGAAAACTATAAAACACTGATGAAAGAAATGGAAGAGGACACCACAAAATGGAAAAATATTCCATGTTCATGAATTGGAAGAACTAATATTGTTAGAATGTCCATACACTGAAAGCAATCTACAGATTAAAAGTAATCCATATCAAATACCAATGACATTCTTCCCACAAATAGAAAAAACATCCTAAAATTTATGAATCACAAAAGACCCAGAACAGTTAAAGTTATCCTAAGCAAAAAGAATAAAACTGGAGGCATCACATTACCTGACTTCAAATTATACTACAGAGCTATAGTAACCAAAACAGCATGGTAATGGCATAAAAGCAGACACATATGCCAATGGAACACAATAGAGAACCCAGAAACAAATCCGTACACAAAAGTGTATGGATTTCAACAAAGGTGCCAAGAATATACATTGGCAAAAGACAGTCTCTTCAATGAATGGTGCTGGGAAAACTGGATATCCCTATTCAGAAAAAGGAAACTAGACCCCTATCTTTTGCCACATACAAAAATCAAATCAAAGTGGATTAAAGACTTAAGTCTAAGACCTCAAACTGTGAAATGACTACAAGAAAACTGGGGGAAATCTCTGGGATGTTGGTCTGGGCAAAAATGTTTTGAGCAATACCCCAGAAGTACAAGCAACCAAAGCAAAAACGGACAAATGGGGTCAAATCAAGTTAAGAAGCTGCAGAGCAAAGATACACTTAACAAAGTGAAGAGACAACCCATGGAATGGGAGAAAATACTTGCAAACCACCCATCTGACAAGGGTTTAATAACTAGAATAAATAAGGAGCTCAAAAGACTATATGAAGAAATCTAATATTTCAATCAAAAAATGGGCAAAATAGTTGAATAACCATTTCTCAAAAGAATACATACAGATGGCAAAGAGGCATATGAAAAGGTGCTCAACATCACTGATCACTAGAGAAACGCAAATCAAAACTACAATGATACTATCTCATCCCAGTTAAAATGGCTTACATCCAAAAGACAGGCAATAACAAATACTGGCGAGAATGTGGGGAACAGGGAACCCTTGCATACTTTTGGTGGGAATCTAGATTAATACAACCACTACGGAGAACAGTTTGGAGGTTCCTCAAAAAACTAAAGCTAGAGGTACCGTATGATCCAGCAATCCCACTGCCGGGCATATACCCAAAAGAAAGAAAATCAGTCTATCAAAGAGATATCTGCACTCCTATGTTGCCCAAGCTGGAGTGCAGTGGCGCGATTTCAGCTCACTGCAACCTTTGCCTTCCAGGTTCAAGCGATTCTCCCGCCTCAGCTTCCTGAGTAGCTAGGATTACAGGCACGTGCCACCACGCCTAGCTAATTTTTGTATTTTTAGTAGAGAGGAGGTTTTGCCATGTTGACCATGTGAGTCTCGAACTCCTGGCCTCAAGTGATCTGCCCGCCTCAGCCTCCCAAACTGCTGGGATTATAGGCATGAGCCACCGTGCCCGGCCAATATATTTATTTATATTTACTATTCTAGGAGTTCTAATATGAGAAGAGAACAGAAACATATCTGAATGTATAACGGCCCCTAATGATTCAACTTTGATGGTAAATATAAATCCATCTGCACATGGCAGTCTTCCCTGTGCGTCTTGTCTTGTCCTTGTCTTATTAGGGCGTGAGTGATACTGGATTCAGATCCTGTCCTCATCCAGCATGACTGCATCTTTATCTAATCACATCTCTCTTTTTTATTTTATTTTTTTTTTTTTGAGACGGAGTCTCGCTCTGTCGCCCATGCTGGAGTGTAGTGGTGAAATCTCGGCTCCCTGCAACCTCCGCCTCCCAGGTTCAAGCCATTCTCTTGCCTCAGGCTCCCGAGTAGCTGGGACTACAGGCACCTGCCACCACGCCCGGCTAATTTTTTTTGTATTTTTTTTTAGTAGAAACGGGGTTTCACCGTGTTAGTTAGGATGGTCTCGATCTCCTGACCTCGTGATCCACCCGCCTCGGCCTCCCAAAGTGCTGGGATTACAGGCGTGAGCCACAGCGCCCACCCTCTAATCACATCTCTAAAGACCCTGTTTCTGCAGGAGTTCACACTCACAGGTACGGGGGTGAAGGCTCCGACATGTCCTTTTGGGGTTAAAATGCAACCCACAACACCCATCATGGTTGTGTTCTCTGTGGAGCCTCCATCAGTGCCCAGTGAGTGATCTACGCTGCCCGTAATTCTTCCTACCTGCTGTTCTACTGTGATAAAGAAAATAAAAAGAATAGGGCGAAGGTGGCCAGGCGCGGTGGCGCACGCCTGTAATCTCAGCACTTTGGGAGGCCGAGGCGGGTGGATCACTTGAGACCGGCCTGGCCAACATGGCGAAACCTTGTCTCTCCTCAGAAAAACAAACAAAAAACAAATTGGCCGGGCATCCTGGCACACGCCTCTAATCCCCGCTACTCTGGAGGTTAATGCAGGAGAATCACTTGAATCCGGGAAGCAGAGGTTGCAGGAGCCGCAAAAAGAAAAGGGCAAAGGGGCTTGAGGGCGGGAGGCTGGGGAAGGGTCGTGGAGCCGCCGCCGCCGCCATGTGGGGTCTGAAGTGAAGGAGGAGCCTGCGTGCGGAGGGGGCGTGCGGAGCGGGCGTGCGGGGCGGGCGTGCGGAGGGGGCGTGCGGACGGGGCGTGCGGGGCGGGCGTGCGGGGCGGGCGTGCGGCGGGGGCGTGCGGCGGGGGCGTGCGGCGGGGGCGTGCGGCGGGGGCGTGCGGAGCGGGCGTGCGGAGGGGGCGTGCGGAGGGGGCGTGCGGAGGGGGCGTGCGGCGCGGGCGTGCGGCGGGGGCGTGCGGCGGGGGCGTGCGGCGCGGGCGTGCGGCGCGGGCGTGCGGAGGGGGCGTGCGGAGCGGGCGTGCGGAGGGGGGGTGCGGAGGGGGCGTGCGGAGGGGGCGTGCGGGGCGGGCGTGCGGAGGGGGCGTGCGGCGGGGGCGTGCGGAGCGGGCGTGCGGAGCGGGCGTGCGGAGGGGGCGTGCGGAGCGGGCGTGCGGAGGGGGGGTGCGGAGGGGGCGTGCGGAGGGGGGGTGCGGAGCGGGCGGCAGCGGCTTGGGATCTGCCTCCCTGTGGGCGGCCCGGAGCGGCGGCGGCGGCGCCGGCGCCATGAGCGGGGGCACCTTTGACATCAGCAAGCATCAGCCTCCTGTCCAAGGTGGAGATCCGCCACGAGGGCATCCTCTACACCGTCGACACCGAACACTCCACGGCAGCCCTCGCCAAAGTTCGATCCTTTGGTCCGGAAGACAGACCGACAGATGGTCCAATACCGCCTCGAGATGGAGTCTTTGAATATATTATATTCCGTGGGAGTCACATGAAACACCTCACTGTTTGCGAGCCACCAAAACCACGGTGTTCTTGGCCTCAAGACCCAGCTATCGTTCAGTTCCCCCTAGCCCCATGGACTTCTTCATTCCAGTCCATGGGTTCTTATGGGCCTTTCTGCAGGATGCCCACATCCAGCTAGTTCAGTCCAAGTTCCTTAGTGGGGCAGCAGTTTGGTGCTGTTGGTGTTGCTGGAAGCTCTTTGACCTCCTTTGGAACAGAAATATCAAACAGTAGTTAGTACCTTGCCCCAGCGTATTGCGGTTGGTTCTGCTTTTACACAGGATACAAGATCTCTAAAAACACAATTATCTCAGGGTCGTTCAAGTGCTCAGTTCGACCCTTTGAGAAGAAGCCCAACCATGGAAAAAGGAGTGCAGACCGCCTGGGCCCACTGACCTGCTGCAGCACCTGTTGGGAGAAGGAGTCCTGTATCAACCAGGCCTTTGCCGTCTACCAGCCAAAAAGCAATAGAGAATCAGGAGCAGAGGTGAGCTGAAGCACACAACGTTCCAAGGCCAGAAAATGAGCAATTCAGAAATGATAACAAGAGACAAGTAGCTCCAGGTGCTCCTTCAGGGCCTAGGAGAGGGCGTGGGGGTCGTCGGGGTGGCAGGGGACGATTTGGTATTTGGCGAGATGGGCCAATGAAATTTGAGAAAGACTTTGACTTTGAAAGTGCAAATGCACAATTCAACAAGGAAGAGATGGGCAGAGAGTTTCATAATAAACTTAAATTAAAAGAAGATAAACTTGAGAAACAAGAGAAGCCTGTAAATGGTGAAGATAAAGGAGACTCAGGAGTTGATACCCAAAACAGTGAAGGACATGCTGATGAAGAAGATCCACTTGGACCTAATTGCTATTATGACCAAACTAAATCCTTCTTTGATAATATTTCTTGTGATGACAATAGAGAACGGAGACCAACCTGGGCTGAAGGAAGAAGATTAAATGCTGAAACATTTGGAATCCTACTTTGTCCAAACCGTGGCCGTGGGGGATACAGAGGCAGAGGAGGTCTTGGTTTCCGTGGTGGCAGAGGGCGTGGTGGTGGCAGAGGTGGTACCTTGACCACCCCTTGAGGATTTCGCGGTGGATTCAGAGGAGGTTCCAGGGGCCGGGAGTTTGCAGATTTTGAATATAGGAAAAGCACAGCTTTGGCCCCTAAAAAGTCTGAATTGATAGTACTGCTTTTTGAAAGAAAGACAAGAGAGCTGCTGCATAGTCTACAAACAAGTCTCTGAAAATAGGTGAATTTCTAGCTCTTCATGGTCCTGGAAATTGATTTCAGTCTCTGTGGAGAACGAAGAAGTGAATTCGCTGTACGTTTGCCATCAGCACTGGGTTTTTGTTTTTTGTTTGTTTTTCCGTTTAATTTCAGAGATAAAATGCAGTTAGTTTTTGGGGGAGGAAGACTTATCTTAAGACATGAGGATTAAATATATTTGGAATAGCAGAAGGTTAAATAATTTCTTACGTATAGTTAAACTAAAGCAGTAGTTCAGTGGGACTTATAAGTATTGTGTCATCACTGAAAGTTTTTTTTTTTAATTTTTTTAATCACTGAATTGTAGTTGGTAATTGCAGATTGCCTGCAGATAGGGCCATGATACTGTGTTCTGAGCCAAGGACGGTGTGTGTGTGTGTGTATCTTTCTCCTCCTTTCTTTTCGGGAATCTTGTAATATGAAGTAGCTTATTTCGTCAATTAGGGTGCTGGATGGTAGAGAATTTTGTCAGTCAGCTGTGTACACACGGTAAATACTGTTTCTTAGGCAAACGTAACTTTTTTATATAGTTGTAAAATTCCATTATATTCCATTGGCAAAGAAACATTAAAAACTTTGTAAAGTTGTATAAAAAGCAACTAATTTTTAAAAAAATATTCTAAAGTTAGCCAAAAAAAAAAAAAAAAAAAAGAAAAGGGCAAAGTGATCACTTTTGGCATAGGGTAACCCTTATTTTCTTCCCTGGTAGTAATTTCCCACCAGGCAGATCATCTAACCCCAAATCACCTAAACTGCAGGCCCAGGATGTGCTTATCTCCCCAGTGGGTCACCTGGAAGGGTGGTGATGGGTGCTGTTGATGATGCGCTCCTTTCCTTTCCCAGGCCGTGTGTTCTACCTCTGAAAAGACATAGCATTTTCATTTGCAGAGCCCATTATAGAAAAATAAGAACAAAAATATTAGAAGGAAAAGACATAGCATCATTTAGCGTTCGTTCATATGAATATGTATATTGTCTACAGCTATCTATATGTTTTATATCTATGTCTCTTACACCGTCAGAGAGCACCTAAAATGCAGAGTCTCATCCACAAACTGTTTCTTGCATCTACTGTAAGAGGCCATTCCGATGCTCTGTCAGCCCCAGCAGCACCCAACCACTACATGGCACGCGTCCTATCTCAGGTCATCCCCAGGATATCGCGTGGCCCTGTTCTCATTGCCCCACTGATTTCATGGGCGTGTAGGTCCCTCGATCTGAGATTAAGTCATGAGATGCTCCATTTAAACAGGTGGGAGCCTCTGATTCCTGGCGGAGAGCCACAGTCCATCCCGGTCTGTGGTGCTGAGGAACCCATCTCCGCGCCAGCGTCCATCCGGGTCAGGAGGATTTGCTGCCCCCTCCTGGTGGAATGTGCGTCGTGTCGTCAAGCAGCCACCAGATGACTCGCTGGTCCAGTCAAAGGCATCACATCCAGAACGCTCTGCTGGTCACGGGTGAGACTCTCAGCGACAGTGGTGGCTACTTGGTCCTTGGTAAGAGGGAGTCGCTGGTGTTGGTTCAATGCATGTCCTTTTTTCTTTGATTCCTTTCTTTTCTTTTTTTTTTTGAGATGGAGTCTCACTCTGTCGCCCAGGCTGGAGTGCGGTGGTGCGATCTTGGCTCACTGCAACCTCTGTCCCCTGATTCACCTACCTCAGCCTCTGGAGTAGCTGGGATTACAGGCGCCTTCCACCACACCTGGCTAATTTTTGTATTTTCAGTAGGGACGGGGTTTCACCATATTGGCCAGGCTGGTCTTGAACTCCTGACCTCAGATAATCCGCCCACCTCGGCCTCCCAAAGTGCTGGGAATACAGGCGTGAGCCACCGCGCTTGGCAGCATGTCCTTTTTTTCTTGCTCCATGGCCACCACACTCTTGGGCCCTTCCAGCATGCACTGGGGCTGCTGACACAGAGCTGGCTGACGCTCACTGCATTAACCAAGTCATCAGCGGATACTTTGGTCCCCTAACCCCAGCTGTGGGTGCTCCTGCTTGCTTCTCAGGAGAGGCTCCTGGTCGAGAGCAGACTTCTCTCCTGTCCTCCTCTAGCCTCAGTCTCGGGCAGTTTCTGTGTGCCTGGGCCTTGAGGGTGGGGCTGTCTCCATGTTTCTGTCCCCGCTTCTCATGGCAGCTGCATTCTATTGGGTAGGTTTGTTTGGTGGGGACGGGTTTTCTGTCCCTATTCCCAATTTGCATATCTCCAATGGTATTTGTCTAGGATCATGGTCCAGGATTTGTTCTCTGCACTCCTCCTAGGGTAGAGGGATGTTATGATCCACCATCTTCCGGCCACAATGAGTCATTACCTGGGATCTGAGGTGGGCAGAATTATCTGAGCCTCTTCCCATGGCTTATGTCTTTTCCTCCATGTGAGAGAAGCACCTGGATGGGAAATGAGATGTCAGGCCATGCACAATGGAAGCTCTTTTCTGTCTGATCACTAATGTGGGGTCTCCACCTTGCTCCCAATCAGTCTTGTGAATGCTGAGTTGAGACCCATGGGAACGAACCTGTGGGTGAGTGCACAGTGCCCCTCTGTTTTAGGTCCCCAGGTGTATCTTGATCTCTGGAGAACCAGAAAACATTGGCTCCCGCATTCACTGTTAACTGACGTCCCCCTCTCAGTGTGTACAGCAGCCTCCCACCCTTGTGGGTTCTGTCTCCGTGGAACCAGTCATGACACGCTCCCCTCTTTGGCATTCAGGTTGTTCAGCTGCTCCTAGAACTCAGGTGTCTGATGGTCTCAGGAGAAGCTTCCACGATGGAGCCGATCTGAGTTTTCCTCTCTGTTAGGGCTGTGGCGAAAGTCTCCAGCTTCCCAAAGTCTGGGCAGAGACCTGGATATAGATAAGGTATGTGTTTATTGATTTACTTACAGGATAGAATTCACACCATTTTAAGGTGCAGAAATCAGTGTTTTTTGGTGCAATCACTACCTGTATCTAATTCCCGATCATTTCCATGACCTGAGAAAGAAAGCCCCTGAGTCATCATCCAAATTCTCCTCATCCCTCAGCTTAAGAATCGGGAATACACCTTCTGTTTCTATGGATTTGCATACTCTGGACATTTCGTATAAATGGAATCATATAAAATGTGTGTTGTTTTGTGTCACTTTTCATAATAGGTAAATAGTGAAAACGACCCCAATGTTTAGCAATTGGCGGATGCATAATCAAAATGTGACTATCAAGGCGGGGCTGGGTGGCTCCCACCTGTAATCCCAGCACTTTGGGAGGCTGCGGCAGGTGAATTGCAAGACACAGCACATCCCTTCCACCTATGAGCCTGTAAAACCAAAAGCAAGCTAGTTACTTCCTAGATACAATAGGGGTACAGGTATTGGGTAAATACAGCCGTTCCAAATGGGAGAATTTGGCCAAAACAAAGGGCTTACAGGGCCCATGCTAGCCTCAATCCAGGAGGGCAGTCCAATCTTAAAGCTCTAAAATTATCTCCTTTGACTCCATGTCTCACATCCGGGTCATGCTGATGCAGGAGGTTGGGTTCCCTTGGTCTTGGGCATCCAGGATCCCTAACATCCCCATGTCTCCAGCAGACTGTCCCTTAGACATGGCTCCGTGATTTAGTGTTTCGCAGGGCATGCAGCAGGCATGGGCTCCCCCCATAACAGGTGCAGTGGGTCACTCAGGACTGGGCACTCACAGGCAGAGCCATGGACAGAGAGCTGCAGCATCTGTAGGTTCCATCAGCAGCCCCAAGACCCAGAGGGAAGCTGGCCTGAATGCCCCACTCTGTCTCTGCACCCCAGTGAGCCAGCGTCCAGGGGCCTCCCCTTCCTGGTTAGAAGGCAAAGGTCAAATGAGCTTCCAGAGCTGCAGAACAAGGTCACATGCTCTCCAACCTTACTCACTAGGGGGCACAGCTGGGCTGAGAGGGAATGTTTCTTGTAGACATCTGCAGATAAAGAGTTTTTGATTGTCGTGCACAAGACATGCTTATACTATGCACAGGGAAGGAACAAAGTATTCTTTTCCTTTGTACTGAGGAGTACTCTGCATGTCTGCTGGTGTCTGTCTTCATCTCAGTTTTATCTGTAGGATCCTGACTCTGTGTGTGTGTGTGTGTGTGTGTCTGTGTTGTATGTGTGTCTGCCTGGCTGGCTGCCAGTCATAGGCTTTGTTTTCCTTGACCGGCTTTCTTTCTGCTCGTGTCTCTGTGCCTTACTGAGGAAGAAGTGTGTGAAGAAGTGTGTGAAGTTTGTTCCATCGTTTGCGAAGAAGATGCTTATGTGTCCCTAGCAGCCATATAAGATTTGGGCTTCTTGTCTGGGCACCGTGTCTCACGCCTGTAATCCCAGCACTTTGGGAGGCTGAGGCTGGTGGATCACGAGGTCAGGAAATCGAGGCCATCCTGGCTAACACGGTGAAACCCCGTCTCTACTAAAAAAATACAAAAAAAATTAGCTGGGCATGGGGGCGGGCACCTGTAGTCCCAGCTACTCGGGAGGCTGAAGCAGGAGAATGGCATGAACCCAGGAGGCGGAGCTTTCAGTGAGCCGAGATGGCGCCACTGCACTCCAGCCTGGGCGACAGAGCGAGACTCTGCCTCCAAAAAAAAAAAAAAAAAAAAAATTTGGGCTTCTTCTGGAAGAAGAAACTATTTACTTTGAGTTTCCTCAGAAAACATAGTGCTGGCCTTAGACTTCCTATCCTGAAACCCCACGTCTATTTCCTAACCTCATGCATGGAAAAGTGCTAGAATCTCCATAGAATCAGCAAGACCTCTATAGAATGTCCATGGGACCGCCACAGGACCTCCATAGGACCTCCATAGGTTCTCCACAGGACCTCCGTAGAATCTCAATAGGACCTCCATGGGACCTCCATAGGACCTCCACAGGACCTCCATAGAATCTCAATAGGACCTCCATGGCACCTCCGTAGGATCTCCATAGGAGTGTCATAAGACCTCCATAGGTTCTCCATAGGACCTCCACAAGACCTCCATAGGTTCTCCATAGCATCTTCTCAGGGCTTCCATAGGACCTCCATGGGACCTGCATGGGATCTTCATAGTATCTCCATAAGACATCCACAGGACCTCCATAGGTTCTCCATAGCATCTTCACAGGGCCTCCATAAGACCTCCACGGGACCTGCATGGGATCTTCATAGGATCTCCATAGGACCTCCATAGCATCTCCATAGGATCTTCACAGGGCCTCCATAGGACCTCCACGGGACCTCCATGGGATCTTCATAGTATCTCCACAAGACATCCACAGGACTTCCATAGCCCCATAGGATCTTCACAGGGCCTCCATAGGACCTCCACGGGACCTCCATGGGACCTTCATAGTATCTCCATAAGACATCCACAGGACTTCCATAGGTTCTCCATAGGATGGGGATGGGAGAGGATCCTGGTGTTGGGCTCCACAGTCGAGGAGGATGACTGATGCCCCCACTCAAGAGCCCACATCGGCTCCAAATACCATGAAATTCTCCTTGTGATGCGTCTGAAATATGCAGATCATCACAGCCACAGGCACGGAAAGAGGAAGAACAGTTCCTCACATTGAGACGCATCCCCTTCAATGAGCAGAGTTCAATGCTGAGTGGCCACAGGTGTCTGGGACCACCCAGGGTCATTAGGGAGGAGGAGGCTCCCACCTCCGTGTGGGACAGAAGAGGAACCCCAGGTCCTCCCAGGCAGGGAGGGGTCAGGGCTCTGGGTGAGGCTGGAAGCTGTGGCTCCCCCTCCCCTGTGTGTGTGGACAGGCGCTGGGGGGTCTCTGCTCACTCACTGGAGTCCATGGTCAGCGCTCAGCCCCTCCCCTGTGTGTGAGAAACAGATTCAACCCACGGTGGTCAGACATGGGCGTCTGCCCCACAGGTGAGTGTGAGGCTGGCGTTGGTCCCATCCCTGCTGGGCACAATCTTGAGCTGACGCTAAGTTTGGGAGAGTGGGGCAGGAGCAGCGGCAACAATCCCCTTCATCAGGCTGATGCCTGGACAGCCGTGGGAGAAACCCTTTATGGAAGGCCAGGTGTGTGGGAGGGGACACCCCACAGTAATGACAACCGTATGAGGAAAGAATAGACAGTTGTTGAAATGCATTAGACAGACATCGTGAAGGTGAAAAATAGTAAATTGAATTAATACCATCGAAAAGTAATTCAATAAATATATACACCTACTATGTAGCCATAAAGTGAAAAATTTGACTGGGTGCAGTAGCTCATGCCTGTAATCCCAGCACTTTGGGAGACTGAGGTGGGTGGATCACCTGAGGTCAGGAGTTTGAGACCAGCATGGCCAATATGGTGAAACCCCATCTCTCCTAAAAATACAAAAACAATCAGCTGGGCGTGGTGGTGCATGCCTGTAATCCCAGCTACTCGGGAGGCTGAGGCAGGAGATTCGCTGGAACCCAGGAGGCAGAGGTTGCAGTGAGCCAAGATGGCGCCACTGCACTCCAGCCTGGACCACACAGGAAGACTCTGTCTCAAAAAAAAAAAAAAAGAAAAAAAAAGAAAGTAAACAACTTCTAAAGCAATTCAAGCCCCAGAAGTGTTCAAATGAAAATGAGACCGAAGGAAGTAAATAAAAAAGAGAAGGGAATTTGTGAAAACACATTTTAAATGGTCCATTTTCAAGGCATGATAAATCTAAGCACTGGCAGCCAGTCTGCGGATGTAACAAACCGCCCGGCTCATGCTCCTAGCAAATCACAATAAGTGAACAGAATGTAGGGGCGGGGGGTCAGCCCATGAAAGGGAAAAAAATTTTGTTATTGGGAAATCGCAACTTAAGCGGGGAAGGGGATGGGGTGTAACCTTATAAGGGGGATAATGAAACTCAGGCAAAATCTGGGAAGATTGTAACCTCATAGTACTCAGCAGTGAGGAACTGGGGGAGGGACTTGCGTGCTAGGAGATAAATTACCTGCTGTGAATGCCGGGGCGGGGGGGGGGGGCCTGCCTAGCAGACACCCAATCTTGCAAGACCCTATTAAAAATCTCACTTTCAGGCAGGGCGCGGTGGCTCATGCCTGTCATCCCAGCACTTTGGGAGGCCAAGGCAGGTGGATCGCGAGGTCGGGAGATCGAGACCATCCTGGCTAACACGGCGAAACCCCGTCTCTACTAAAAATACGAAAAAATTAGCTGGGCGTGGTGGCGGGCGCCTGTAGTTCCAGCTACTCGGGAGGCTGAGGCAGGAGAATGGCGTGAGAATGGCGTGAGACCAGCATGGCCAATATGGTGAAACCCCATCTCTCCTAAAAATACAAAAACAATCAGCTGGGCGTGGTGGTGCCTGCCTGTAATCCCAGCTACTCGGGAGGCTGAGGCAGGAGATTCGCTGGAACCCAGGAGGCGGAGCTTGCAGTGAGCCGAGATCGTGCCACTGCACTCCAGCCTGGGCAGCAGAGTGAGACTCCGTCTCAAAAAAAAAAAGTCTCACTTTGCCTGTCGTTCGTGCCTCTGAGTGCATTCTTTGGGCTTTCATGGGTGAGCGTGTTTCTCACAATGACTGTCCAGCTCCACCCTGTCCTGAGCTGTGTGTGCTTTGCGGCAGGGTCTGCTGGGGCAAAGCAAGGGGTTCCTCTCCTGGCAAGTTTCGCTAGGATCTCCCAGTACCACCTGCCCCTGTCCTGCTCCCAGTGGGACTGCTGAGATCTAGGGAGCGGGTGTGATGTCCCCGAGGTTCCACAGTATGAAGTGAACCATGTTCTCCTGAGCCCCAGCCCCTTCCCAGCCCCTTCCTGTTACTACTGAAACTGCAGGGCCCCCATCTGCACCCCAGGTGCACCCCCTCTTCCTCTCACTCACTGAGGTTTTCTTCTTGGATGTCAGCAGCTGGGCTGGACCTGGGGGAGGACACGAGAGTGTGGTGTGGGGGAGTCTGGGAGTCTGGGGTCTTCGGGCAGAATTACCTCCTCGGCAGGCCCCTGTTCTTGGGCTCTGGCTCCACAGCCCCTGCAGGATGTTGGAAATCAGCCTCTCTCTGGGCTGGGTGAAGGAGGACAGAGTCTCAGCCCTGGGAACCTTAGAACCACCCACCCTGTACATGCGACTTTAGGGGAAAGAAGGAAACTTGAAAACACACCCATATATATATGTCATATTATATATGACATATATATGTTATATAATATGTATGACTATATATGTTATATATAATATATATGACATATATATGTTATATATACATATATACATATGTATATATAACATACATATATAATATATACATATATACATATAACATACATATATACATAGATACATATATACATATAACATACATATATACATAGATACATATATGTTATATGTCTATTATACATATAACATATAAACATATATGTTATGTCTATTATACATATAACATATGACATATATGTTATATGTATGTTATATGTATAATAGACATATAACATATATATAACATATATGTTATATATATATATATTTTTTTGAGACAAGGTATCGCTCTGTCGCCCAGGCTGGAGTGCAGTGGTGCGATCCCAGCTCACTGCAGCCTTGACCTCACAGGGTCAAGTGATCCTCCTGCCTCAGCATCTTGAGTAGCTGGGACCACAGGTGCACACCACCAAACCTGGCTTATTTGCATTTTTAATTTTTTTTGTAGAGATGGGGTCTCACCACATTGCCCAGGGTCCTCTCAAACTCCTGGGCTCAAGCAATCCACCTGCCTCAGCCTTCCAAAGTGCTGGGATTACAGGCATGAGCCACTACACCCAGCTTGCATAGATGTTTTAAATACTAGATACATTTATAAAGGCCTGAAGAGGTTGGGCCCAATGGCTCATGCCTGTAATCCCAGCACTTTGGAAGGCTGAGGCGGGTGGACTGCTTGAACTCAGGAGTTTGAGACCAGCCTGGGCAACATAGCGAGACCCCCATCTCTCCCCCCTCAAAAAAATAATTAGCCTGGCGTGATGATAGGGGCCTGTAGTCCCAGCTACTCAGGAGGCTGAGGTAGGAGGATCATTGAGGATCTTGGGAGGTGGAGGTTGCAGTGAGCCGAGATCACACCACTGCACTCCAGCCTGGGTGACAGAGCCAGATCATGTCTCAAATAAAATAAAATAAAATAAAAAGCCCAAAGAATAAATTACTTGCACATACGCTCTCATTTATTCTCTTTCTAGATTTTTCAGCTGGGACTTTCTGGAGCTGTTTTTCTAAGCTGACTTTCTTGTGTGTTTGGTTCCCCTTTGGTTGGTGTCCTGAGCCCACCCTCGGTGGGTCCACAGGTTCCCCCATTCCCTACTTACCCAATGTCCTGTGTTTGCTCTGATGCCGACATTGGAGGAGGAGGATGAGCAGCAGGACAAAAGCCAATGAGACCCCAGTTACAACCCCCAGGTATCTTCCCAGACCTTGCGGGTGATGATGTCGGGAATGAGGATGACATCACTGATGTGAGCACCTACTGTGTGCAGGCGTGTGCTGGGTCTTCATGAGCTCCAACCCTCACAGCAGTCGTGCAACATGGGATTGCCAACCCCACAACCCATTTCGCAGATGCACAAACTGAGGCTCGGGGGGGAATCGCCTGCCCCAGGCCCCCCAGCCTGGAAGAAGCAGGTCTGGGAAGGGAACCTGGGACCTTGTGTTTTCCCCAGCTGTCCTCCTGCTGCTCCACCAGGTAAACACCCGCTTCCTGCTCTGGGTCTCCTCATCTGACAGGAGGGGCCTGTCTTAGTGCCTCCATCTGGGGCTGGTGTCCTCCTTACAACCCTCCCTTCCCCAGCACAACAGGGTCTGGGGGAGGGAGTGGGCCGTACAGGATGGAACCTGCATTGCTCTCACCCCCAGCCCAGCCAGGTCCGTCTCCCACTCTGCCAAGCCCTGACCTTCCCATGTGGGGCCTTTGACCACAGACTGAAGGCTGCACTGTCAGCTTCTCTGCTTCTGAGGGTTTGGGACTTGGACTGGCTTCCTCGCTCCTCAGCTTACAGACAGTCTATTGTGGGGCCTCACCTTGTGATCGTGTGAATCAATACTCCTTAATAAACTCCCCTTTATATATACACCTATCCTGTTAGTTCTGCCCCTCTAGAGAACCCTGACTAATTGAAATATGCAGCCGTAGAAGGAAATGAGAAATGAAACTTCTGACACAGGCAGGGAACCTCAGGAAGCAGCGAGGTCAGAGCCGAGTGGCTGCTGGTGACCTGCAATGTGGCTGCTGGTGACCTGCAATGTGGCTGCTGGTGACTTGCAATGTCAGGGAATCACTAAAAGGGAGGTTTCTGCCTCTATATGAGACAGAGGAGAACCCTAGGGCCCTCACAGTCAGGGAGGGGTCGGGGTTTGGGGTGAAAGTGGAAAGTTGTGGCTCCTCATCCCCTGTGTTTGTGGATGGCACTGGGATATCTCTGCTCATTGACTCAGGTTTATGGTCAGCCCTGAGCCGCCGCCTCCGTGTGTGTAAAACAGATTCATTGTAGAGTTGTCAGACATGAGGTTCACACTGGACCCTCCCCTGCTGGTTACAGCCCTGAGCAGACTCACGAGACCCAGGAAGGTGGTGCCTTCCTCCTCTTTTCAAGCCTAACTCCCAGTACAGCCCTGGTAGAAACCCTCTCTGGCAGATGAGGCACTGGGGGGTGAGTGTCCAAGAATGAGAAGAAAGAGGAATCATCCTAATGATAAAAAGTGCTATGACTGGCTGCCTGCGATGGCTCACGCCTATTTTCCCAGAGCCCTGGGAGGCCAAGGTGGGCAGATCGCTGGAGCCCAGGAGTTCGAGACTAGCCTGGGCAACATGGTGAAACCCCATCTCTACTAAAAAGACAAAAATGAACCGGGTGTGGTGGTGCACACCTGTAGTTCCAGCTACTTAGGAGTCTGAGGTCGAAGATCGCTTGAGTCTGGCAGGCGGAGGTTGCAGTGAACTGGGGTAGTGCGCCACTGCACTTTAGCCTGGGTGACAGAGCAAGACTCTGTCTCAAAAACAAACACAGGCCAGGCGTGGTGGCTCACGCCTGTAATCCTAGCACTTTGGGAGGCCGAGGCAGGCAGATCATGAGGTCAACAGATCGAGACCATCCTGGCCACATGGTGAAACCCCATCTCTACTAAAAATACACAAAAAAAAAAAATTAGCTGGATGTGGTGGTGAGCACCTGTAGTCCCAGCTACTCAGGAGGCTAAAGTAGGAGAGTTACTTGAACTCAGGAGGCAGAGGTTGCAGTGAGCTGAGATCGTGCCACTGCACTCCAGCCTGGGTGACAGAGTGAGACTCCGTCTCAAAAAATAAATAAATAAAAACAAAAAACAAACCAAAAAATCAAACACAAAGTGCTATGATTGACAATCCACACTCATTAATGAGGATTATCATGGTCAAAAGGTGTACTAGGAATGTGTGAGATCTATCTTAGGTTAAACATGTTTAAATATTTGGGAAATACAAAGGACATTGAATTTCTGAGGCAGGATTATATGATTTTTTTTTCTACAGCAGAATGAATATTATATAAAATAATTAGAAGACATAGAAAAATCAGATTTAATGAACACAATCAAAACACTTATTCCTTCGAGGACAAGATACAGTGAAGCACCAATTATGAAATTAGAAAACAAAACAGAATTTTTTTAGAGTGTAGCATAGAAACTTTATAAATTGTAATTTAAAGTACTTGGGAGAGAATGAGGAGGGGGGATGTCCTATCTATTGTAGGTGTCAGAAAGAAGGAAGAGAAAACGATGTCTAGCAGTAGTAGCCCAGGAGGTGAGTAGCTGATCATTTTACAGAGATGAGGAAAGACTAACTAAGGACTAGGGCGCATCCGTTTAAAATTGAAATGTACGAGCCGGGCGCTGTGGCTCATGCCTGTAATCCCAGCACTTTGGGAGGCCGAGGCAGGCAGATCACCTGAGGTCGGGAGTTTGAGACTAGCCTGACCAACATGGAGAAACCCTGTCTCTACTAAAAATACAAAATTAGCCGGGCGTGATGGCACGTGCCTGTAATCCCAGCTACTTGGGAGGCTGAGGCAGGAGAATCACTTGAACCCGGGAGGCGGAGGTTGTGGTGAGCTGAGATAGAGCCATTGCACTCCACCCTGGGCAACAAGAGTGAAACTGCATCTCAAAATAAATAAATAAATAACAAATAAATAAAATTGAAATGTGTGTCTTCACCCTGCATAGTAAATATGAAGAATATCAAGAGTCATTTTAATAAATATACCCTAGATTGTATTGCACTGTTTCAAAATGATGTGTATGCTTCCATCCTCATGTCCCCACTCAGCTTCCATAAGATTTGAAGAGGAAAAGGAAGGACCGTAACCCACAACCAAGCCCTGGTCTATCAGGAGACTCCAGGTGTTCAGGGGCTCCCACGATGGGAAGGCCTGCTCAGGCTCCCAGGGGGACAAATCTCTTACAGGGAACTCTCTTTCAGGGCCGAGTCTGGGCCCCAGGACCTGTGTGCAGGCAGGTGAGTCTGTCCCCAGCTGTCCCAGGTCCCTCCTCCTCACTGGAGACAAAAGGCCACTCTTGGGCAGCTCAGGATGGAGAACAGCAGTTCTGCGCCAACTAGTGGAGATACCTAGTGGGAGTCACTGTGCTCTGACCAGCAAGGGCGGTTGTCATAGTAACAGTGATATCACCCTGTGTGTTCCTATGACATGGATGGAATGGGGAATGTGCCTTTGTTCCCAACCTCCAGTGAGTCCCTTCTGCTCCAGAGCACTGATCTTCCTTCTTTAGAGCATACCCTTGAGCCTCCAGGATCCCCTGACACCACATGGTAATGGGCCTTGCCCAGGTGATCACAGAGCCTGGCTCAGCCCAGAGGGTGGGTTTGGGAGGGTTCCTAGAATAAAATCAGAGGCTGGGTCCCAAGACATCCCCACCTTTCATATCCCAGCTCTCAGCCCCAAAACCCACTAGACTCCTTTATCATTATGTAGTGAACTTCTTTGTCTCTTTTTAGAGTTTTGGTCTTGAAATCTATTTGTCATATATAAGTACAGTAACTCCTGCTCTTTTTTGGTTTCCATTGGCATGGAAAATCTTTTTCCATCCTTTAGCTTTCAGTGTATGTGTGTCTTTATAGGCGTAGTGTGTTTCTTGTAGGAAACAGATCTATGGGTCTTGTTTTCTCATCCATTCAGCCAGTCTATGTCTTTTGATTGGAGAGTTTAGTCCATTTACATGTAATGTTATTACTGATAAGTAAGGACTTACTCCTGCAATTTTGTTATTTGTTTTCTGGTTGTTTTGTGTTTTTTTTCTTCTTTCTTTCCTTCTTGTCTTCCTTTAGTAAAACTGATTTTCTCTGGTGATATGATTTAGTTTCTTGCTTTTTATTTTCTGTGTCTCCATTGTATGTTTTTTGGTTTGCAAATACTACTTTGTAACCCATTTTTTAAATCTTATAACAAGTTAACACTCTTTGCATAAACAAACACAAAGCAAAAGGAAAACTAATAGAAACTCTGTGCCTAGCCAGGTGTGGTGGCTTGCGCCTGTAATCCCAGCACTTTGGGAGGCCAAGGAAGGTGGATCACGAGGTCAGGAGTTCAAGACCAGCCTGACCAATATGGTGAAACCCAGTCTCTACTAAAAAATACAAAAATTAGCTGGGCATGGTGGTGCACCTCTGCAGTCCCAGCTACTCAGGAGGTTGAGGCAGAAGAATTGCTTGAACCCAGGAGGTGGAGGTTGCAGTGAGCCGAGATCATGCCACTACACTCTGGCCTGGGTGACGGAGTGAGACTCTGTGTTTTTTTTAAAAAAAAAAAAAAGAAACTCTTTGCTTTAACTTCATCCCCTTACTTTTTTTTTTTTTTTTTTTTTTTTGAGATGAAGTCTCGCTCTGTTGCCCAGGCTAGAGTGCAGTGGTGCAATCTCGGCTCACTGCCAGCTCTGCCTCCCGAGTTCACACCATTCTCCTGCCTCAGATTCCTGAGTAGCTGGGACTACAGGCACCCACCACCATGCCTGGCTAATTTTTTTTTTTTTTTTTGTATTTTTAGTAGAGACAGGGTTTCACCGTGTTAGCCAGGATGGTGTCGATCTCCTGACCTCGTGATCCACCCGCCTTGGCCTCCCAAAGTGCTGGGATTACAGGCATGAGCCACCATGCCTGGCCATGCAGTGGGAAGAGTTTTAAAAGTGTAAGTCAAGATGGTAGTCATTCTGGAAACTTAGCTGACGTTCTGCGCGGACTCCTACTCTGAGCAAGGTTCAGACCCAAGTGCCAAGGCTCTGACTGTTGTGCAGATTATTTTGTCACCCAGATATTAAGCCTAGTACCCATTAGTTATTTTTCTTGATCCATTCCCTTCTTCCAACCCCCACCCTTCAATATGTCCCAGTGTCTGTTGTTCCTCTGTGTCCACATGTTCTCATCATTTAGCTCCCACTGATAGGTGAGAACATGAGGTATTTAGTTTTCTGTTCCTGAGTTAGTTTTTTGAGGATAATGACCTCCAGCTCCATCCACATTCCTGCAAAGGACATGATCTCATTCTTTTTTATGACTGCATAGTATTCCATGGTGTATATATACCTCATTTTCTTGATCCTGACTGTGTATTTTCAAATAGCCTGTCTTCAAGCTCACAAATTCTTCTTCTGCTTGATCAATTCTGCTATTAAAGGACTCTGATGCATTCTTCAGTATGCCAATTGCATTTTTTCAGTTCTAGAATTTTTCTGCTTGATTTTTAAAACTTATTTTAATCTCTATGTCAAATTTATAAGATAGAATTCTGAGTTCTTTTTCTGTTTTATCTCGAATGTCTTTGACATTCCTCAACAAAACTATTTTGAATTATTTGTCTGAAAGGTCAGATATTTCTGCTTCTCTAGGATTGGTCCCTGGTGCCTTATTTACCTCATTTAGTGAGGTCATGTTTTTCTGGGTGGTGTTGATTTTAGTAAATGTTCTTCATTGTCTGGGCTTTGAAGAGTTAGATGTGTATTGCAGTTTTCATTATCTGTGCTTATTTGTAGTAATCCTTCTTGAAAGGGCTTTCCAGATGTTTGAAAGAACTTGAGTGTTCAGCCTAAAAGCTCCTCCAGTTGATAAACAACTCAGCAATGTTGCAGGATACAAAATCTATGTACAAATTCACTATCATTTCAATACACCAACAACAGCCAAACTGAGGGCCAAATCAGAAAGGCAATCCCATTCACAAGTGCCACACACACACAAAATAAAATACAGGAATATAGCTAACTGGGGAGGTGAAAGATCTCTACAGTGGAAATCATAAAACACTCCTTAAAGAAATCAGAGAAGACACAAACAAACGGAAAAACATCCCATACTCATGGATCAGAAGAATCAATATCAGTAAGATGGCTATCCTGCCCAAAGTAATGTACAGATTCAATGCTATTCCCCTCAAACTACCAACAACATTCTTCACAGAAGTAGAGAAAACTATTATAAAATTCATATAGAACCAAAAATGAGCCCGAATAGCCAAGGCAATCCTATGCAAAAAGAACAAAGCTGGAGGCATCACATTACCCAACTTCAAACTATACTACCAGGCTACAGTAACCAAAACAGCATGGCACTGGTACACAAACAGGCACATAGACCAATGGAACAGAATAGGGTGCCCAGAAATAAGGCCACACATCTACGACCATCTGATCTGTGACAAAGCTGACAAAAACAAGCAATGGGGAAAAGACTCCCTATTCAATAAATGATGCTGGGATAACTGGCTAGCCATATGCAGAAGATTGCAACTGGACCCATTCCTTCTACCACATACAAAAATTAACTCAAGACAAACTAAAGACTTAAATGTAAAGCCCAAAACTATAAATCCCTAGAAGACAATCCAGGCAATATTATCCTGGACATAGGAATGGGCAAAGATTCCATGACAAAGACACCAAAAACAATAATAACAAATGCAAAAATTCACCAGTGGAATCTAATTAAACTTAAGAGCTCCTGCACAGCAAAAGAAACTATCAACAGAGTGAACAGACAACCTATGGAATGGGAAAATGTATTTATAAACAACGCATCTGACAAACGTCTAATATCCAGCATCTATACGGAACTTAAGCAAATTTACAAGAGAAAAACAAACAACCCCCTTAAAATGTGGGCAAAGGACACAAACACACACTTTTCAAAAGAAGACATACATGTGCCAACAAGCATATGAAAAAACCTCAATATCATTGATCACTAGAGAAATGCAAATCAAAACCACAATGGGATACCATCTCGCACCAGTGAGAATAGCTATTATTAAAAAGTCAAAAAATAACAAATGCTGGTGGGGTTGCGGAGAAAAGGGAACACTTATACACCATTGGTGAGAGTGTAAACTAGTTCAACCATTGTGGAAAGCAGTATGGCGATTCCTCAAAGAGCTATCAGCAGAACTACCCTTCAATCCAGCAATCCCAATTCTGGGTATATACTCAGACGAATATAAATCATTTTACCATAAAGACACATGGACGCGAATGGTCATTGCAGCACTATTCACAATAGCAAAGACATGGAATCAACCCAAATGCCCATCAATGACAGACTAGATAAAGAAAACGTGGCACATATGCACTATGGAATACTATGCAGCCATAAAAAAGAATGACAGCATGTCCTTTGTGGGGGCAGGATGGAGCTGGAGGCCATCATCCTTGGGAAACTAATGCAGGAACAGAAAACCAAATACTACATATTCTCACTTATAAGAGGGAGCTAAAGGATGGGAACACATGGACACATAGAGGGGGACAACAGACACTGGGGCGCATTTGAGGGTGAAGGGAGTAAGGAGGGAGAGGATCAGGAAAACAGGGCACTAGGTTTAATACCTAGTAATCCCAGCACTTTGGGAGACCGAGGAGGATGGATCATGAGGTCAGGAGTTCGAGACCAGCCAGGCCAAGATGGTGAAACCCCTGCCTCTACTAAAAATACAAAAATTAGCCGGTCGTGGTGGCAGGCGCCTGTAGTCCCAGTTACTCGGGAGGCTGAGGCAGGAGAATTGCTTGAACCCGGGAGGCGGAGGTTGTAGTGAGCCAAGATCACGCCACTGCACTCCAGCCTGGTGACAGAGCGAGACTCCGTCTCAAAAAACAAAACAAAACAAAACAAAACAAAAACCCACACACAAAAACCAAAACAAACCCCCTTGACACAAGTTTATCTGTCTAACAAACCTGCACATGTATCCCTGAACTTAAAAGTGAAAAAAATAAAGGCAATATGTGTCAGATTTGTGGTGGTGTCTGCTGTTTCATCCCCATATGGAGATGTGTGCCTGATCCCCGCTTTTCTCCTTGCTTATCGTGGCTAGGATTTGTGAATGTAATTCACATTCTCGAGAATGAGCTTTTTTAGCTTCACTGAGTTTTCACGTAGTTGTTTTGTCCTCATTAGTAACTCCTCCTGTTATTTTTGTCCCCTTCCTCACACCTTCATTTGGAATAATCTGTTGTTCTTTTTCTAAATTCTTTCTATCATTGCCAAGGTCATTAATTACGTAGGTTTTATTCTTTTCTAATTCATTCGCTCATTTGTAGTTTTCCGATTTCATCATTTAATGTGTAATATTTACATTATCATTCAATTTATACCATTCTCTAATTTCTGTTTTAGTTTTTTCAGCTCATTGATTTATTGAGAAGTCTGTGGCTTTATTTCAAAAATGCAAGGATATTAGTCATCTTTGATTGCAGAATCTAGTGAGTCCCAGAGTTCCCAGGATGTCCTGGTGGTCTTTGTTGGGGGTCCAGGCTGACTGGGGTTCATTGGTGTCCACTGGGGGCAGCTCCTGTGCCTTCTGGAGTCCCTGAGTCTCCTTCTGCTGAATGTAGGGTCTGCGTCCCCCCTGGGCTAGTGGATGGCCAGTGTGGCGTAGACGCTGGCCTCAGCTGGAGGTTCCCGTTCCTGGGATGGAGGAGGCTCAGTTGCCTCCCGTCTGAGGGTCAAGCTGTGCAGCTGGGCGTAGGTCACATCCTGGGGGGCTTCAGATGCAGCAGCCTGCAGTGGGGGAGAGTGAGAGGGAAGGAACGTGGTGGGGGTCGGGGAGGCCTGGGGGCCTGGAGAGGAAAGGACCCACCTCAGTGTCCATCTGCCTGTCCTCTTCTGCCTGTGTGTCCTTTGTGTCCAGGAATTCCTCAGACAGTGGGGAGGGAGGGGAGGCCATTTCTCTCCTAGGTCTGGAGTGTTTCACGGGGGCATATGTCATTGCCTGGGGGTCTTCATCGTGTGGGCTCTGCTGGAGAGAGACAGTGGTGGGGGGTGTCCTTGAATCCCCCTGACCCCCTGGAGTCAATTTTCCTCACTGTTCCCAGGGTGATCCGATTACATCCCTTTCCTGATGGAATCTCAGGGACGCCCTAAGGCCGTGGAGGGTCTGGCCGCTCCCTCCCTGTGGTTCTGGCCCCTCCTCCTCACTCTGACCTTGCCCATTTGGCTGCAGCCTCAGGCGGCCTTCCTGCAAGAGCTCGCTGCTGCCTCGGGGCCTTTGCATGGCTGTTTCCTCTGCCTGTAGGGGCTCGTCCATTAGAGGATCGTGTGGCCCCCTCCGTCCAGGCTTCTCAGATGACAGCTGAGCAGACAGCCCTCCCCTTCCATTCAGACTGGCCCCACTGCCCCACACTCTCTGCCCTTTCCCTGGTTTATGTTCCTTACAGCACGTTGCACTCCTGGACACGGCGCATTTATTTGCATTTTGTCTCCCACCACGAGGTGAGCTCAGGAGGCGGGGGCGGCTTTGCTCCCTGCTGTGTCTGCAGCTCCCACGGGGAGCCCGATCCTCGGTGAGCTCCCGGGAACACTCGCTGGATGAATGAATGAAGGGGAGCCCAGGGGACCAAGGTGGTTCATTTATTCCTCATCCTCCTGAGGCCTGGGGAGCGCTCTAACAACCAGATGACCAAACAGAGGATGAGGAGCAGGAAGGGGACCCGGGAGGAGGCCCACGAGGTCCCAGGACACCAGGAGAGAGTGACATCACAGCAGGCGGGAGGCAGCGTGCTGGACAAGGAGGGGTCCACTGTGACGATGCTGAGAGCCGGGGGAAGGAGGACAGAGAAGTCCTGCAGGATTAGATCTGGCACCAGGAGGCCTTTGGTGCCCGGGACAGGGGCGGGGTCTTACCTGAGTGTCCAGCTCCACCCCGTCCTCAGGCTGTGTGTCCTTCACAGCAGCATCTGCTGGGGCAGAGCAAGGGATTCATCTCCTGGGAAGGTTCCCTGAGATCTCTCAGTCCTGCCAACCCCTGCCCTGCTCCCACTAGGGTGGCTGAGATCCAGGGAGGGACTGTGATGTCCCCGAGGTCCCACAGTGTGGGTTCAGACCACCTCCCCCTTGGCCCCAGACCCTTCCCAGCCTGTGCTTGTGCCCCCATTGCTACAGAAACTTTGAGGCCCCCTTGCCCACCCCAGGTGCCCTCCGCTTCTTGTCACTCACTGAGAATTTCCTCCTGGACATCAGCAACTGGGCTGGCCCTGGGGGAGGACACGGGAATGTGAGGGGCAGTGAGGGGGCTGTGCGGGTGGATGGGAGTCTGGGGTCTTCAGGCAGAATTACCTCTTCTGCAGGCCCTGGTCCTTGGGCTCTGGCTCCGCAGCCCCTGTAGGACGGTAGAAATGGGCTGGACAGAGATGGACAGAGTGTCAGGCTTGGGAGAATTCGAACCAGCTGCCCTGCACACACAACTCGAGCGGAAAGAAGGAAACCTGGAGGCCTACTGGCACTGAGGCTTTAAACACGTCATAAGTTTAAAGTAAAATCAGAAGAATCAAGCACTTCCACACATGCTCACATTTATTCTCTTCTTTCTCCATCGATTTTTCACCTGGGAATTTCTGGAGCGGTTTTTCTAAGCTGACTTTCCTGTGTGTTTGGGTTCCCTCTGGCTGGTGCCCTGAGCCCACCCTCGGTCGGCCCACGGGTCCCCCCATTCCCTACTCACCCGATATCCTGTGTTTGCTCTGATGCTGACGTCGGAGGAGGAGGAGGAAGAGGAGGAAGAAGAGCAGCAGGATGAAGGCCACTGAGACCCCGGTCACAACCCCCAGGTGCCTTCCTAGACCTTGAGCGTGATGACGTCAGGAATGGGGATGACATCATTGATGTGAGCACCTACTGTGTGCAGGCGCGAGCTAGGTCTTTCCTTCATGAGCTCCAACCCTCACAGCAGTCGTGCAACATGGGACTGCCAACCCCCCAATTCACAGAGGAGCAAACTGAGGCTCAGAGAGGGGAATCGCCTGCCCCAGGCTCCCCAGCCTGGAAGAAGCAGGTCTGGGAAGGGAACCCAGGACCTTGTGTTTTCCCCAGCTGTCCTCCTGCTGCCCCACCAGGTGGACACCCACTTCCTGCTCTGGGTCTCCTCATCTGACAGGAGGGGCCTGTCCTAGTGTCTCCATCTGGGGCTAGTGTCCTCCTTACGGTCCTCCCTTCCCCAGCACAGCAGGGCCTAGGGGAGGGAGTGGATTGTGCAGGACGGACCCTGCATTGCTTTCATCCCCAGCTCAGCCAGGACCGTTTCCCACTCTGTCAAGTTCCCACACTCCCATGCAAAACCTGTCTGGATAGGGGCTCTGTGTGTATCTGGGAAGGGCTGAGGGTAACTGGAGGGCTGTGTCCCTGCTGGGCTGTGTCCCTGCTGAGCTGTGTACAGGGCCAGGTCCCATGATTTCGCTTACACCTCGCAGCAGTTCTGTGAGCTTGATTGGACTGAGCCAGTTTACAGCTGCTGAGACTGAGTCAGAGTAGAAAATTGACCTGCCTGGGGCCCCACGGTGGGATGCAGCAGAGCTAGGAAGTGAACCCAGGAGTCTGACCTGCAGCCCTTGTTCTTTGCCCCTGAGCCGAGCCCCAGAGATGCAGGGAAAGAGCCTGAATGCCCCAAACCATGGCCTTGCTCCCCTGCCCTGCCCCAGGTTACCGTCACTGCTGCAGGTGGGACAGGACAAGCCCCTAAAGAATCCCACCTGTGCAGGCCTCTCTCCTTTACACTTGGAGAAACTGAGGCCCAGGCCGGGGAAAGGCTTGTGCACGTCACCATCTCCAGAGGAGCCTGAACCTAGGACAGAACCCACCTCTGCCTCCCCTGGTCCCTGCCCACCTCCCACTCAGAGCCCCTCACTCACCACTCTGGGGATCCGACCGCGTGGGGTTGAGGGGCTGGTCCTCAGGGCCTCCTGGGTCAGGATGGGGAGGTGAGGGCTGGGGCTGCTGTGCCCCCCATGTCAGCCCGGCTGCTCCTCCCCCAGGCTGGGCCCCAACACCCAACATCTCTCTCTGCCTCGACGCCCCCCACTCACCAGCCCAGCCTCAGAGCCCTGGAGAGCCTGAGGCCCCTCCTCTGGCTCTGCCCAGCTCCCTGGAGGGAAGCTCCTGCTTGAGTCTTTGAGGGGAATAGGATCCTCGGTGAGACTCAGGGCTGCCCAGGGGGAGGCCGTGCTCCCTCCGAGCCCAGAGGCCTCAGTGACTCACCAGGTGTGGGGGTGGAGCCTGTGGGTGGGAGGCTGGGATCCCCAGAAGGTCCTGGGAATAAGCACAGAAAGGGAGTGAGTTTGGTGCTGAGTGAGGAGACCCCTCCCTCCACCTGCCCGTGGCTTCTCTGGAAACTTCCTTCTGCTCACCTTTCACCATTTGCGTCCCAGGAGATGGGGCCAAGGGTGGGCATGCCTGGGGAGACCCCGTTGTCCTCCTCCCCTCTGAGGGGTGAGTCTCCCTCTGGCTGAGCCCCCCTCAAACCCCCCCCACCCCGACTCCATCCCAGCCCAGAGCTCTCCTGGGGGCAGGGCCTGAGCTGAGCCTTTGGGCTTGGACAGGACAGGGTCACGGCCCTCACCTGAGACCATGAGCTCCCGGGGGTAACTAGGGCTGGACAGCAGGTAGGGGTAGGACCTGATTGCGCTGTAGCATCTGTAGGTTCCACCCTGGGCTGAGGTCACGGGACTCATGGAGAATTCAGCCTGATATTTATAAGACTGGTACTTGGACTGTAGACACAGCGGGGGATGGGCTGCCCCCTCCTTGGTCAAAAAGAAAGTGTCTATCTGATGCCGTGACTGACACAGCAGGGTCACATTCTCTCCTGAGGCCACTGTGGGGCCTGGCTGCACCGAGAGGGAGGGTATGGCACGGATCTGTCCTGGAGAGAAGAAGGATGGGTGAGGGGCTGCCCTACCTTGTTCTGAGCTGAGACCTCCCCAGGCCTCTCTAGGAGCCTCTGTCTCTGTTTTCTCTGAGTCTCCTCTCCCCACCCACCCCTGTCTCTCTCTCTCTCTCTCTCTCTCTCTCTCTCTCTCTCTCTCTCTCTGTCTCTCCCTCCCTTGGGATCACCCCCCGCCTCATCCCGGCCATCACTAACTGGATTCCCCCAGCAGGACCTATGCAGAGCCTGGGTCCCTGACTGAACCCGCTGGGCTCCTCACCTGCGATCAGGATGTCCAGGGGGTCACTGGGGGCCGACCACCTAGGGGAGAGGTTGTGTCCACCGTATCATCTATACTGCCCCCCGTGGGGGCGGCTCACAGGGCTCAGGGTGAAGTTGGCCTGGGAGATCCCGGCCTGGGAGATCCCAGCCTGGGGCTGCTGGCCAGAGCCCTGGAGGAGGTCATGTCCCCCCTCCTTGTACAGAGCGAATCTGTCGTAGCCGACATCAGAGCGACACTGCAGGGTTAGGCTGCCTCCACGGGCCACGACAGGGCCCTGCGGGATCAGGAGGGAGGGCTTCCTAGACACGCCTGGAGGGAAAGAGGAATTGGGACTTGGAGGGCTAGTTCCTCCCCCACCCCTTCCTTCTCCCGTCCTGGCGTCCTGGCCCTGCAGGTCTCACTGTCTTTCATGCTCTGTGTCTGGGATCCCACGGGCTCCTTCTCACCTGGGTCTGTCTTGGAGAAGTTCCAGACCGATAGTGTCTCCCTGACTCCTGGCCACTGTCTGTCTGGTCTGTCCTCTCCTCATCAAGGGACAGGAAATTGCAGCAAATACACCCAGTACCTTCCTGAGTTGACCCCTTCCAGGTGAGGGTGACTCAGGCTCCTCTTTCCCCATCCGAGCCTCCCCATAGGGTGTTCCTCACATCTTCAGCCCATCCATCAACACACCCTTCTGGGGTCCTTGCCATGATCAGTCATCAACCAAACTCCCAACAACCTATCTGGCTCCCCAAAATTATATAAAGGAGCGTGGTGGCTTTTTCACCTGGGACCAGAATCTCCAGGAGGTCACTGGGGTTCGACCACACCTGAGGGTTTTTCCTGTAATAGTAGTAGCATCTGAACCTCCACCTGCAGCTGGGGGCACGGGACCCACAGGGAACAGGGCCTGGGATGGCCCTTTGGGGAGTTTCTGTGAGTACAGGGTCCTGGGGAGCTTCTGTTCTTCCTCAACAAGAACAAACGTGAGAAGTCCGTCCCGTGTATCACACTGGAGGGTCACGTTTCCTCCTGAGTCCACCACAGGACTCGGCAGGGCTAAGAGAGTGGGTTCTGCATAGAATCCTAGTAGAGGAGGAGGCACCGTGTTAAATGGGGCTCCCACCTCCCACATCATCCCCAGGGCTGGGCTGTGAGAGGGAAACGCCCCTAAGAGCCGACCCTCTTCCTGAGGGCAGAGCCTGGGGCTGGGACCCCTGAGTGTCCTCTCACCTGTCACCACCAGCTCCAGGGGGTTGCTGGGCTCTGACCAGCCTGCAGGGGTCTCATAGTAGCAGCGGTATCTCCCTGCACTGTCATACGCCATGGATGGAATGTGGAACTTGGCCTTGGCTCCAGGCTCCAGTGGGTTCTGTCTGTCCCAGGTCCATGGGAGTCCCTCCTTATCCAGACGGTACTCCTCAGTCTCCAGGGGCCCCTGACACCAGAGGGTCACGGGCTTCCCCCGGGCTATCACAGAGCCTGGCTCAGCCCAGAGGGTGGGTTTGGGGAGGGTGCCTAGAATGGAATCAGAGGCTGGATCCCAAGACATCCTCATCCCTCAGATTCTAGCTCTCAGCCCCGGGACCCTCCAGACGTCCCCATCAGTCAGCCCAGAACAGCTATCTCCACCCCCAGCTGCCCGGGGTTGGGCCCTTGTCCCCAGTGAGAAGAAGGGACCTGGGACAGCTGGGGACAGACTCACCTGCCTGCACGCAGGTCCTGGGGCCCAGACTCAGCCCTGGAAGAGAGTTCCCTGTGATAGATTTGCCCCCAAAGCCCCAACAGTTCCTCTCCTCCCTCGGAGCCTCTGATAGACCAGAGCCTGGCTTTAGAGTGAGCTCCCTCCAAGACGGGGAACTTCCTTCCCCCTCTTCAAACCTCACCGAGGCAAATCAGGACTGAGAGGGTGAGGGTCATGGCGTCAGCTCCCACTGGACTCAGCTGTGGAGGCGGATGAGACCACGGTGCCTGGCGGGGCACAAAAACACGCAGAGTGTGGACTGGAGGCTGGGTTCCCCCTGTCACAAGGCTGTCCCATCTGCAGCCCCACAGGAAGGGGAACTGCCCTCCCCAAGAGCCTGGCTCTCATTTCCCCAGGGATGGGGGTGGGGTGAGCTCCAGGCTCTCTGCAGACATTTCAGACAGAAATGGGGTCTCCCTGAGCCCTAGCCACTGTCGGCCTGACCTATACTCAGCTCACCAAGGGCTAGGGCAGAGCAACAAAACCCCTCCGCTGGGAATGAACCTGAGTCGTTCCTGCCTCCTCAGTGCCCCTTTGTCCTTGGCCGTCCCTCTGTGCCTCCAGCCATGTTCCAAGTTTTCAGAACAATTACTCAGGTTTGTCATCTGATTCAGGGGGTGGAGGGGGGAGCTGAATTTTCTTCCCAATTCCACCGATTATGTGACCCTGGACAGCAAAGTGGCTTGCTTGAGCCTTTCTCTTTTGGAACTTGTGGTCATGACCTCAGCTTCTCAGAGTGGATGTGGGGCTCAGTGGTGCCTGGGACATGGGAGGGGGCTCGGCCATGGTGAATTTCCAGACCAGATTAAGACAGGAGTGGTTGGGGTGTGAGAGGATCCTGGCGTTGAGCTCCGTAGTTGAGGAGGATGATTGATGCCCCCACTCAAGAGCCCACATCTGCTCCAAATACCAAGAAATGCTCCTTATAATATGTTTGAAGTTCCCGGCACGGTGGCCTACCCCTGTAATCTGAGCACCTAGGGAGGCTGAGGATGGAGGATCCCTTGAGCTCAGAAGTTCAAGACCAGCTTGGGGAACATAGTGAGACCCCGTCTCTGCATATAATAAAAGAGAAATAATCAGGTATGTTTGTGCACGACTGCAGTCCCAACTATTTGGGAGACTGAGGTAGGAAGATTGCTTGAGCCTGGGTGGTCCAGGCTGTAGTGAGTTATGATCATAGCACTGCACTCCAGCCTGGGTGAGAGAGCAAGACCCTGTTTCAAAACATACATACATATATATATATATATCTGAAATATGTAGATTATACATCTGAAATAGTAGATTACGAAAGTTTTGCGCAGAAAAAGAAATGAAAAGTTTTTTAATCTGAGAAGGTTGCACATCAAAGAACAGACTTGAAAGCTGGCAGCCCGCTTGTGTCTAGGACCATCCCAGGGTCATTAGGGAGGAAATTTCCACTTCTGTGTGGGACAGAAGAGGAACCCCAGGTCCTCACAATCAGGGAGGGGTAGGGGCTCCAGATGAAGATGAAAAGCTGTGGCTCGGCCCGGCGCGGTGGCTCACGCCTGTAATCCCAGCACTTTGGGAGGCTGAGATGGGCAGATCACGAGGTCAGGAGATCGAGACCATCCTGGGTAACACAGTGAAACCCCATCTCTACTAAAAAAAAAAAAAAAAATAGAAAAAATTAACCGGGCGTGGTGGCGGGCGCCTGTAGTCCCAGCTACTTGGGAGGCTGAGGCAGGAGAATGGCATGAACCCGGGAGGCAGAGCTTGCAGTGAGCTGAGATCGTGTCACTGCACTCTAGCCTGGGGGACAGAGCGAGACTCCGTCTCAAAAAAAAAAAAAAAAAAAACAAAAGGGAGAAGAAAAGCTGTGGCTCACCCTCGCTCGTGTTTGTGGACAGGAGCTGGGATATCTCCGCCCACTGACTGAAGTCCATAATCAGCATGGGGCTACCTCTCCTGTTTTTGTGTTTAACAGATTCAGCCGCCGGGCGCGGTGCCTCACGCCTGTAATCCCAGCACTTTGGGAGGCTGAGGTGGGTGGATCACCTGAGGTCCGGAGTTTGAGACCAGCCTGACCAACATGGAGAAACCCCATTTCTACTAAAAATACAAAAAAATTAGCTGGGTGTGGTGCTGCAGGCCTGTAATCCCAGCTACTCAGGAGGCTGAGGCAGGAAAATTGCTTGAACCCGGGAGGCGGAGGTTGCGGTGAGACGAGATTAAGCCATTGCACTCCATCCTGGGTGACAAGAGTGAAACTCCATCTCAAAATAATACTACTAAAAAATAAAAAAATAAAAATCTTGAAGTCCACCAGGCGTTCTGTTGCACTGCAGCTGACCTGGCACTCAAACCAAAGATACTGTCCTTCCCACTCATCCCTCCCCTTTCTTAAGGCAAAGGAGCCTCACGCCATGGCCACTGCCATGACAGGCCGACAAGGAGAACTCCCAGACTACTGCCAGTGTTCTTTTAAGCCCTAAGGGATCTTCAGTCAGCTTGTGGTGAAACCTGCCTGGCCTGCTATTCATCCGTCATGACACTGGGCTCTGCCCAGGCCCAGGGCGGGTCCAGAAATGATCTCTAAGAGCAAAGTCCTTGAATCGGGGACCCCGAGAGCCTACTTGGCACTCTATCCCCTGTTGTTGAGCTGGTACCTAAGGTGCAATACAAAGTCCCTTTTACTTTTTCCTCCACTTTTCTCACCCCACAGTCAACACGGCTGGGAAGGTGCTGAGTCTCACTTGAAGCCAGCAAGTCTCAGAGTCTCACCTAAGGCCCACGACATAGTACCTGTATATTGCTGCTGGTTATTCGGGGCCCAAGAGCTCTTTGGTTAGCAAGTGATGAATTCTGCCAGGACTAAATCCTTCCCCACAAGGCAGCAATTTCCCTTCTGGCCTAGGGTATGTGTAAAAATGTTGTCCAGGAGCTAGCATCTGGGATGGGGGCCTCAGGACTCTGCCTGTTGCTCTATCTTTCTGTGGCTGAGTTGGTATCCCAGAAAAAAGACAAAGTCCTCTTTATTCTTCCCTCTCCTCTCTTCAATCAGAAGAAAGGAATCACTTTTGTTGCTACAAGTTGTGCTGCCTTGGGTAGTGGGAGGGATGAAACAAGTACACCCTTAGCTACCTTGGCTGATTTCTCTAAATTCACTGGTTCCAAACTCAGCACAGCACTAGGATTTGCCCAGGAATCGCAGTACTTGTGGCCTAGACTATCTTTCAAGCTTGTTTAAGACCCCAGACCAGGCACAGTCACTCACACCTGTAATCTCAGCACTTTGGGAGGCTGAGGCGGGCAGATCACGAGGTCAGGAGTTTGAGACCAGCCTGGCCAATATGGCCAAATCCCATCTCTACTAAAAATACAAAAATTAACTGGGCGTGGTGGCACGTGCCTGTAGTCGCAGCTACCAGAGCGAGACTCTGTTTCAAAAAAAAAAAGAATGCTGAAAATATACCCTAATATCTTTAATATCTTCTGACTTTTAGGGTTATGCTGAAAGGTTCACTGTTAGCCTGATGAGGTACCTCTTTTAGATGACTGGCCTATTCTCTCTAGCTGCCATAAATAATTTTCTTTCATGTTGATCTTGGAGAAGTTGATGACTATGTTGCTTGTGGGTGGTTTTGTTGTATAGTGTCTCACTGGGGTGTTCTGAATTTCCTAAATGTGAATGTTGGCTCTCTAGTGAGGTTGGGAAAATTTTTATTGATAATATTCTCAAATATGTTTTTCAAGTTGCTTGCTTCCTCTCTTACTCAGGGATGCCAATGGGTCATAGGTTTTGTCTCTTTCCATAATCCCATAATTCTCAGAGGTTTTGTTCATTCTTTTAAATTCTATTTTCTTTATTTTTGTCTGACTGCGTTGATTCACAGAAGCAGTCTCTTTTAATTTTGTTTTTGTTTTTGTTTTCTGAGATGGAGTTTCGCTCTTGTTGCCCAGGCTGGAGTGCAATGGCACAATCTTGACTCACTGCAACCTCCACCTCATGGATTCAAGCAATTCTCCTGCCTCAGCCTCCCTAGTAACTGGGATTACAGGCATGAACCACCACGTCCGGCAAATTTTGTATTGTTAGTAGAGATGGAGTTTCACCATGTTGGTCAGGCTGGTCTCAAACTCCTGACCTCAGTTGATCCGCCCGCCTCAGCCTCCCGAAGTGCTGGGATTACAGGCGTGAGCCACCACACCTGGCCATAGAAGCAGCCTTTGAGCTCTAAGATTCTCTTCTCACCTTGGTCTATTTTGCCGTTACTACTTTTTATTATATTATGCAATTTTTGTAATGAGTTTTTCAGCTCTATAAAATCAGTTTCTTTCTTTCTTAAAATGTCTATTTCATCTTTCACCTCTGGTGTCATTTTACTGGGTTACCTAGATCCCTTGGATTGGGTTTCAACTTTCTTCTGAACCTCAGTGATCTTTGTTTGGCATCTAGATTCTGAATTCTACATCTGCCATTTTAGCCATTTCATTAAAAATCACAGGGTGGCCACATAGTAAATGAAAGTAGCACTGCACCTCTATCACCCCATCCCCCAGTCAGGATCAGCTTGGAATAAAGAGGGACTTCTCCTTGCTGGAAGAAGCTGAGAAAAGGACCTAGCAGCTTCCATCAACACTTTGGACACCTGTAGATCTCACCATTGGAGATTCCCTTTCACAGACACTAAGCACAGCTGACGGAGCTACCCAGATTCTACACAGCTGCACTCACCCAGGAGAAAAGACTGACACTGTGCCCACTGTCCATGGCCGTCATGGCTCTGGCACTATGCCATTGTGGAATGGAATCTACTTCTGGATCTCTGGGGGACACGTAGCTACGGCATCCTTTCATTGCTGAGGGATTGTCACTGCTGAGCCAGCCTTGCCTAGTGGCCTGCCATCCCCAGGCTGAGCTGTTGCTATACACTATCCTGTTGTGCCAAGCTGCCATAGAGCCACTCTATCCACCTTTCCCAGTAACAGATGCATCTTGACCCGCAGGAACTGAGCTGAAGTGGAAATGGTGCCATGGGTGTTCACAAGAGTAATGGCCCTGTGCCTGGGCTAATGTGACACGCTGTGTATTAGGGTTCTCTAGAGGTACAGAACTAATGGTGTATATATATGTATGTGTGTGTGTATATATATATATAAAATTGTATATGGTATATATATGTGTGTGTATATATGTGTGTATATATGTGTGTGTATATGTGTGTGTGTATATATACCATACATATATATGTATATACACCATATAAATGTATGTATATATATATGAGTGCTTATTAAGTATTAACTCACACTATTATACAAAAATTAGCCCAGTGTGGTGGCGGGTGCCTGTAGTCCTAGCTACTCAGGAGGCTGAGGCAGGAGAATCACTTGAACCTGGGAGGCGGAGGTTGCAGTGAGCTGAGATTGTGCCACTGCATGCCAGCCTGGTGACAGAGTGAGACTCCGTCTCAAAAATAAATAAATAAATAAAATAAAATAAGAAGCTGCATGAGGGCCATACTGCTTCATGTACTCGGAGCCAGCACCACCCTACTCTTCCTAACCAACACACTAAGACTCATCTGCAGGTGAAAGTGTTATCCTATGGAAGCCTCTTAGAGTTTAGAAGAGGTGATTTATTCCACAAGATTTGCAGACATAAATGCAGGGACACAAGAAGCACGAAAAAGCAAGCAACCATGACACCATCCATGGAACACAATGATTCTTCAGTAACTGACCCCAAAGAAAAAGGACATTCACCATTTTTCTCAAAAAAAAAATTCAAAATGATCTTGAGGAGCATAATGACAGACAATGCAGCAAAATCAGGAAAACAATTCATAATCCAAATGAGAAATTCAAGAAAGATATAGACGTAATAAAAAAGAACCCAACAGAAATTCTAGAGCTGAATAATTCAATGAATATTCCTGCCTTTTTGTTATTTGTTTTCTGGTTGTTTTGTGTGTGTGTGTTTTTTTCCTTCTTTCTTTTCTTCTTGTCTTCCTTTAGTGAAAGTGATTTTCCCTGGTGATGTGATTTTATTCCTTGCTTTTTATATTTTGTGTCTCTATTGTATTGTTTTTTTGTTTGTGGTTACCATGAGACTTGCGAATACTAGTTTATAACCTATGATTTTGACCTTAATGACTTAACGCTGCATAAACAAACAACAAGCAAAAAGAAAACTAATAAAAACCCTATGCCTTCACTTCATCTTCTTGCTTTTTAACATGTTGCTTCCAGTTATAGCTTATTGTACTGACTGTGTCTTGAAAAGTTGTTGTAGCTATATTTTTTGATTAGTTTATCATTTAGTCTTTCTGCTTAGGAGTAGAGTAGTCACCACAGTTACAGTGTTATATCCCAAACCCCAAAGAAAAAAGAAATTTATATTATTCCTCAAAAAAAATTCAAAATTATCTTGAGGAGCATAATGACAGAAAATTTAACAAAATCAGGAAGACAATTCATAATCTGAATGAGAAACTCAACAAAGATATAGATGTAATAAAAAACCCAACAGAAACTTTTGGAGCTGAATAATTCAATGAGAGAAATAAAAAAATACAATATAGAACCTCAATGACAAACAAGATTAAGAAGGATAAATCTCTAAACCTGAAGATAGAGCTTTTGAAATTACCCAGAGGAAAGTAAAAAAAAAGAAAAACATTTTAAAGTTTCTTTAATGTTTAATGGTTAGTAATTATTGACTGAATAGTGAACACTAAGAATCTTATATTTTTGAGTACTTGATTTTGATGTCTTCTTCTAAAGGATGTTGTATATTTTTTCCTGTGTCTTATCATTTATAGTGTCTAGAATCTCCAGAAAAGGAAACTTTTGACAGTGGAGATTTAGGATGACATGCATTAAAAAGACATGACACAGCCGGGCACAGTGTCTCACATCTGTAATCCCAGCACTTTGGGAGGCCGAGGCAGGTGGATCACCTGAGGTCAGAAGCTTGAGACCAGCCTGACCAATATGGTGAAACCCTGTCTCTACTAAAAATACAAAAATTAGCCAGACATGGTGGTGTATGCCTGTAATCTCAGCTACTTGGGAGGCTGAGGCAGGAGAATCGCTTGAACCCAAGAGACAGAGGTTGCAGTGAGCCGAGAGCGTACCATTGGACTCTAGCCTGGGCAACAAGAGCAAAACTCTGCCTGTCTCAAGAAAAAAAAAAAAAAAAAGACATGACTCAGGCAACACTGATGGGGAATCACCAGGGTCTGCCCTGTCTGTTGCAGTCCACACTTTGCCCTGCTCATAGCCCCATGAACTTCATGTTCATGTCTTTTCACACTGTAACTATAATTTCTTCCAGGTCTTTGCTGGACACATTAAAAACAATATATAAAATGCTTCATGAAATTTGTTAATATCTTTGTGTAGCTGCCATGCTGATCTTCTCTGTATCATTCCGATTTTGGTATATGTGCCGCCAAAGCAACAACACGCTGGACAAATTTATTTAAAAATGAGGCAAACAAAGCATATGGATGTGAATGGGGAAAAGCACAGTGTTCTCTGTTGTAATTGACCCTGAGGTCATCCTTTATATTTACCAGCTTTGCTGTCTATCACCCTCTCTAGGTTCTGCTTACATTCTGCCAGAGTTTGCATGAGAAACTCTACTTGTCTCAACTATTGGCCCAATGAAATAAACATAAATTTCAACTTTGAGGCACCTGAGCACCTGATTATTGTGCCTGTTTCAGGCTTTCTTGTGGGAGTTGCCCATTGTGTTAGTTTCTTGGAGGCTGATATAACAAATTATCTCAAAGTATTGAATAAAAACAAGATAAACTTATTCTCTCAGAGTTCTGCGGGCCAGAAATAAAAAATCAAAATGTTCATATAATTTCTTCTTTCTATAGGCTCTGAAGAAGAAACTTGTGTGCTTTTTCCTTCTTTCTTTCTTCCTTTTTTTTTGAGACAGAATCTCGCTCTGTCGCCCAGGCTGGAGTGCAGTGGCGCAATCTCGGCTCACTGCAAGCTCTGCCTCCTGGGTTCATGCCATTCTCCTGCCTCAGCCTCCCCAGTAGCTGGGACTACAGGTGCCCACCACCACGCCCGGATAATTTTTTTGTGTTTTTAGTAGAGATGGGGTTTCACCGTGTTAGCCAGGATGGTCTCGATCTCCTGACCTCATGATCTGCCCCCCTCGGCCTCCCGAAGTGCTGGGATTACAGGCATGAGCCACCGCGCCCGGCCACTTTTGTGCCTTTTTCTTAGATTTTGGTCCTTGCTGGCATTTCTTGGCATTCCTTGGTTTACAGACTTCTCATTCTAATCTCTGCCTCCATCTTCACATGGCATCCTATTCTTCTCTGTGTGTCTTCTTCATGTCTTATAAAGATGTGAGCAATACTGGATTTAGATCCTGCCCGAAGCCAGCATGACCACATCCTAACCAATTATATCTGCAAAGATCCTATTTCTAAATAAGTTCATATTCACAGCTATGGGAAGTTAGGATGTCAACATACCTTTTTGGAGACACAGTGCAAACCCCAACCCCAGTCATGGTTACCTCCAGCTATGGAGACTTCATCAGTGCCACAGTGAATTATCTGAGCTGCCCAGCTACCCTTTCTTCACCAAATCCTCCTCCTCATCATTAAAGAAAATTACCCAGGCCAGTATAATATCTTTCTCCTTACCTGTTGATGAGGTACTGTAATGAGGAAACCCAAGGAAAACCAGCAACATCATTTTAGGTACAGAGTAATTTGTGTTGTTCCCTGGTAGTGGTTTCTTACCAGGCAGATTTTCTAACCCAGGGTCACCTAAAAGTGCAGTCACAGGACATGCACATCTCCCAAGTGTGTCATCTATAAAGTTAGTGATAGATGCTGTTCATTAAACTCTCACTTTTCTCCCAAGCCCATGCATTCTACCTATCAAAAGACGTACCATGATTTATTGTTTTGTTGTTGTTGTTGTTTTTGTTTTGTTTTGTTTTGTTTTGACGGAGTTTTGCCCTTGTTGCCCAGGCTGGAGTGCAATGGCGCAATCTCAGCTCACTGCAACCTCCGCCTCCCGGATTCAGGTGATTCTCCTGCCTCAGCCTCCCGAGTAGCTGGGATTACAGGCGAGCAGCACCACGCCCGGCTAATTTTTGTATTTTTAGTAGAGACGGCGTTTCACCATGTTGGTCAGGCTGGTCTTGAACTCCTGAACTCAGGTGATCCACCTGCCCCGGCCTCCCAAAATGCTGGGATTACAGGCATGAGCCACCGCACCTTGTCCATTTATTGTCTTCATAGCTATACCTATATGTATATTATCTACAGCTTTCTATATACCTATTTACATCTACGGTAACAGAACCCCCAAACTACAGAGTCTCGTTCACAAACTGCTCAATACATCCAATTTCAAGAGGCCATTTCAATGTTCTTTCAGTCCCAGTAAAACCAAACCACTGCACGGTACATATCTCAGGTCATCCCCAGAATATCACGCGGCCATGTTCTCATTCACTCCACTGATTTTGTGGCCATCTGGATTCCCATTCTGAGAATAAGTCATGGGCTATTTCGTGTAAACAAGTCAGACATTCTGAGTGCTCACAGACCCCTGCAAGGAGCTCGGTCAAACCCATTTTCAGCACAAGCATCCATCGGACTAAGGAAGGTTTGCTGCCCCCTCGTGGGTGGAATGTGTTCCATGTCATCAAGTTGCTACCAGGTGGATTACTGGTCGGTCTCCTCAAAGGATGGCATCACATCCAGACCTCTCTGCTGGTCGCAGGTGAGACTTTCAGCTACAGTGGTGGCTACATGGTCTTTGGTGAGAGGGAGTCACTGGTGTTGGGTCCATGCATGTCCTCCTTTCTTGCTCCATGGCTATCCCATTCATGGGCCCCTCCTGCTTGCATTGGGCCTGCTGACCCCACAGCTGGATGGACTCCACTGCGTCAGTCCTGTACTCCACCTGGTGCCTCCCCCAGCTGTGTACTGCTCTTGCTTGCTTCTCAGGGATAGGCTCACGGTGGGGAGTAGAAATTTCTCCTGTCCTCACCGAGCCTCAGTCTTGGACAATTTCTATATGAGTGGGCTTTGAAAGGGTGGGGCTTGCTCAGTGTTTGTGTCCTCCTTCCCCTTGGCAGCTGGATTGTACTTGGTAGCTTTGGTTAACTTGGGTAGGAATTTTCTGTCCCTTCCCTGACATTTGTATATCTGGGATTATGGTTTCAGGAATTTTCCGCATTACTCCTAGGGATAGAGGGACTTTTAAATCTACCTTCTTATATCCACAATGGGTTTTTACCTGGGGCCTGAGATTGGCTGGTTTTGCTGAACCTCTCTCAATGACTTAAGTCTTTTTCTACACATGGGAGAAGTATCTGGGCAGGGGGTGAGATTTCAGGCCACGCACTGTGGAAGGTAATTATGTCTAATTACAAGTTTTGGGTCTCCACCTTACTTCCAATCTATGTTGTGAAGGCCCAGGTGAGACCCATGGAAAAGAGCTCATGGGTGAGTGTGAAGTGCTCCTCTGTCTTAAGTACCCAGAGATCCTTGTCTCTTGGAGGCCAGCAAACACTGACTCTTGAGGAATTCATGACAATTTCATCTGATTCCTCTTTCCCAACTTGTATGGCAGCCTCCCACCCTCGTGTGTTCTGCCTTTGTAGAGCCTGTCATGGCATCCTACTCCTCCTTGGAATTCAGGTTACTCAGTTGCTCCCAGAGCTTGGATTTCTGATGTCTCAGGTGAAATCTACATTATGGAGTTGATCAGAGTTTTACTCATGGTTAGGATTGCAGAGAAGCTCTTTTTTTTGGGGTGGGGGGAGGGGGAGGGCTGGAGTTTCGCTTTTGTTGCCCAGGCTGGAGTGCAATGGCGTGTTCTTGGCTCACTGCAACCTCTGCCTCCTGGGTTCAAGTGATTCTCCTGCCTCAGCCTCCCTAGTAGCTGGGATTACAGGCATGTGCCACCATGCCCAGCTTTTTTTTTTGTATTTTTAGTAGAGACAGGGTTTCACTATGTTTTCTAGGCTGGTCTCAAACTCCTGACCTCAAGTGATCCACCTGCCTCAGCTTCCCAAAGTGCTGGGATTACAGGTGTGAGCCATGGCGCCCAGCTAGTGAAACTCTTTCCAGCTTCCCAAACACTGGGCAGAAAGAAGCCTGGATATAAATTATTTATTTACTTAGTTATGTGACATAACTCACACCATATGAAATGCACCGTTTTTTAGTGTACAAATAAAATGGATTTTAGTGTCTTCATTATGCTGTGCAATCACCATCCCTACCTCATCCCACAGCATTTCCATCACCTCAGAAAGAACCTCGTAAGTACTCAGTCCTATTTCTCCCCTTCCCCCAGGCTTAAGAAATCACTAGTTTACTCTCTGTTTCCATGGCTTTGTCTATTCTGGACATTTCATGTGCATGAAATCACACCAAATATATGTCCTTTTGCAGCTGTTGATGGAAAAGAAGTGGTTACCATGAAGGAACTGAAGTTTTCCATAGACAAAATTATAATGTGGCCTGACAGAAGAAGCATAGAAATTGATAACAAAAACAAATCCATCACAAAGTATCATGAATCTGGTCATGCCATTATTGCATATTACACAAAAGATGAAATGTCTATCAACAAAGCTACAATCATGTCACAGGGGCCAACATTTGGACATGTGTCCCTGTTACCTGGTGATGACAGATGGAATGAAACTGGAGCCTAGCTGCTTGCACAAATGGACGTTAGTATGGGAGCAAGAGTGGCAGAGGAGCTTGTATTTGGAACTGACCATATTACAACAGGTGCTTCCAGTGATTTTGCTAATGCCACTAAAATGGCAAAGCAGATGGTTATCAAATATGGAATTAGTGAAAAGCTTGGAGTTATGACCTACAGTGATACAGGGAAACTAAGTCTAGAAACTCAATCTGCTATTGAACATGAAATAATAACCCTTCTAAGGGACTCATAAATGAGCAAAACTTATCTTGAAAAGTCATGCAGAGGAGCAAAAGAATCTAGCAGAAGCTTTATTGACCTGTGAGACCTTGGGTGCCAAAGAGATTCAAATTGTTCTTGAGGGGAAAAGGTTGGAAGTGAGATGAGAACTCTCTTGATGTGGATGCTTTGCCGGTCTTTTTGCAAGAATATAAGTAGCATTGCAGTAGTCTCCTTTTGCAATGCTTTCTCCTCATTATAGACGTGGTGTAATTTAAGGATGTGAAACATTTTGCCAATATTTTGTCACGTTTACCCAATTTTGGTTATTCTCATTATGACACCCATTGCAAATCAGCATCCCGTGGCAAATATATTTTTAAAAATAAAGAACTATCAGGATTAAAGACAGCTCATTTGGGAAATGTCAACTAGTTACGAAGTTGAAAGTAACTAATGATTTTATGGTTGGTTACTCTACTAGATGTGAATAAAACTTCAGCCTTTAGCCTTTTATATACATCAGTGGAAACTTAATTAAGATGCATTAATTATGTTCCAGATTGACCATAAATAAAATGTTTTTAAATCTAAATGTAGAGAATTGTAAGCATACAGTTGCAACCCGAATTTAAATGATTATAACCTTTTGGCATGGTGTGGTGGCTCACGCCTCTAATCCCAGCACTTTGGGAGGCTGAGGCGAGTGGAAGGCTTGAGGTTAGGAGTTCGAGACCAGCCTGGCCAATGCGGTGAAACCCTGTCTCTACTAAAATAATAAAAAAAAATAGCCACCTGTGGTGGCGCACACCTGCAATCCCAGCTACTCGGAAGGCTGAGGCACAAAAATTGCTTGAACCAGGGAGGCAGAGGTTGCAGTGAGCCAAGATCGCACAACTGCACTCTAGCCTGGACGACAGAGTGAAACTTTGTCTCAGTAAATAAATAAATAAATAAATAAAATAATTATAATTTTTTAAAAATGAAAAAAACCCCAACAAATATATGTCCTTTTTTTGTCATTATTCATGATAGCTAAATAGTGAAAACAACCCAAATGTCCATCAATTGGTGAATGCATAAACCAAATGTGATATAGGCATAGAACGGAATATTCTTCAATCATATAAAGGAACAAAGACCAATTACATGCTATAACATGCACAGACCATGAAAACATTATGCTATGTGCAATTGGATTTTTGCTGTTGTTGTTGTTAATGTGGTAAATTTATTTTTATTTATTATTATTTTTTTAAATTCAATAGTTTTTGGGAAACAGGTGGTGTTTGGTTACATGGATAAGCTCTTTAGTGGTGATTTTTGAGATTTTGGTGCATTCATCACCCGAGCAGTGTACACTGTACCCAATGTGTAGTCTTTTATCCCTCATTCCCCTCCCATTGTTCCCTGTGAGTCCTCAGATTCCATTATATCCTTCTTATGCCTTTGCATCCTCATAGCTTAGCTCCCACTTATGAGAACATATGATGTTTGGTTTTCCATTTCTGAATAACTTCACTTAGAATAATGGTCTCCAACTGCCTCCAGGTTGCTGTGAATGCCATTATTTTGTCCCTTTTTATGGCTGAGTAGTATTCCGTGCTGTGTGTGTGCATATACACACACACGCATACATGTTTTTCATATGTTTGTGGACCATTTGTATATCTTCTTTTGAGAATTGTCACAAAGGGAATTGGATTTTGAGGGAAAAATTTTATGGCTATTTTTCAGTATAATCATCAGGTGAATATAGTGTCTGTTCGGCCAGTGTTACTTTAATCCATTACCTGTAGCCAGAAAGGGAGACGTTTATCATGGAGATAGGCACCAACCTGGAATGCTTTCCTCAAAGGTGATTAACTGTAGTGTGAACCCTAAATTTCACCACAGTTCGGTCCTGATTTGGCGGCACAAGATATGCTTTATCCACTGATGTGAAATGTCCAGGTGTTTTTTGTATGGTTTTGTTGCTGAAAGACACAATAACCTCTAATCTAAGGCATCCTCTCCAAATCCCACTGAGGCACAGGAGCGACACTAAGGAGGGGGTCACGGAGCTTCCTGAGAGAGATTTGCCTCCTGAACCCTGGAAGATCCTCCCCACCTTGGGATCTCTGTGAACCTCTGGGATCTCCTATTCAATCAGGACCAAGTTGTGAGGCAGGATTCCTCCCAGGCTACAGTCTCCCTTCTCCCTCTTTCAATTTCATCAAGACAGATTAGAGGTTTGCGAGTGGGAGTCATGGCGTCTCCTCCCACAGCCCCTGGCTGTGCAGATGGATGAGGCCACAGTTCCTGGATGGAGTAAATCTACTGGGAGCCTGGGTTCTCCATCACGAGGTTGTCCCGTCATCAGCCCCACAGGAAGGGGAACTGCCCTCTCCAGGAGCCTGGCTTTCATTTCCCGAAGGCTGGGGCTGGGGAAGGCACCAGGCTCTCTTCAGATACTTCATACAGAAATGGTATCTCCCTGACCCTTTTCTGCGATTTGCCTCATCCGTCCTCATCTCTTCAAGGGTCAGGTCATAGGAGCCGATAGACCCAGCACCTTTCTGAGTCTGTCCTGTCCAAGTGAGGGTGACTGGGGGCTTGTTCTTCTTCTCAGAGCCTCCCCGTGGGGTCCCCTTCCCTCCTTCAGCCCGTCCATCAACACAGCATTGCAGGATCCTTACCGTGGCAGTCCAGCCCTGGAGATGCTTCAGGAAAGCTGCAGGTCCATGCTGCAGGACAGGCTCGGATCAGCAGAGACGCATCTCACATCGGGCTGTGAAATTCAAGTTGAGCTGCAATTGGCAATGAGAAAAAAAGGAGAAATAAAGAAAAGCTGACTCTTCTTTTGTCTTTGGAGTATGGGTTTTATTTCTTCCAGTTTCCTTCTTAGACTTCCCTTCTTTTTTTTCTTCCTATTTTTTAATAGTGTTCACCTCCCCCTCCCTTAAAAGTAACCTCTGAGTCATTCCTGCCTCCTCGGCGTCCCTCCCACCCCCAGCCCCGCTTCCTTGGGCATTCCCCTGCATCTCAGTCTGCCTTCAAGGTTTTGGGAACAAGTCTTGTCTTGAGCTCTGATTTGGGGGTGGGACAGGGAGTTAATTTTTTCTGAATTGCTCACCTTCATCCCTGCCTGCATGACCTTGGGCAGTAAGCTCCATCTCTGAGCCTCGGTTTCCTCATTTGGGCCTGTTGTAATGAACCCCCCTCCTGAGTGGTTTTGGGGGCCAGTTGTGCCTGGGTCATGGGAGGGCGTCAGACATGGTACATTTCCAGACGGGGTTAATACTTGAGGGGCTGAAACATGAGTGGATCCTGGTGTTGGACTGCACAGTCATGGTGAGCGACTTACATGCTCAACAGCGCACATCTGCTCCTAACACTGAGAAAACTTACTTATAATGTTTCTGAAATATGTAGCCATGGTCCTATGAAGAAAATGAGAAATGAAACTTCCTGTCATAGGCAGGAAACCTTAAGAAGCAGAAGAGGTCAGAGCCCAGTAGCTGCTGTTGACTTGCAATGTCAGGGGTCACTAAGGCGGAGGTTTCTGCCTCTGTATGAGACAGAGGAGAACCCCAGGGCCCTCACAGACAGGGAGGGGTCATGGCTTTGGATGAAAGTGGGAAGTTGTAGCTCCTTCTCCCCTGTGTTTGTGGATGGCACTGGGATATCTCTGCTCATTGACTCAGGTCCATGGTCAGCCCTGAGCCACCTCCTCCATGTGTGTGAAACAGATTCACTACAGCGTTGTCACACATAGGCATCTGTCCCACATGCGAGTCTGAGGCTCCCACTGGACTCTCCCCTGCTGGTTACAGCCTTGAGCAGACTCATGTGGCACTGGCAGGTGGAACCATCTCCCCTTTTCCAACCTTAACTCCCAGCATAGCCCTGGTAGAAACCCTCTCTGGAAGATGAGGCATGTGGGAAGCATGTGTCCAAAAATGACAAGAAGAAGGAATTATCCTAATGATCAAAAGTGCTATGATGGGCCGGGCACCGTGGCTCATGCCTGCAGTCCCAGCACTTTGGGAGGTCAAGGCAGGCGGGTCACTTGGGCCCAGGAGTTCAAGACCATCCTGGGCAACATGGCAAAACCTCATCTCTACAAAAAATACAAAAATTAGCTGGATGTGGTGTCATGAATAATGGCCTCCAGCTCATCCAAGTTGCTGCAAAACTCAATCCCTTGTACATCAGTTGCAAAAAAATTAAAAATACCTAAGAATATACTTAACCAAGGAGGTGAAAGATTTCTACAAGAAGAACAACAAAACGCTGCTGAAAGAAATCATAGATGACACAGCAAAATAGAAATATAACCCATGCTCACGAATTGGAAGAATCAATATTGTGAAAATGATCATACTGCCCAAAGCAATCTTCAGATTCAATGCAATTCCCATCAAAATACCAATATCATTTTTCAGAGAATTAGAAAAAAAATCCTAAAATTCATATGGAACCAAAAAATAGCATGAATAACAAAGCAACAGTAAGAAAAAGATCAAATGTAAATTTAATACACATATCCTAGGCTAAGTTGTGGGGTTTTTATTTTTTCTTTTTGACAGAGTCTCATTCTGTTGCCTAGGCTAGAATGCAATGGCACGATCTCTGCTCACTGCAACCTCTGCCTCCTGGATTCAAGCAATTCTCCTGTCTCAGCCTCCTGAGTAGCTGGGATTACAGGTGTGCGACATCACGCCTGGCTAAGTTTTGTACTTTTAGTAGAGACAGGGTTTCGCCATGTTGGCCAGGCTGGTCTCAAACTCCTGACCTCAAGTGATCCACCTGCCTCGGCTTCCCAAAGTGCTGGGATTACAGGCATGAGCCACCATGCCCGGCCTGAATTGTGGATTTTAAAATGTTATTTTTATATTACATAATTTTCAACTCATTAAAAAATACAAAGAGGTCTGGCCTGGAAACAACACCACCAACAACAAGTCCTAAAATGGTTGCTTTGTAAAAATGCAAATTATTTCCAATGGATTTGCATGTTCATTGGGATTGGAACTTCCAACAGCAAATTCAACACCAGGAGATACCAAAGAAATGCCTTCAGAAATTCATGGTGAGGGAAGAATTCTATGTTAACCCAAATTATTAAAGACAAAGGTAAACGACCTGTCGGCAGCTTGTCTCACACATTAAACCCAGCATGTCAGGCTTCATCTTGAGGAACGGGGAGGGATTGGCAGTAGACGCCTTAACCATTACATGTACTTTCCCTTCTACATCTTTTCCCTTATGCTTTATTTAATATAATTCAGGACATAGGCATGGGCAAAGACTTCACAACAAATCACCAAAAGCAATTGCAACAAAAGCTAAAATTGACAAATGGGCTCAAATTAAACTAAAGAGCGTCTGCACAGCAAGAGAAACCATCATCAGAGCAAAAAGACAACCTACAGAATGGGAGACAATTTTTGCAATCTGTCCATCTGACAAAGGTCTAACATCCAGAATCTATAAGGAGCTTAAACAAATTTACAAGAATAAAACAACCTCATTAATAAGTGGGCAAAAGGCGTGAACAGACACTTCTCAAAAGAAGACATTCACATGGCCAGGAAACACGGAAAAAAGCTCCACATCACTGGTCATTAGAGAAATGCAAGTCAAAACCTCAATGGGATACCATCCTACACCAGTCAGAATTGTGATTATCAAAAAGTCAAGGAGAAACAGATGCTGGTGAGGTTGCAGAGAAATAGAAATGCTTTTACATTGTTGGTGGGAATGTAATTAGTTCAACCATTGTGGAAGATGCTGTGGTGATTCCTCAAAGATCTAGAACCAGAAATACCATTTGACCCAGCAATCCCTGGGTATATACCCAAAGGAATATAAATGATTCTATTACAAAGATACATGCACCCAGATGTTTATTGGAGCACTATTCATAATAGCAAAGACCTGGAATCAACCCAAATGCCCATCAACAATAGACTGGATAAAGAAAATGTGATACATATACACCATGGAATACTATGCAGCCATAAAAAGGGACAAGATCATGTCCTTGGCAGGGACATGGATGGAGCTGGAAGCCATTATCCTCAGCAAACCAATGTAGGAACAGAAAACCAAACACTGCATGTTCTCACTTATAAGTGGGAGCTGAACAATGAGATCACATGGACACAGGGAGGGGGACAAAACACACTGGGGACCGCTGGAGGAGGGTGGGTTGGGACAGGGAGAGGATTAGGAACAATAGCTAATGCATGCTGGGCTTAATACCTGGGTGATGGGTTGACAGGTGCAGCAAACCACCATGGCACATGTTTACCTGTGTAACAAACCTGCAGATCCTGCACGTGTACCCCAGAACTTAAAATGAGAATAAAAGTTAAAAAAATTTTCACAAATCTTGAAAGAGAGTGAAAGGGAAACGAAGATATTTCCAGAGCCACAATTTAAAAAAATACTTTACTGTTTTCACACTCAGTGAAAGCAATTCTAAATGATGTAACTTAGTTGGAAGATCAAAGAATCCGAAATGTGTAATGTGATATCCTCGAGGGAGGAAAAATGGGAAAAACCACACACTAAAACACACACACACGTGCACATGCACCCTCATAGATACACACGTGGGTGAGTACTCAGAATAGAAAAACCACATACTGAAACACACACACACACGTGCACATGCACCCTCATAGATACACACGTGGGTGAGTACTCAGAATAGAAAAACCACATACTGAAACACACACACACACACAAGTGAACATGCACCCTCATAGATACACACGTGGGTGAGTACTCAGAGTTCAGCTAATGTGTAATTAGAACCCGTTTTCTCTACAGGGAGAGGAGAAATGAATTCTTATTCAAAAATATAGAATCGTTTGTAAAACTTGGCAATTGTGAATAGTGCTGCAATGAGCTTAGGAGTGTGGACATCTCTTCTGTGGCTGATTTCATTTCCTCTGGGTATACACCCAGCAGTGGGCTTGCTGGATTATACGGTGGTTGCATGTTTAGTTTTTTGAGGAGCTTCCATACTGTTTTCTAAAATGGCTGTGTTAATTTACATGTCCACCAATGGTGTGTGAGGATTTTCTTTTCTCCCCATCCTCACCAACAATGATCTTTCACCATTTTGATAATAGGCAATGTAACAGCTGTGAGGTGATATCTCACTGCAAAATTTCACTTTTTACACATATATGTGTATACGTATGTATACATATATACATACACATACATATATGTACACACGTATGCACATATGTACATAGGTATGTACGGATATATACATATGAATACATACATTTTCATATATACATATACATATATATATATATATATATATATATATATATATATATATATATAAACTTTAATAAGCTAAAACCTCACATCTCCTAGGATGGTTACTATGAAAAAGAGTAGGCCGGGCATGGGGGCTCATGCCAGTAATCTCAGCACTTTGGGAGGCTGAGACAGGTGGATCACTCGAGGTCAGGAGTTCGACACCAGCCTGACCAACAAGGTGAAACCCAGTCTCTACTAAAAATACAAAAAAATTAGCTGGGCGTAGTGGCAGGTGTCTGTAGTCCCAGCTACTCGGGAGGCTGAGACAGGAGAATTGCTTGAACCCGGGAGGTGGAGGTTGCAGTGAGCCAAGATCACACCACTGCACTCCAGCCTGGGCAACGGAGCGTGGGTCCATCTCAAAAACAAACAAACAAACAAACAAAAAAAACGGAGTAGAGTAACAAGTGTTGGCGAGAGTATAGAAAAAATAGAACCCCTGCACTCTGCTAGTGGTAATGTAAATATGAGAACAATGACCACAAAAATACTATAGATGATTTTCAGAAGTTAACGATCAGAACCGCCCTATGTTTCAACAATTTCACTGCTGGGTGTGTATCTAAAGGAAATGGAATCAGTACGTTGAAGAGATGTCCGCCCTCCCATGTTCATGACAGCTTTAGCCACCATAACCAAGACATGGGACCCGGCCAAGTGTCCATCAGCAGGCGAATGGATACAGAAAATGAAGCACTCAGTATATACACAGCGAAAAATCATTCCGCCTTCTAGAAGAAGGAAATTGCTTCATTTGTGACAACATGGATGAGCCTAGAGGTCATCACACTACGTGGAATAAAGAAGGCACGGGAAGACACCTGCTGCCTGATCTCACTTGTGTGTGGATTGCCCCAGTTCAACTCATGGAAGCAGAGAGTAGAAGGTGGTCCCCGGGAGCTGGGCTGAGGTGGAATCAGAGAGCTGCATCGAAGGATACTGCATTTCTGTTAGACAGGAGGAGTAAGTTTAGAAGATCTGTTGTACAATACGGTGACTACAGTTGCTAACAATGGATTGTATACACAAAAATTGGTAAGAAAGTAGATTTTAGGGTCTGGCGCAGTGGCTCACACCTATAATCCTAGCACTCTGGGAGGCCGAGGCGAGTGAATCACGAGGTCAGGAGTTCAAGACCAGCCTGACCAACATGGAGACACCCCGTCTCCATTAAAAGTACAAAATTAGCCAGGCGTGGTGGTGCATGCCTGTAACCCCAGCTACTCGGGAGGCTGGGGCAGGAGAATCACTTGAACCTGGGAGGTGGAGGTTGAGGTGAGCCAAGATTGCACCATTGTACTCCAGCCTGGGCCACAAGGGTGAAACTTCATCTCGAAAAAAAAAAAAATAGAGTAGATTTTAAATGTTCTCTTAACAAAAAGATAACTATGGATGTTACAGATATGTTAATTAGCTTGACCTAGTGATTTCACAGGGTATTCATATATATTAAAATATCATGTTGCACACCCTAAATATGTAGAATTTTAAACTGCCAAATAAAATAAAGTAAAACATTAAAATAAAATAAAAAAAATTATTTTGAAACAAAAAAACTGTAGAGTTTAAAACATGCCTTTTATAGAATGGAATATTCCATTTTATATGTGATGACTTTTTTTTTTAAAATGTTTTGAGACAGAGTCTGGCTCTGTTTCCTGGGCTGGAGTGCAGGGGTGGGATCTCAGTTCACTTCAACCTCCACTTCCCGGGTTCATTCAAGTGATCCTCCTGCCTCTGCCTCCCAAGTAGCTAGGATTGCACCGTGCACCACCATGTCTGGCTAATTTTTGTATTTTTAGTAGAGATGGGGTTTTGCCATGTTGGCCAGGCTGGTCTAGAACTCCCGGCCTCAAGTAATCTGCCGCCTCTGCCTCCCTATGTGTTGAGATTACAGGCATGAGCCACCGCACCTGGGCACGTTGCCTCTTTTTCTATTCTCAAGAAACATTTGTGATGCTCTGGGTGTGTTTGTGTGTTTCATTAGTGTGTCAGTATTTGTAAGAAATCACCAATGAAGCTTCCTGAACTGGAGTTGGTACCATGGGAACATTTTTATTACAGTCAATGTTTTTCACACACACACACACACACACATATATATACACACACATACACACATCTAAAATGAGTCAGATTCTCTGATTACTCTTACGTTCATTATGTAAACTCCAGTTTTGAATATTTCATCTATTTAATCTGCATTTTCTAGTATATTGGCATCGGTTTGCAGCCTGTTCTGGGGTTAGTTTGTGAAAATGTGTGTAGGATCGCTGGGCTGTCTGCTTCTTCACTCCCATGTGGAAATGCGTGCCTGCTCTTTCTTTCTCTTGCTCAATGTAGTTAGGATTTATGAGTGTGACTAATATTTTCAATAACGAGCTTCATTGGCTTTGTTGAATTTTCAAGTGTTGGTTTTTCCTCACGAGCAACTTTTCTTCTTCTTATTATTCCCTTTCTTACAGCTTCATTTGGAATAATTTGTTATTCTTTTTCTAAATGCCTTATACGAAAGCCAACGTCATTCATTTCCTAGTTTTTTTTTTCGTTTCTACTTTTTTCATTTGTGGTTTGTAGTTTTTCAATTTCATTGTGTGATGTGTAATATTTATATTGTGATTCAGTTTAAAGCACATTCTTACTTCTGATTTTAGTTTTCTCAGTTAACTCATTGATTATTGAGAAGTCTGTTGCTTTAATTAAAAAATGTAGGGATATTAGTTATTTAGACTGCAGAATCAAGTGAGTCCCAAAGTTCCCAGAATCTCTTGGTGGTCTGTGTTAGGGGTCCAGGCTGACTGGGGTTCATTGGTGTCCACTGGGGGCAGCTCCCGTGCCTTCAGCAGTCCTGAGTCTCCTTCTGCTGAATGTAGGGTCTGCGTCCCCCCTGGGCTAGTGGATGGCCAGGGTGGCGTAGACGCTGGCCTCAGCTGGAGGTTCCCGTTCCTGGGATGGAGGAGGCTCAGTTGCCTCCCGTCTGAGGGTCAAGCTGTGCAGCTGGGCGTAGGTCACATCCTGGGGGGCTTCAGATGCAGCAGCCTGCAGTGGGGGAGAGTGAGAGGGAAGGAACGTGGTGGGGGTCGGGGAGGCCTGGGGGCCTGGAGAGGAAAGGACCCACCTCAGTGTCCATCTGCCTGTCCTCTTCTGCCTGTGTGTCCTTTGTGTCCAGGAATTCCTCAGACAGTGAGGAGGGAGGGGAGGCCATTTCTCTCCTAGGTCTGGAGTGTTTCACCTCGGCATACGTCACTGCCTGGGGGTCTTCATCGTGTGGGCTCTGCTGGAGAGAGACAGTGGTGGGGGGTGTCCTTGAGTCCCCCTGACCCCCTGGAGTCAATTTTCCTCACTGTTCCCAGGGTGATCCGATTACATCCGTTTCCTGATGGAATCTCAGGGACGCCCTAAGGCCGTGGAGGGTCTGGCCGCTCCCTCCCTGTGGTTCTGGCCCCTCCTCCTCACTCTGACCTTGCCCATTTGGCTGCAGCCTCACGCGGCCTTCCTGCAAGAGCTCGCTGCTGCCTCGGGGCCTTTGCACGGCTGTTTCCTCTGCCTGTAGGGGCTCGTCCATTAGAGGATCGTGTGGCCCCCTCCGTCCAGGCTTCTCAGATGACAGCTGAGCAGACAGCCCTCCCCTTCCATTCAGACTGGCCCCACTGCCCCACACTCTCTGCCCTTTCCCTGGTTTATGTTCCTTACAGCACGTTGCACTCCTGGACACGGCGCATTTATTTGCATTTTGTCTCCCACCGTGAGGTGAGCTCAGGAGGCGGGGGCGGCTTTGCTCCCTGCTGTGTCTGCAGCTCCCACGGGGAGCCCGATCCTCAGTGAGCTCCTGGGAACACTCGCTGGATGAATGAATGAAGGGGAGCCCAGGGGACTGGGGTGGTTCATTTATTCCTCATCCTCCTGAGGCCTGCGGAGCGCTCTAACAACCAGAGGGCCAAACAGAGGATGAGGAGCAGGAAGGGGACCCGGGAGGAGGCCCACGAGGTCCCAGGACACCAGGAGAGAGTGACGTCACAGCAGGCGGGAGGCAGCGTGCTGGACAAGGAGGGGTCCACTGTGACGATGCTGAGAGCCGGGGGAAGGAGGACAGAGAAGTCCTTCAGGATTAGATCTGGCACCAGGAGGCCTTTGGTGCCCGGGACAGGGGCAGGGTCTCACCGGACTGTCCAGCTCCACCCCGTCCTCAGGCTGTGTGTCCTTCACAGTAGCATCTGCTGGGGCAGAGCGAGGGGTTCGTCTCCTGGGAAGGTTCCCTGGGACCTCTCAGCCCCGCCAGCCCCTGCCCAGCTCCCAGATGGGGCCACTGAGATGCAGGGAGGGGCTGCGATGTCCCCGAGGTCCCACAGTGTGGGGTGAGATGATCTCACCCTGAGCCCCAGACCCTTTCCAGCCAGCGCCCCTTTCCCCATTGCTACGGAAACTTTGGGGCCCCCATCTCCCTCCTGGCTGATCACCTCTTCCTCTCACTCACAGGGGTTTTCTTCCTGGGCGTCGGCAGCGGGGCTGGACCTGGGGGAGGAACGGAAGCTTTAGGGGCAGTGTATGGGCGAGGGGCGGGTGGGAGTCTGGGGTCTTCGGGCAGAATTACCTCCTCTGCAGGCCTCTGTCTCTGGGCTCTGGCTCCACAGGCCCTGCGGGATGTTGGAAATCAGCCTTTCTCTGGGCTGGGGGAAGAAGGACAGAGCCTCAGCCCTGGGAACATTGGAGCCCCCTGCGCCGCACACACAGCTCGAAGGTAAGGAAGGAAACCTGAAAACACTCCTGCCTCCATGTTCCAAATGCCTCATGAGATGGACAGAGCCCAAAGGACACTTTACATTTGTAGATGGGACTGAGCCCGGAGGACACTTTACATTTGTAGATGGGACTGAGCCCGGAGGACACTTTACATTTTGTAGGTGGGACTGACTGTCGATTCGCCTGGTGAGAAATGCTGAAACAGTTTCTCAAAGCTGCATTTGCCCAGTGGTTTGGATTCTCTTTGGCTGTACCCTGAGCCCACCTTCGGTCGGCCCACAGGGTCCCCCCATTCCCTACTCACCCAATGTCCAGTGTTTGCCCTGACGTCGATGTCGGAGGACGAGGAAAACGAGGAGGAGGAGGAGGAGCAGTAGGACGACGGCCACCAAGACGCCGGTCACAAACCCCAGGTGCCTTCCCAGACCTTGAGCACGATGACGTCAGGAATAGGGGTGATGTCATTGAAATGAGCGCCTACTGTGTGCAGGTGACTGCTGGACCTTCTATTCACCACCTCCAACCCCCGCAACAGTCGTGCAGCACAGAAACATCCACCCCACCCACTCTACAGATGAAAAACTGACTCTCAGAGAGGGGAATCACCTGCCCTGGGCCCCCAGCCAGGAAGCGGCAGAGCTGGGAAGGGAACCCGGGAGTCTGACCTGCAGCCCTTGTTCCCTGCACCAGAGCCGAGACCCGGAGCTGCAGGGAAAGAGCCTGACCGTCCTGAACCACGGCGCTGCTCCCCTCCCCTGCCCCAGGTCACCGTCTCTGCTGCAGGTGGGACAGGACAGGCCCCCGCGGAATCGGGTCTGGGAGGTTCCCTGGGAGGCCTCCTCTCCCAGGAGGTCACAGCTGGGAGTCAGAGCTGAAAGGAACTTTCCCACCCGCAGGCTTCTCTCCTTTACACTTGGAGAAACTGAGGGTCAGGCAGGCGAGGGGCCTGTCCACGCCACAACCTCCAGAGGGGCCTGAACCTAGGACAGAACCCACCTCTGCCTCCCCTGGACCCCGCCCACCTCCCACTCAGAGCCCCTCACTCACCACTCTGGGGATCTGACCCCGTGGGATTGAGGGGCTGGTCCTCAGGGCCTGCTGGGTCAGGATGGGGAGGTGAGGGCTGGGGCTGCCCTGCTCCCCACGTCAGCCCGGCTGCTCCTCCCCCAGGCTGAGCCCCAACATCTCTCTCTGCCTCGACCCCCGCCCCTCACCAGCCCAGCCTCAGAGCCCCGGGGAGCCTGTGGCCCCTCCTCTGGCTCTGCCGGGCTCCCTGGAGGGAAGCCTGTGCTTGAGTCCTTGAGGGGAATGGGATCCTCCGGGAGACTCAAAGCTGCCCTGGGGGAGGCTGCGCTCCCTCTGAGCCCAGAGGCCTCAGGGACTCACCAGGTATGGGGATGGGACTGGTGGGTGGAGGGCTGGGAACCATGGAGGGTCCTGGGTAAAAGAATGAGAGGAGGCTGAGGAGCTGGGGCTTCCCTGAAGAATCCCCCTCAAACCAAATGTCTCCACATGGGTCCTGTGACCTCCCCAGGTCCCTCCCTCCACCCACCTCTCCTCTTCATGATGCTGGCGATGCCACTGAGGGTGGGCATGCCTGGGAGGGCCCTGTTGTCTTCCTTCCCTCTGAGGGTGAGTCCCCCTCTGGCTGAGCCCTGCTCAGACCCCCGCTCACTCCATCCCAGCCCAAAGCTCTCCTGGGGCAGGGCCTGAGCTGAGCCTTTGAGCTCAGAGAGGACAGGGTCAAGGCCCCCACCTGAGACCACGAGCTCCAGGGGGTCACTGGGGTGAGTCAGCAGGTAGGGGTTGGAGCTCCGTGAGCCGTAGCACCTGTAGGTCCCTGCATGGGCTGAGGTCACAGGACCCATGGGGAATTCAGCCTGGTACTTAGGAGATTGGTACTTTGATCTTAGATGCAGCGGGGCATTAGCTGCTCCCTCCTTGGTCAGAAGGAAAGTGTCAAACTGCCCCCATGACTGACACAGCAGGGTCACGTTCTCTCCTGAGGCCACCGTGGGGCCCGGCTGCACTGAGAGGGAGGGTCTGGCATGGATCTGTTCTGGAGAGAAGAAGGATGGGGGAGGGGCTGCCCCACCTTGTTCTGAGCTGAGACCTCCCCAGGCCTCCCTCTGGGACCCTCAGTCTCCCTGTCTCTGTTTTCTCTGAGTCTCCCCCTCCCCGCCCATCCCCTGTCTCTGTCTGTCTCTCCCTCCCTTGGGACCCCCACCCCTCATCCTGGCCATCACCACCTGGGCTCCCCCAGCAGGGCCTGTGCAGAGCCTGGGTCCCTGACTTAACCCGCTGGGCTCCTCACCTGCGATCAGGATGTCCAGGGGGTCACTGGGGGCCGACCACTCGGAGGTGAGGTTGTGTGCACCCGAGCATCTGTACTGGCCTCTGTGGTAACGGCTCACAGGGCCCAGGGTGAAGTTGGCCTGGGAGATCCCAGCCTGGGGCTGCCAGCCAGGGCGCTGGAGGAAGTCACGTTCCCCCTCCTTATACAGAGCAAATCTGTCATAGCCAACATCAGAGCCACACTGGAGGATCAGCTTCTCCCCAGGGGCCACGACAAGAACCGGCTGCACTGAGAGTGATGGCTTCTTAGAAACACCTGGGAAAAGGTGGTCATGGTTTCCAGGAGCCGACCCTCAGGCTTCCCCACAAACCCTCCCTCTCCCCCGGGGCCTCACCACTGCTGATCTTCCTGTGTCTCTGGCCCCAGGAGCCCTGAGCCCTCTCGCCCCAACATCATCCCCCCTGGAGCTGCCCTAAGACATGGCTGCTCCCCACCTGCCTGGAGACTCAGGGAAACTCAGGGAACTCCAGGCAATGCTGTGAATTTCTCACCTGGGACCAGGAGCTCCAGGAGATCACTGGGTAAAGACCACACATAGGGAGTGCGCGAGTCATAACCATAGCACCTGTACAACCACCTGCGACTTGGGCTCACAGGGCCCATGGAGAAGATGGCGCGGGACGACCCATGGGCATGGGGCTGGGAATTCAGGCATTGTGGGTGTTCTTCTTCTCCTTCCTTACACAGAGTGAAGCCGCCAAATGCCACCTGTGCCTCACACTGGAGGATCACCTTCCCTCCTGAGGTCACCACAGGGCTGGGCAGAGCTGAGAGGGTGGGTTTGCTGTAGGCTCCTAGAAGAGAAGGAGGCACCATGTTAAATGGGGCTCACACCTCCCACATCATCCCCAGGGCTGGGCTGTGAGAGGGAGACACCCCTGAGAGCCTCCTTCTTGAGGGCAGAGCCTGGGGCTGGGACTCCTGAGTGTCCTCTCACCTGTCATCACCAGCTCCAGGGGGTCACTGGGCTCTGACCACCGAGTGCGGCTGTAATACTGACAGCGATACCGCCCTGTGTGTTCCCAGGAGATGGATGGGATGGGGAACTGGCCCTTCTTCACAAGCTCTAGTCGTATCCGTGTAATCCAGGATGCTGATTTTTTCTCCCTATATAGATGGTACTCCTGGGCTTCAAGGCTCCCCTGACACCTGAGGGTCACGGGACTCCCCTGGGTGATCACAGAGTCTGGCTCAGCCCAGAGGGTGGGCTTGGGGAGGGGCCCTGAAAGGAAATCAGAGGTCAGATTCTAAGTCATTTCCCACCCAAGAGATCTCAGCTCTCAGTCCAGGACCCTCCAGACACCCCCATCATCAGCTCAGAAGTGCTATTCCCCATCCCCAGCTGCTGCACGGGGGTGACCCCTTGTCCCCAGTGAGGAGGAGGGACCTGGGACAGCTGGGGACAGACTTACCTGCCTGCACGTGGGTCCTGGGGCCCAGACTCAGCCCTGGAAGAGAGTTTCTTGTGAAAGATTTGCCCCTGAAGCCTGAGCAGGTCCTCCCCTCCCTGGGATCTTTGTGAGCCCCTGGGTCTCCTTAGGGACGAGAGTTTGGCTGTGGGGTGAGGTCCCTCCTAGGTTAGAAGCTCCCCTCCCTCTTCAAATCTCACCGAGACAGATCAGGACCATGAGGATGGGGGTCATGGCGTCTTCTCCCACTGCCCTGCTCTGTGGATGGATGAGCCCTCGGTGCTGGCAGGACAGAGACACACAGAGAGAAATAGCCTCCCCTCCTTCCCACCCTGTGTGGACACTCGGAGGCTGGGTCCTTCTTGTCATGGGGTGTGGTCATCTGCAGCCACACAGGAAGCGGAACTGCCCTCCCCAGGAGCCTGGCTCTCATTCCTTTAGGGCTGAGGTTGGGGCAGGCACCGGGCCCTCTGCAGACATTTCAGACTGTAATGGGGTCTTTCCTGATCACCAGCCACTGTCTTTCTGGTATATCCTCGTCTCACTGAGAGCCGGGATGTAGCAGCAAATAGAACTGGTGCTTCCTGTGTCTGCCCTTCCAGATGAGGGTAACGGAGGCTTCTCCTTCCTTCTCACAGCCTCCCCCAAGGTCTCCCTCCCTCCTTCAGCCCATCCGTCAGCTCAGCGTTGTGGGGCCCTTACCATGGCAGTCGTCCCTCCAGCCCTGGAGATGCTTCAGGGAAGACCCAGGTCCATGCTGCAGGCAGACTCGGATCAGCAGAGAAGCATCTCGCATCTGGCTGTGCCATCCAGGCTGAGCTGTGTGTGGCAGTGAGCACAGAGGAGAAATGCAGGGAAATAGGGGAAGAGAAGTTGACTTCTTTCTTGACACTGGATTGTGGGTTTTCTTTCAACCAAATAGTCCCCTCTCAACTTCCCCTTTTTAAGTGTTTTTGCTACAGCGTCCACTCCCTCCCCCCGGGAACAAACCTCTGAGTCTTTTCTGCCTCCTTGGTGCCCCTTGCATCCTTGGCCATCCCTCTGCACCTGAATTTCTGGTCAACATTTTGGGAACAATTACTTATGTTTGAGCTTTGATTTGAGGAGTTAGGGAGGAAGTTGATATTTATTCAATGACTTGTTATCATCCACTCCCTACGTGACCTTGGTTTGTTTTAATGTCCCATCTCTGAGCCTCAGTTTCTTCCTTTGCAGATTGTTGTCACAAATCCCACTCGTCACAGTGGTTGTGGGGTCAGTAGTGCCTGGGACATTGGGAGGGGCTCATTTGTGCTTGATTTCCAGAGCAGGGTAAGACCTGAGGTGTTTGGGACGTGAGAGGATCTGGGTGTTGGACTCCACGGTCTATGTAGGTGATTGATGTGTCCACTCAAGATGTCACATCCGACCGTAATGGAGAAATGTACGTGAGGCATTTCTGAAATACCCAGAGCATCAAGGTCATGAGCAGAAAAAGACATGTAGAAACCCCGAGTGTAGACGGATCCACAAGAAAGAACAGAGGCCAGAGGTGAGATGCCACAGGGTCCTGGGACCATCAAGGGGTCATTAGGGTGGAAGTTTCCACCACTGAGTGGAGCCAGGAGAGGAACCTCGGGATCTGCAATAACAGTGAGGGGCTCAGGGCTCCAGACCAAGGTGGGAGGCTTCGTCTTCTAGCCACACCTGAAGATGGAGTGGACCCCAAGCAGCTCAGGGGAATTCCCTCAAGGGAGTGCACCAAACCGTCCATAGCTGCTAGGATTCCAAAGAAAGAAGCACTAAACACCGCGGTGTTCATAGAGCATTTATCAGGGGCACTTCCGTACAGTTGGGCACCCTTGTCTCCTTGCCCAGTGTCTGTTTGTGGATCTCAAGGATGTGCTTCCACATAGCAGCATGTTCTTCAGATGGACAAGGAGACACTGGGTGTTCTACCCAAGGCTTTAATCTAAAATAAAACCAAAAATAAACCCCTAGAGAATATGATGTCTCAGTAGAGTTCTTTCTTGGGATACACAGGGAATTCGTTTCACTATTCCCTACATGTACCAAAACCTGATGTACCAAAGCAGCTGATAGAGCTGCTTAGAAACAGAGTTCCCTGGTTCCAGGGGTTCAAAGCCAGTGTTGCTGTCAGTCCATTGGAGGAGATGCCGTTGCTGGGCAAGTGTTCTCTCGAGAGCATCTTATCGGAATTCCTGACGTCCTAAAGAATATCTAGTAATAAACCTTGTCAAAGCAGGAGATGGGTGAACGACATGGAAGAGTTTCTTGTGGGGTTTTAAAAAAGTTTTTAAACTGAGAAACAGTTCTTATCTGAGATGTGGAAGCATGGGTCTCCTCTCCTTCAGGCCTTCCTGGCCCTGTGTGGTCTGAATTTGACCAAAGTCATCTCATCCTTGCACATGTGAATTTCCTATTGGGTGTCTGCCGTGAAGGGATTGGGTTACAAAGTTTAACCTGAGAGTTTCAGGAATTTGGTTCAGGGCAAGTCTTGTTTCCATATCTTTAGCAAAATGGTTAATTTTTCAGTGTTTTCTAGAAAAAACCTAAAGTGCTTTGTCAGTACCTGGGAATGCTCAAGACCTCAGCTTAGGTTCCAGCCTGCAGGTGGAAACATGCGTTTGTCCAGCCCACAGAGCAGTCATGGCACTTTGTCTCTCTCTCAGAACAAAGAAAGAAGTGGAGGAGACTGTTGGACCCTAGAGAGACTGGCTCCCCCTCTTCTGTGTTTGTGGACAGACCCTGGATAGCGCCACTCAGTGACCCGGGCCACACTCAGCACTGAGCCACCTTCCCGGGTGGGCATGACACAGACTCGCTTTATCATTGCTGGACCGGGCATCTCTCACACATGTGTGTGAGGCTCACATGGGCCCTGCTGTACTGGGCACAACACGGAGCTGATTCTAAGCTTGGGAGCGTGGACACTGCAGGGCACGAGTGGCCACAGCAATGCCACTTATCAGTTTTTATTCCTGAGTGGGTCCTGGGAGAAACCCTGAATGGAAGATCAATTGGGTAAGAGAAAAGTCACCCAAGAGGAATAAAAATCAAACAGTCTATTAGAGAAAAAACAGGCAATTCTAGAAATGAATTAGAAAGATATTTTGAGGTGAAAAATAGTAAATTATATTAACACATTTAGAAATAATTTCATCCAGAACAAGACACACCTGAAATGATAAATATTATATTGGTGTAGAATGTTTATTAAAATTTTCAGAAGTAATCAGAGCAACTTTAGAAATGAAAAAATAGAAAACATAACTAATGCACACAAGAAATAGAATGAGAAGGGTAAGCAGATGTCTCTCTATGGATCACAATTTCAGAATGAAAGAAATAAGGAGTATATTAGTCAGTAAAACTTGCAAAGAAAACAGTTGACATTTTTACAGAAATGAACAAAGAACATGAGCTTAACGTGCACAAATTTATAAATAAAATTAATATCTTGACAATGGTAGAATGAAAGATATCTAGAACAAATAAAAAGTAATTTTAAAACTACTGGAGAAAATGGAAATTATTCTCAAATGAATGACAAGCACATTGGGACTGGATTTCCCAAGAGTAAAAAGTGGTGGAAAAAATGACCAGGGGTTCAGGCTCAAGTTGGGTGAATGGGAACAGCTGGCGTGTGCCTCTCTCCTTAAGAGGAATCAAAATGGTGAGTAAATACCGAAACACCAGTGGATCTTCTCAGAGAGCACCCTGGGGCTCACCAGAGAACCATGGGGACATGGAAAGCACAGAGGATAAAAGCCCAGAGCCAGGAGAGCCTCCTAACAAGAGGAGGGGGTGAGTGAGTGAGAGGCCCCCTAACACAAAAAAGGGATGAATGTGTTAGTCAAGGTTCTCTGGAGGGACAGAACTAACCTAAAGCCTTTTGATTTATGATGCTGGGATGAGTTTTTCCTCATTTAGGTCTTTTGTTATTTCTTTGAGCAGTATTTCTAAATTGTCAATGTACACATATTGCATCTCTTTGGTTAGATGTATTTCTTTTTTTTTTTGAGACTAAGTCTCACTTTGTTGCCCAGGCTGGAGTGCAATGGCACGATATCAGCTCACTGCAACCTCCGCCTCCCAGGTTCAAGCAATTCTCCTGCCTCAGCCTCCCGAGTAGCTGGGATTACAGGCATGCGTCACCACGCCCACCTAATTTTTGTATTTCATTAAATGTATTTCTATATGCATTTTTTAAAAAATAAATTGACTTGTTCCCCTAGTATACATGTTAAAATTCTGAGACCCATTAGCTATAAATGTGAACATAGTTGGAAATAGAGTCTTTGCAAATGCATTTAAGTTATGATCAGGGGATCATAACAAATTAGGATGAGTCCTAATCTGATCTGACTGGTATCATAATCTGAAGAAGAGAAGAGACACACAGAGAAGAATTGGTGTGAAGACAGAGGGACCCAGGTAGACTTAAGCATTGAGAAGATGGAGGCAGAAATTGGCACGATGCTGCCCCAAGCCAAGGAGTGCCTAGACCAGCAGAAATTAGGACGAGTCATTTAAGAATTCTTCCATCGGCCAGGCGTGGTGGCTTACACCTGTAATCCCAGCACTTTGGGAGGCCAAGGGGGCAGATCACCTGAGGTCAGGAGTTCAAGACCAGCCTGACTAACAGGCTGAAACCCCATCTCTAGTAAAAATAGAAAAGTTAGCCGGGCATGGTGGTGCACACCTGTAGTCCAGTTACTTGGGAGGCAGAAGCAGGAGAATCGCTTGAACTGGGGACGCAGAGGTAGCAGTGAGCTGAGATCCCGCCATTGCACTCCAGCCTGGGTGACAATAGCAAAACTCTGTCCAAAAAAAAAGAATTATTCCATCGAACCTGCATAGTTCTGTTAACATTTTTCTTATGTTGTACTTAGATTTTTAGGTGAGCAGTGTTATCTCTCACATCAGATATTAATATGTTTGTCTTTTGTGGATATGCGAGGATAACAGTGTCAGAATTTCATTTGACCTGTGCCATAGCACTAAAGTAGAAGTGATCATTGCCTCTGAAATAGAAAGGACTGTAGGTATATGCGTGAGCTCTCAGTGGGATGTGCCACAGGTCCCTGGTGCTCATTAGTGAAGACAGCTCTGTCCCTTGCTTCCCAACCCTGCATTCAGTGAGAACTCATTGGCACCTTGATTTGGGCCATGAAAAAAAAATTATGCCACAGAAACTGCAAGATACCACTAATTACGGCATTTTAAAGATGTCTTTTTCAGAAACAGCATGGCTGTGGTGTCACTTGAAATGCCAGTGTGATGATTCCAAGTGGTGATATTTCAGAAGAAATTACACAGATAGCATCTGAGAAAGAGGGAAGGGCTCATAGGGTGCAGAGAGGCTGTCAGAGCAGCAGGGTGGATTTATCTTTACCTGGTTGGAATCTGATCTCCTGTCATTGATTTAGTTGGTGGTTCAGGTTTGGATCTCTGAACTGAAGAGATGGGGACTCAGTAAGGGACATCAAGGAGTGTGACAATGAGGAATGAGGAAGACTGTGTCACATGCCATGGACCAGAGCACACAGGTGTGCGGAGGTGTGGACCCAACACTGCCATGTGGGATGGAGCCTCATGTCTGGGGATGGGAAAAAAGGGGATCCAGTCAAGGAAAGTCAACATTCATAGATTAAAAAATGTACCACAGTTTAATGATCTTCTAGGAATCACCCCAGTTTCCCTGCACTCAAATATTGATTCCTATTGCTAGAAATGACCAGCAGACAGTCCAGATAATGTAGGTCCTAGATTGTCTTCCAGAGCCTCCTGGGATCATCAGATCTGTCCCTGGGGCTCCACCATGCTGAAGGGTGCATTGTCTTCTCTGCTGTTCACCTCCCGGCTGCATCTTGGAGGCTTCTCTGGCTCAGGATCCCGAGGACCACCAGGACCAAGCCAGCCACGCCAATGCGGATGAGATTCTCCACTGTGTGATCCCGGGGGTGTGAGGCTGGGGATGGTGGACAAAGAGGCCACAGAGGTCAGGGCAGATCAGAATCACCCAGGACCCCTGAATGTCCACCCAGGGCACCCACCTCCCCTTCACAGGACCTGACCCTCTGTGCCAGCCCCATAACTGAGAGCATCTCCTCACTCACTAGTAATGGAGTCTGTCTTGTTTTGTGATGGGCTGAGGGTCTCAGCTACTTCTGAGAATCAAAACAGTGGAGAAGAGCACCGAGCCCAGCCTCACTCCTGGGCTCTGCATTCTTCTTTTCCCCTGTGTCTCTTGACATGAGTTTTATGGAGTTCCTCAATAAACCCTTCCTCTGCTGTAGCAGGGTTCCCTCCAGTCTCCTCATTGAATTATTTCAGACTTTCTGTGTTCTACAAATCCAAACTCGGCTCCTGAGTCATTTGGGAGAGTTTTCCTGCATCCCAGGAGCTCAGCATGTATAAGGAAAGTGGTCCCCAGTACAGAAATAACTGTGACCTTATGTGCTGTCTGTACAGCCTGGGACCTTGTGTGCTCTCTGAGCCCTAACAGGCTGCAAGGAGCAGGTGCAGGACCACAGAAGCCAATGCTCCCCAGAGATGAGAGTTTCACGGATCCATCAGCTGAGGACCCAGGCTCCATGGAGGAGGGGTTGGACCTCAGGGGCTCTTGAATGTCAGGAACACAAAGGGGTGAAAGTCTGGGCCTGCCTCCCCTTCATGCCCTCAACCACTTCACCTGGGGTTTCATCTTCCGTTTAATCCTTAGGTAACTAATTCCTCATATAGGCAGTAACCCCTAGAATGCAATACAGGTGCACACACACCCACACACACACAGAGATATGCATATGCTAAATGCTGGTGCTATCTGAGGTTCATAAATGAATACTTCTGCTCTAGCAAGTGTGAATCTAGATGAGAAGACCAATAACATACCTGTAAAGATCTGTCATGTCAAATATATGAAGCATATGGATGAATACATATAAAAATGTATTTAGATATACCTCCACTCACATCATGTGTAACGTATAGAACCTGTGTATATATGTAAAACTTCAGATATGTATTTATTATGTAGTTATATACATGTTAATATCTGAGACATATTGGCATGTAATTTAGAAATAAAGAAATAAAATTTCCGTGTATTATGGTTTCTATAAATTTTACGAGAAATTAAAGGAGATCATTGAAAAGTAATTAGAAAAGAGCCATTCTCTAGTGGGTGAATAATAAATAAAAAGAACATAATGAAACCAGTCACTTTCTCATGGATACCTATCTCTTCTTTAAAAAAAAATATAGGCATCACTTCCAAGATGGTGGAATAGGAATGGCTCTGGTCTGCAGCTCCCAGTGAGATCGACACAGATGACGGGTGATTTCTGCATTTCCAACTGAGGTACCTGATTTATCTCATTGGGACTGGTTGGACTGTGGCTGCAGCCCGCAGAGGGCGAGCTGAAGCAGGATGGGGCATCGCCTCATCTGGGAAGCACAAGGGGCTGGAGGATTTCCCTTTCCTAGCCAGGGGAAACCATGACAGACTGTATCTGGAGAAACAGTACACTCCTGACCAAATACTGCACTATTCCCACAGTCTTAGCAACTGGCAGACCAGGAGATACCCTCCCGTGCCTGGCTCGGCAGGTCTCACATCCACAGAGCCTTGCTCACTGCTAGTGCAGCAGTCTGAGATTGACCAGCGATGCTGCAGCTGGACGGATGGAGGGGTGTCCACCATTGCTGAGGCTTGAGTAGCTCACAGTGTAAACAAAGAGGCCTGGAAGCACGAACTGGGTGGAGCCCACCACAGCTCAGCAAGGCCTACTGCCTCTATAGATTCCACTTCTGGGGGCAGGGCATAGTGGAACAAAAGTCAGCAGACAGCTTCTGAAGACTTAAACGTCCCTGTCTGACAGCCCTGAAGAGAGCAGTGATTCTCTCAGCACGGCATTCGAGCTGCAACAATGGACAGACTGCATCCTCAAGCGGGTCCCTGACCCCCATGTAGCCTGACTGGGAAACACCTCCCAGTAGAGGCCGACAGACACCTCAAAAAGGCAGGTGCCCCTCTGGGATGAAGCTTCAAGAGGAAGGATCAGACAGCAATATTTGCTGTTCTGCAGCCTCTGCTGGTGATACCCAGGCAAATAAGGTCTGGCTGGACTGGACCTCCAGCAAATGTCAACAGACCTGCTGCTGAGGGGTCTGACTCTTAGAAGGAAAACTAACAAACAGAAAGGAATAGCATCAACATCAACAAAAAGAACATCCACACCAAAACCCCATCTCTAGGTCACCAACATCAAAGACCAAAGGTAGATAAAACCACAAAGATGGGGAGAAACCAGAGGAGAAAAGCTGAAAATTCCAAAAACAGAGGGCCTCTTCTCCTCCATAAAATCACAGCTCCTCACCAGCAAGGGAATGAGACTGGATGAAGCATGAGTTTGATGACTTGACAGAAGTAGGCTTCAGAAGGTTGGTAATAACAAACTACTTCGAGCTAAAGGAGCATGTTCTAACCCACTGCAAGGAAGCTAAAAACCTTGAAAAAAGGTTAGACGAATAGCTAACTACAATAAACAGTGTAGAGAAGACCTTAAATGACCTGATGGAGCTGAAAACCATGGCACAAGAACTTCGTGATGCATGAACAAGCTTCAGTAGCCTATTCGATCAAGTGGAAGAAAGGATATCAGTGACTGAAGATCAAATTAATGAAATAAAGTAAGAAGACAAGATTAGAGAAAAGAGAGTGAAAAGAAATGAACAAAGCTTCCAAGAAATATGGGACTATGTGAAAAGACCAAACTTATGTTTGATTAGTGTACTGGAAAGTGACAAGGAGAATGGAACCAAGTTAGAAAACACTCTTCAGAGTATTATCCAGGAGAACTTTCCTAACCTACCAAGGCAGGCCAACATCCAAATTCAGGAAATACAGAGAACACCACAAAGATACTCCTCGAGAAGAGCAACCCAAAGACACATAATTATCAGATTCACCAAGGTTGAAATGAAGGAAAAAATGTTAAGGGCAGCCAGAGAGAAAGGTCAGGTTACCCAAAAAGGAAAGCCCATCAAACTAACAGCAGATCTCTTGGCAGAAACTCCACGAGCCAGGAGAGAGTGGGGGCCAATATTCAACATTCTTAAAGAAAATAATTTTCAACCCAGACTCTCATATCCAGCCAAACTAAGCTTCATCAGTGAAGGAGAAATAAAATCCTTTACAGCCAAGCAAATGCTGAGAGATTTTGTCACTACCAGGCCTGCCTTAAAAGAGCTCCTGAAGGAAGTATTAAACATGGAAAGGAACAATCAGTACCAGCCACTGCAAAAACATGCCAAATGGTAAAGACCATTGATGCTATGAAGAAACTGCATCAATTGATGGACAAAATAACCAGCTAACATCATAATGACAAGATCAAATTCAAACATAACAATGTTAACCTTAAATGTAAATGGGTTAAATGCCCCAATGGAAAGACACAGACTGGCAAATTGGTTAAAGAATCAAGACCCATCAGTGTGCTGTATTCAGGAGACCCATCTCATGTGCAGAGACACATGTAGGCTCAAAATAAAGGGATGGAGGAAGATCTACCAAGCAAATGGAAAGCAAAAAAACAAAAAGCAGGAGTTGCAATCCTAGTCTCTGATAAAACAGACTTTAAACCAACAAAGATCAAAAGAGACAAAGAAGGCCACTATATAATGGTAAAGGGATCAATTCAACAAGAAGAGCTAACTATCCTAAATATATATACACCCAATACAGGAGCACCCAGATTCAAAAACCAAGTCCTTAGAGACCTACAAAAAGACTTAGACTCCCACACAATAATAATGGGAGACTTTAACACCCCTCTGTCAATATTAGACAGATCAACGACGCATTAGGTTAACAAGGATATCCAGGACTTGAACTCAGCTCTGAACCAAGCACACCTAACAGACATCTACAGACTTCAACACCCCAAATCAACAGAATACACATTCTTCTCAGCGCCACTTCACACTTATTCCAAAATTGACCACATAATTGGCAGGAAAACAGCAAATGTAAAAGAACAGAAATCACAACAAACTGTCTCTCACACCACAGTGCAATCAAATTACAACTCAGGATTAATAAACTCACTCAAAACCACACAACTACATGGAAACTGACCAACCTGTTCCTGAATGACTACAGGGTAAATAATGAAATGAAGGCAGAAATAAAGATGTTCTTTGGAACCAATGAGAACAAAGACACAATGTACCAGAATCTCTGGGACACATTTCAAGTAGTCTGTAGAGGGAAATTTATAGCACTAAATGCCCAAAAGAGAAAGCAGGAAAGATCTAAAATCGACACCCTAACATCACAATTAAAAGAACTAGAGAAGCAAGAGCAAACAAATTCAAAATCTAGCAGAAGGCAAGAAATAACTAAGATCACAGCAGAACTGAAGGAGATAGAGACACAAAAAAAAACCCTTCAAAAAGATCAATGAATCCTGGAGCTGGTTTTTTGAAAAGATCAACAAAATTGATAGACCGCTAGCAAGACTAATAAACAAGAAAAGAGAGAAGAATCAAATAGATACAATAAAAAATGATAAAGGGGATATCACCACCAATTCCACAGAAATACAAACTACCATCAGAGAATACTGTAAACACCTCTACGCAAATAAACTAGAAAATCTAGAAGAAATGGATAAATTCCTGGACACATACACCCACCCAAGACTAAACCAGAAAGAAGTTGAATCTCTGAATAAACCAATAACAGTTCTGAAATTAAGGCAATACTTAATAGCCTACCAACCAAAAAAAGTACAGGACAAGAAGGATTCGCAGCCAAATTCTACCAGAGGTACAACAAGGAGCTGGTACCACTCCCTCTGAAACTATTCCAATCAATAGAAAAAGAGGGAATCCTCCCTAACTCATTTTATGAGGCTAGCATCATGCTGATACCAAAGACTCGTAGAGACACAACAACAAAAAAGAGAATTTTAGGTCAATATCCCTGATGAACATTGATGTGAAAATCCTCAATAAAATACTGGCAAATCAATCCTCAATAAAATACTGGCAAACCAAATCCAGCAGCACATCAAAAAGCTTATCCACCACGATGAAGTCAGCTTCATCCCTGGGATGCAAGGCTGGTTCAACATACGCAAGCCACTAAAGGTAATCCATCACATAAACAGGACCAATGACAAAAACCACATGATTATCTCAGTAGTTGCAGAAAGGGCCTTCAACAAAATTCAACAGCGCTTCATGCTAAAAACTCTCAATAAACTCGGTACTGATGGAACATATCTCAAAATAATAAGAGCTATTTATAGCAAACCCACAGCCAAAATCATACTGAATGGGCAAAAACTGGAAGCACTCCCTTTGAAAGCTGGCACAAGACAAGAATTTCCTCTCTCACCACTCCTATTCAACACAGTGTTGGAAGTTCTGGCTAGGGCAATCAGGCAAGAGAAAGAAATAAAGTGTATTCAATTAGGAAAAGAGGAAGTCAAATTATCTCTGTTTGCAGATGACATGATTGTATATTTAGAAAACCCCATCGACTCAGCCCAAAATCTCCTTAAGCTGCTAAGCAACTTCAGTAAAGTCTCAGGATACAAAATCAATGTGCAAAAATTACAAGCATTCCTATACACCAATAATAGATAAACAGAGAGCCAAGTCATGAGTGAACTCCCATTCGCAGTTACTACAAAGAGAATAAAATACCTACGAATCCAACTTACAAGGGATGTGAAGGACCTCTTCAAGGAGAACTACAAACCACTGCTCAAGGAATTAAAAGAGAACACAAACAAATGGAAGAACATTCCATGCTCATGGATAGGAAAAATCAATATTGTGAAAATGGCCACACTGCCCAAAGGAATTTATAGATTCAATGCTATCCCCATCAAGCTACCACTGACTTTCTTCACATAATTGGAAAAAACTACTTTAAATTTCATGTGGATCCAAAAAAGAGCCCATATAGCCAAAACAATCCTAAGCAAAAAGAACAAAGCTGAAGGCATCACGCTACCTGACTTCAAACTACCCTTCAAGGCTACAGTAACCAAAGGAGCATGGTACTGGTACCAAAACAGGTGCATAGACCAATGGAACAAAACAGAGCCCTCAAAAATAAAACCACACATCTACAACCATCAGAACTTTGACAAACTTGACAAAAACAAGAAATGGGGAAAGAATTCCCTATTTAATAAATGGTGCTAGAAAAACTGGCTAGCCACATGTAGAAAGCTGAAACTGCATCCCTTCCTTACACCCTATACAATAATTAAGTCAAGATGGATTAAAGACTTAAATGTAAGACCTAACACCATAAAAACCCTAGAAGAAAACCTAGGCAATACCATTCAGGACATAGGCATGGGTAAAGACTTCATGACTAAAACACCAAAAGCAATGGCAACAAAAGCCAAAATAGACAAATGGGATCTAATTAAACTAAAGAGCTTCTGCACGGCAAAAGAAACTATCACCAGAGTGAACAGGCAGCCTACAGAATGGGAGAAAATTTTTGCAATCTACCCGTCTGACAAAGGGCTAATATCCAGAATCTACAAAGAACTTAAACACGTTTACAAAAAAAAAAAAAAAAAAACCATCAAAAAGTGGGCAAAGGATATGAACAGACACTTCTCAAGAGAAGACATTTATGCAGGCAACAGACATATGCAAAAATGCTCATCATCACTGGTCATCAGAGAAATGCAAATCAAAACAGCAGTGAGATACCAACCATCTCACGCCAGTTGGAATGGCGATCATTAAAAAGTCAGGAAACTACCGATGTTGGAGAGGATGTGGAGAAACAGGAAAGCTTTTACACTGTTGGTGGGAGTGTAAATTAGTTCAACCATTGTGGAAGACAGTGTGGCAATTCCCCAAGAATCTACAACAAGAAATACCATTTGACCCAGCAATCCCATTACTGGGCATATACCCAAAGGGTTATAAATCATTCTACGATAAAGACACATGCACACATATGTTTATTGTGGCACTATTCACAATAGCAAAGACTTAGAACCAACCCAAATGTCCATCAGTGGACTGGATTAAGAAAATGTGGCACATATACACCATGGAATACTATGCAGCCATAAAAAGGGATGAGTGCATGTCCTTTCCAGGGACATGGATGAACCTGCAAACCATCATTCTAAGCAAACTGTCACAGGAACAGAAAACCAAACACCGCATGTTCTCACTCATAATGGGAGCTGAACAATGAGAACACATGGACACAGGGCAGGGAGCACCACACACCGGGGCCGGTCTGGGGGTGGGGGGCTGGGAGAAGGATAGCATTAGGAGAAATACTTAATGTAAATGACGAGTTGATGGGTGCAGCAAACCAACATGGCACCTGTATACCTACGTAACAAACCTGCACGTTGTGCACATGTACCCTAGAACTTAAACTATAATAATAAAATATATATATAAAGAAATCAAATACCTCACTTATCAATTGTTAAAGATGTTGAATAATTCTTTAAGTTAAAATGAGCATACAATATTCTTAGGAGTAAAATTTCAAAATGTGTCTTAAATTCATTAAGAAAATCTTCACTTTTAATGTGTAAAAGAGGAAGACTTGATATTAACGAGAAATTTGTTTCTACATTGAATGTATAAATTAAATCAAGACTCAATTAAAGGGGAGTATAATTAAGGCTTTTTAAATAATAAATGCATACAAACAAATAAAAATTATAAATTCCTATATTCAAATATTGTTTTAAAAGTTTTAGAAAAAAAGTAACAATGGACAAGTGCATACAGAAAATGCAGAGTAGAAATGAGTTAAACACAAAGACGTGCTGTGAATAATTGCCTGACTCGTCCAGGGAGCAGGTGCAGGGCCCCTCCGTATTCTCAGGGGTGCCCTGAGCACAGAGGCCTCCAGGTGAGCACAGGAGGGGCCGTGTGAGTGGCACCCACAGCTGGGGTGCTTCTCTCTCAAGGAGCACATCTGGGGTGGACTCCAGCCTCATCACAGTCAGATCCCACCAAGGCCCGAGCAACCTCCTCTCTTGTCTTGAGATGGCCCAGGGACCCCGCAAGTGTGGGTGAGGGGCTCATACTCAGGGGCTCTTGGAAACGAGAAATGAGAGCTGCCAATAGACTGTCCATCTGTCCTCTCTCCAACTTGCCTGCCTCTCTTCCTCCTCCATCAGTCCCAGCATCTTCCCGGTATCCAAGTCAGGCCTGGACCCCAAATCCTCCCTACCCAGCCTGTTCTCCTTCCTCTACTCATCACACATCCTGCAGGACAAGGTCAGCGGCTGGGGGTCCTACAGAGCTGTGCCAGGTGTTGATTTTGGAAGAAAATGGGAGAAATTTTCTCTTGTACACAAGAGAGGGGAGACTCTCAACCAGCGGGGTTTTGTAAACTTTTGTTTTTTCCAAAATATTGTGGTTTGTCTTACTAAGCTGAGATTCCGGGAGGAATGAGTAAAACTGAGTGCACCTGCCCCCATCTCCATTGGTTTTTTAACTCTTAACAAGTCTCAGTTATTGGGAGAATTAGGAGAGGGCCAGAGAGGGCTGTAGATGGGAGCAGGTCTAGGATGAGCCACATCCCAGACGCCCCAGAAGGTCAGAAATGAAGGGGCTTTGGGGCGGTCACATCCAGGCAGCTCCCCCTTATTCAGATGGGGAGTCCAGGGTGCAAGGGGAACGGTCTTTTTCAGAAGTTCCACCTCCCAAGGAGAGGCTGAGCCATCACAGACCCAGCCCCACCTCCCCGGGCTCCTCCCACCTGACTCCTAGACCAAGCACCTGCCTGTGATGTCCCCTGACCCTGGCTCCCCCATGAGAGGTGACAGCTCCTGGGAATCCTGCTCGGGGAGGGGGAAAGACCCCGTTGCTCCACTCATCAATGCTGAACCTCAGACACGTCCCTCCCCTCTGTCCACCATGGAGGGAACACCTGCCCTATCCCTGGAGCCCCAGGAAGCCACACAGACCACACCCTTACTGTCCACTCTCCCCTCTGCTGCCCTGGAGTCAGACCCTGAATATTGGAGGTAGCATTGAGACGAGTCTAGAAACTTCTCTTGAGCTGGGAGTGGCTGTTTTTGTCACCCTTGGGGTCAGGACTTAGGGGTTGGGACCCCCAAAGGCTCTGATTCTGAGGTGGAGACATCAGGAGGGGAGCAGGTGGGGTCTCCGTCTTCCACCCTAAGTCTAATTTCATCTCCTCTGAGGTTCACCCCCATCTCCACCCAGCCCTCCCTGCTCTTTACTCTACTGAGACTTCAAGGGTGGGAGCCAGGGGTGGGAGGTCCCCGCCTATTTCCACCCTCCCATGGGCTGGACCCTCCCCTGTGGACCCTCCCCCTTCACTCCCCTCATTCATTATTGTCCCAGAGCTCTGCTGGGGGCAGGGCCTGAGCTGATCCTTTGAGCTCAGAGAGGACAAGGTCAGGGCCCTCACCTGAGACCATGAGACGCAGGGGGTCACTGGGTTGAGACAGCAGGTAGGGTTTGGAGCTGAGTGAGCCATAGCACCTGTAGGTCCCCGCGTGGGCTGAGGTCACAGGACCCAAGGGGAATTCAGCCTGGTTCTGCTGAGCTTGGTGCTCTGATCTCAGACGCAGCGGGGGATGGGCTGCCCCCTCCTTGATCAGAAGGAAAGTGTCAAACTGCCCCCATGACTAACACAGCAGGGTCATGTTCTCTCCTGAGGCCACCGTGGGGCCCGGCTGCCCGGAGAGGAAGGGTCTGCCAGGGGTCTGTCCTGGAGAGAAGAAGGATGGGTGAGGGGCTGCCCCACCTTGTTATGAGCTGAGACCTCCCCAGGCCTCTCTCTGGGATTCTCAGTCTCTCTGCCTCTGCTTTGTCTGAGTCTCCCCTCCCCACCCACCCCTGTCTCTGTCTGTCTCTCCCTCCCTTGGGACCCCCACCCCTCATCCCGGCCATCACCATCTGGGCTCCCCCGGCAGGGCCTGTGCAGAGCCTGGGTCCCTGACTGAACCCGCTGGGCTCCTCACCTGAGATCAGGATGTCCAGGGGGTCACTGGGGGCCGACCACTCGGAGGAGACGTTGTGTGCACCCTAGCATCTGTACTGGCCCCCGTGGGAGCGGCTCACAGGGCTCAGGGTGAAGTTGGCCTGAGAGAGCCCAGCCTGGGGCTGCCGGCCAGGGCGCTGGAGGAAGTCACGTTCTCCCACCTTATACAGAACGAATCTGTCGTAGCCGACATCAGAGCCACTCTGGAGTGTCAGGCTCTCCCCAGGAGCCACAACAGGGCCCGGCTGCACTGAGAGTGATGGCTTCTTAGAAACACCTGGGAAAAGGTGGTCATGGTTTCCAGGAGCCGACCCTCAGGCTTTCCCACAAATCCTCCTCTCCCCCGGGGCCTCATCACTGCTGATCTTCCTGTGTCTCTGGCCCCAGGAGCCCTGAGCCCTCTCGCCTCAACATCATCCCCCCTGGAGCTGCCCTGAGACGCGGCTCCTCCCAACCTGCCTGGAGACTCAGGGAACTCCAGGCAATGCTGTGAATTTCTCACCTGGAACCAGGAGCTCCAGGAGATCACTGGGTGAAGACCACACATAGGGAGTGCGCAAGTCATAACCATAGCACCTGTACAACCACCTGCGACTTGGGCTTACGGGGCCCATGGAGAAGATGGCGCGGGACGACCCACGGGCATGGGGCTGGGAGTTCAGGCATTGTGGGTGTTCATCTTCTCCTTCCTTACACAGAATGAAGCCGTCAAATGGCACCTGTGAGTCACACTGGAGGATCACATTCCCTCCTGAGGTCACCACAGGGCTGGGCAGAGCTGAGAGGGTGGGTTTGCTGTAGGCTCCTAGAAGAGAAGGAGGCACCGTGTTAAATGGGGCTCACACCTCCCACATCATCCCCAGGGCTGGGCTGTGAGAGGGAGACACCCCTGAGAGCCTCCTTCCTGAGGGCAGAGCCTGGGGCTGGGACTCCTGAGTGTCCTCTCACCTGTCATCACCAGCTCCAGGGGGTCACTGGGCTCTGACCACCGAGTGCGGCTGTAATACTGACAGCGATACCGCCCTGTGTGTTCCCAGGAGATGGATGGGATGGGGAACTGGCCCTTCTTCACAAGCTCTAGTCGTATCCGTGTAATCCAGGATGCTGATTTTTTCTCCCTATATAGACGGTACTCCTGGGCTTCAAGGCTCCCCTGACACCTGAGGGTCACGGGACTCCCCTGGGTGATCACAGAGTCTGGCTCAGCCCAGAGGGTGGACTTGGGGAGGGGCCCTGAAAGGAAATCAGAGGTCAGATTCTAAGTCATTTCCCACCCAAGAGATCTCAGCTCTCAGTCCAGGACCCTCCAGACACCCCCATCATCAGCTCAGCTGCTGCACGGGGGTGACCCCTTGTCCCCAGTGAGGAGGAGGGACCTGGGACAGCTGGGGACAGACTTACCTGCCTGCACGTGGGTCCTGGGGCCCAGACTCAGCCCTGGAAGAGAGTTCCTTGTGAGAGATTTGCCCCTGAAGCCTGAGCAGGTCCTCCCCTCCCTGGGATCTTTGTGAGCCCCCGGGGTCTCCTTAGGGACTAGAGTTTGGCTGTGGGGTGAGGTCCCTCCTAGGTTAGAAGCTCCCCTCCCTCTTCAAATCTCACCGAGACAGATCAGGACCATGAGGATGGGGGTCATGGCGTCTCCTCCCACTGCCCTGCTCTGCGGATGGATGAGCCCTCGGTGCTGGCAGGACAGAGACAGACAGAGAGAAATAGCCTCCCCTCCTTCCCACCCTGTATGGACACTCGGAGACTGGGTCCTTCTTGTCATGGGGTGTGGTCATCTGCAGCCACACAGGAAGCGGAACTGCCCTCCCAGGAGCCTGGCTCTCATTCTTTTAGGGCTGAGTTTGGGGCAGGCACTGGGCCCTCTGCAGACATTTCAGACTGTAATGGGGTCTTTCCTGACCCCCAGCCACTGTGTGTCTGGTTTCTCCTCGTCTCACTGAGAGCCAGGATGTAGCAGCAAATAGAACTGGTGCTTTCTGCATCTGCCCTTCCAGATGAGGGTAGTGGAGTCTTCCCCTTCCTTCTCACAGCCTCCCCCAAGGTCTCCCTCCCTCCTTCAGCCCATCCATCAGCTCAGCGTTGTGGGGCCCTTACCATGGCAGTCGTCTCTCCAGCCCTGGACATGCTTCAGGGAAGACCCGGGTCCATGCTGCAGGCAGACTCGGATCAGCAGAGAAGCATCTCGCATCTGGCTGTGCCGTCCAGGCTGAGCTGTGTGTGGCAGTGAGCACAGAGGAGTAATGCAGGGAAATAGGGGAAGAGAAGTAGACTTCTTTCTTGACACTGGATTGTGGGTTTTCTTTCAACCAAATAGTCCCCTCTCAACTTCCCGTTTTTAAATGTTTTTGCTAGAGCGTCCACTCCCTCCCCCCGGGAACAAACCTCTGAGTCTTTTCTGCCTCCCAGGTGCCCCTTGCATCCTTGGCCATCCCTCTGCACCTGAATTTCTGGTCAACATTTTGGGAACAATTACTTATGTTTGAGGTTTGATTTGAGGAGTTAGGGAGGAAGTTTATATTTGTTTGATGACTGGTTATCATCCACTGCCTATGTGACCTTGGTTTGTAGTGTCCCATCTCTGAGCCTCAGTTTCTTCCTTTGCAGATTATTGTCACAAATCCCACTCGTCACAGTGGTTGTGGGGTCAGTAGTGCCTGGGACATTGGGAGGGGCTCATTTGTGCTTGATTTCCAGAGCAGGGTAAGACCTGAGGCTTTGGGATGTGAGAGGATCTTGGTGTTGGACTCCACATTCTGTAGGTGATTGATGTGTCCACTCAAGATGTCACATCTGACCCTAATGGAGAAATGTATGTGAGGCATTTCTGAAATACCCAGAGCATCAAGGTCATGAGCAGAAAAAGACATGTGGAAGTTCCCAAGTGTAGGTGGATCCACAAGAAAGAACAGAGGCCAGAGGTGAGATGCCACAGTGTCCCGGGACCATCAAGGGGTCATTAGGGTGGAGGTTTCCACCACTGAGTGGAGCTGGGAGAGGAACCTCGGGATCTGCAATAACAGTGAGGGGCTCAGGGCTCCAGACCAAGGTGGGAGGCTGCATCCTCCAGCTACACCTGAGGCTGGAGTGGAACCCCAGCAGCCCAGAGGAATTCTATCAAAGGAGTACACCAAACCGTCCAGTGATAGAGCTGCTGGGATTCCAAAGAAAGAAGCACTAAACACCAGGGTGTGCATAGAGCATTTATTAGGGGGACTTCCACAGAGTGGGGCGCCCTCGTCTCCTTGCCGAGTGTCTGTTTGTGGATCTCAAGGATGTGCTTCCTCATAGCAGCATGTTTTTCAGATGGACAAGGAGACACTCGGTGTTCTACCCAAAGCTTTAACCTAAAATAAAAACAAAAACAAAAATAAACCCCTAGAGAATATGATCTCTCAGTACAGTTGTTTCTTGGGATACACAGGCAATTCGTTTCAGTACCCCCTACATGTACCAACACCTGCTCGTCCTCCAGCCCTGACATTGTCTCTGCTGGGCCTGCATATAGGAAAAGTCTGCCGTTCATATACGCAAATCTTGCATCCCACAAATGCAATAGTTTTGATCCCCGTTTGGTTGAAAAAAGTGTGCACATAAGAGACCCCAGGAATTCAAGGCTGCGTTGCTCCAAGGTTGCCTGGATTTCGAGTGTATTTGGGAGTGAGAAGCAAGGATTACAATCTGGAGTGCATGGCATGGCAAGCCACAGTGTGTCCGAAGAGGGAAGTGTGATGTGATACACACTGGTTTTCACCCTTGGTTCCTGGCTCACAACTCCATAGCCCTTGTTATAGTCTTTTGTTATAACATTGGCTGTGCTGGGCCTCAGGGGAGGCCTCTGACCTCCTCCTGCCCTTCCTTCACCTGCCCAAGGCAAGACTCGAATGTCCCTGCCTTTCTGATGGTGGCTCTTAAGACCCTCCCAGAACACGGTCTCAGCCTGTTCCTTGTGGGAGGAAATGCTGACATCATGAAGCTTCATAAAAACCCAAGAGGACTGGGTTTCATGGGTTTCTGGATGGCTGAGCATGCGGAGGCTCCTGGAGGGCGACGCCCAGGGAAGGTATGGAAGCCCCGCGCCCCTTCCCCCATGCCTCCTTCTATGAGTCTCTTCTTCTGTGTCCTCTGCAGTGTGCTTTGTATTCAACCAGGAAATGTCAGTGTTTCCCTGAGTTCTGTGAGCTGCTACAGCAAATTAATCAAACCCAAAGAGTGGGGCATGGGATCCCCAACTTGAAGCCGGTCAGTCAGAAGTTCTGGAGGTCTGGACTTGGGAATGGTGTGGGGGGCAATCTTAGGGAATGAACCTTCAATCTATGGGATCCGGGACTGTGTCTGGGTAGACAGCGTCAGAGCTGACTTAGAGGACACCCAGCTGCTGTTCGCTACTGGGTCTGGGGGAAAAAAACCCCACATATCTGGTCCTAGAAGTATTCTTCTGTGTTGATGATTCCTGTGATGTGAGAGTAGAGGAAAAGCACCGTAGAGAGAGCTCTCTGTACATAGAGAGGTAAAGGAAGTTCTTATCAGCAACAAGGGAGAGGCTGACAAACCTGCTTAGAAACAGAGTTCCCTGGTTCCACAGGTTCAAAGCCAGAGTTGCTGTCAGTCCATTGGAGGAGATGCCATTGCTGGGCAAGTGTTCTCTCGAGAGCATCTTATTGGAATTCCTGACATCCTAAAGAATATCTAGTGATAAACCTTGTCAAAGCAGAAGGGGGTGAAGGACATGGAAGAGTTTCTTGTAGGTTTTTTAAAAGTCCTCAGAAACAGTTCTTATCTGAGAGCTGGAAGCATGGCCTCCTCTCCTTCAGGCCTTCTTGGCCCTGTGTGGTCTGAGTTTGACCAAAGTCATCTCATCCTTGCACCTGTGACTTTCCTATTGGGAGTCTGCAGTGAAGGGATTGGGTTATGAAGTTTAACCTGAGAATTTCAGGAATTTGGTTCAGGGGAGGGATTGTTTCTACACTTTTAGCAAAACGGTTAATTTTTCAGTGTTTTCTAGAAACAACCTAAAGTGCTTTATCAGTACTTGGGGATGCTCAAGACCTCAGCTTGGGTTCCAGCCTGCAGGTGAAAACATGCATCTGTCCAGCCCACAGAGCAGTCATGCCCCTTTGTCTCTCTCTCAGAACAAGGAAAAAAGTGGAGGAAATTGTGGGACCCTAGAGACTGTGACTCCCCCACTTCTGTGTTTGTGGACAGACCCTGGGATGACTCAGTGACCCTGGCCACACTCAGCACTGAGCCACTTTCTTCCTGGGTGTGCATGACACAGATGCGCTTTATCACTGCTGGACCGGGCATATCTGATCCTTGAGTGTGAGGCTCACATGGACCCCACCATGCTGGGCATAACACAGAGGTGATTCTAAGCTTGGGAGCATGGGCACCGCAGGGCAGGAGCGGCTACAGCAATGCCCTCATCAGCTTTCCTTCCTGAGTCAGCCCTGGGAGAAACCCTGTATGGAAGATCAGGTGTGTGGGAGAAAATCTCACCCCAGAGGAATAAAAATCAAAGAGTCCGTTAGAGAAAAAACAGGCAATTGTAGAAATGAATTAGGAAGCTATTGTGATGTGAAAATAGTAAATTATATTAACACATTTAGAAATAATTTCATCCAGAACGAGACACAGCTGAAATGATAAATATTGTATTGGTGTAGAATATTTATTAAAATTTTCCATTAGTCATCAGAGAAAAACTAGAAATGAAAAAAATAGAAAAGATAATTAATGCACACAAGAAATGGAATGAGAAGAGGAAACAGATATCTCTCTTTGGATCACACTTTCAGAATGAAGGAAATAAGGAGTATGTTATTCAGTAAATACTTGCAAAGAAAATGGTTGACATTTTTATAGAAATGAAGAAAGAACATGAGTTTAACGTGCACAAATTCATAAATAACATTAATGTCTTAACTATGATAGAGCAAATGATACCTAGAATAGATACAAAGTAATTTTAAAACTACTGGAGAAAATGAAAATTATTCTCAAATGAAAGACAAGCACATTGGGACCGGATTTCCCAAGAGTAAAAAGTGACAAGAGCTCTCCCTCTCCCTCTCCCTCTCCCCCTCCCCCTCCCCCTCCACCTCTCCCTCTCCCTCTCCCTCCCCTTTCTTCGGTCTCCCTCTCCTTCTTTTTTCCGTCTCCCGCTGTTGTCGAAGCTGGACTGTACTGCCATGATCTCGGCTCGCTGCAACCTCCCTGTCTCGGGCTCCTGTGACTCTCCTGCCTCGGCCTGCTGAGTGCCTGGGATTGCAGGCGCGCGCCGCCACGCCTGAATGGTTTTTGTATTTTTGGTGGAGACGGGGTTTCACCGTGTTGACCGGGCTGGTCTCAAGCTCCTGGCCTCGAGTGATCTGCCTGCCTCGGCCTCCCGAGGTGCTGGGATTGCAGACGGAGTCTCGCTAACTCAATGCTCAATGGTGCTCAGGCTGGAGTGCAGTGGCGTGATCTCGGCTCGCTGCAACCTCCACCTCCCAGCCGCCTGCCTTGGCCTCTTAAAGTGCTAAGATTACAGCCTCTGCCCCGCCGCCACCCCGTCTAGGAAGTGAGGAGCATCTCTGCCTGGCCGCCCATCGTCTGGGATGTGAGGAGCGCCTCTGCCCGGCCGCCCTATCTGGGAAGTGAGGAGCGCCTCTGCCCGGCCGCCCATCGTCTGGGAGGTGAGGAGCGCCTCTGCCTGGCCACCCCGTCTGGGAGGTGAGGAGCGCCTCTGCCTGGCCACCCCGTCTGGGAAGTGAGGAGCGCCTCTGCCCGGCCGCCCATCGTCTGGGATGTGAGGAGCGCCTCTGCCTGGCCACCCCGTCTGGGAGGTGAGGAGCGCCTCTGCCCGGCCGCCCCGTCTGGGAGGTGAGGAGCGCCTCTGCCTGGCCGCCACCCCGTCTGGGAGGAAGTGAGGAGCGCCTCTGCCCGGTTGCCCCATCTGGGAAGTGAGGAGCGCCTCTGCCTGGCCGCCACCCCGTCTGGGAAGTGAGGAGCGCCTCTGCCCGGCTGCCACCCCATATGGGAAGTGAGGAGCGCCTCTGCCCAGCCGCCCCTTCTGGGAGGTGAGGAGCGCCTCTGCCCAGCCGCCCCGTCTGGGAGGTGAGGAGCGCCTCTGCCCGGCCGCCCCGTCTGGGAGGTGAGGAGCGCCTCTGCCCGGCCGCCCCGTCTGGGAGGTGAGGAGCGCCTCTGCCCGGCCGCCACGTCTGGGAGGTGAGGAGCGCCTCTGCCCGGCCGCCACGTCTGGGAGGTGAGGAGCGCCTCTGCCCGGCCGCCCCGTCTGGGAGGTGAGGAGCGCCTCTGCCTGGTCGCCACGCCGTCTGGGAGGAAGTGAGGAGCACCTCTGCCCAGCTGCCCCATCTGGGAAGTGAGGAGCACCTCTACCGGGCTGCCACCCCGTATGGGAAGTGAGGAGCGCCTCTGCCTCGCTGCCACCCCGTCTGGGAAGCGAGGAGCGCCTCTGCCTGGCCGCCACCCCGTCTGGGAAGTGAGGAGCGCCTCTGCCCGGCTGCCACCCCATATGGGAAGTGAGGATCGCCTCTGCCCGGCCGCCCCATCTGGGAGGTGAGGAGCGCCTCTGCCTGGCCGCCCACTCTGGGAGGTGAGGAGCGCCTCTGCCTGGCCGCCCACTCTGGGAGGTGAGGAGCGCCTCTGCCTGGCCGCCCACTCTGGGAAGTGAGGAGCGCCTCTGCCTGGCCGCCTACTCTGGGAGGTGAGGAGCGCCTCTGCCTGGCCACTCCGTCTGGGAAGGGAGGAGCGCCTCTGCCCGGCCACCCCGTCTGGGAGGTGAGGAGCGCCTCTGCCCGGCCGCCACCCCGTCTGGGAGGAAGTGAGGAGCACCTCTGCCCGGCCGCCCCGTCTGGGAGGTGAGGAGCGCCTCTGCCCGGCTGCCCCGTCTGGGAGGTGAGGAGCGCCTCTGCCCAGCCGCCACCCCGTCTGGGAGGAAGTGAGGAGCACCTCTGCCCGGCCGCCCCGTCTGGGAAGTGAGGAGCGCCTCTGCCCGGCCGCCACCCCGTCTGGGAGGAAGTGAGGAGTGCCTCTGCCCGGCTGCCCCATCTGGGAAGTGAGGAGCGCCTCTGCCCAGCTGCCACCCCGTATGGGAAGTGAGGAGCGCCTCTGCCCGGCCGCCCCGTCTGGGAGGTGAGGAGTGCCTCTGCCTGGCCACCCCGTCTGGGAAGTGAGGAGCGCCTCTGCCCGGCCACCCCGTCTGGGAAGTGAGGAGCGCCTCTGCCCGGCCGCCCCGTCTGGGAGGTGAGAAGTGCCTCTGCCCGGCTACCACCCCGTCTGGGAGGAAGTGAGGAGCACCTATGCCCGGCTGCCCCATCTGGGAGATGAGGAGCGCCTCTGCCCGGCCGCCCCGTCTGGGAGGTGAGGAGCGCCTCTGCCTGGCCGCCACCCCGTCTGGGAGGAAGTGAGGAGCGCCTCTCCCCGTCTGGGAGGTGAGGAGCGCCTCTGCCTGGCCGCCACCCCGTCTGGGAGGAAGTGAGGAGCGCCTCTGCCCGGCTGCCCCATCTGGGAAGTGAGGAGCGCCTCTCCCCGGCCGCCACCCCATATGGGAAGTGAGGAGCGCCTCTGCCTGACCACTCCGTCTGGGAGGTGAGGAGCGCCTCTGCCCGGCCGCCCCGTCTGGGAGGTGAGGAGTGCCTCTGCCCGGCCGTCGCCCCGTCTGGGAGGAAGTGAGGAGCACCTCTGCCCGGCTGCCCCGTCTGGGAGATGAGGAGCACCTCTGCCCGGCCGCCCCGTCTGGGAGGTGAGGAGTGCCTCTGCCCGGCTGCCACCCCGTCTGGGAGGAAGTGAGGAGCACCTCTGCCCGGCCGCCCCCTCTGGGAAGTGAGGAGCGCCTCTGCCTGGCCGCCACCCCATCTGGGAGGAAGTGAGGAGCGTCTCTGCCCGGCCGCCCCGTCTGGGAAGTGAGGAGCACCTCTGCCCGGCCGCCCCCTCTGGGAAGTGAGGAGCACCTCTGCCCGGCCGCCCCCTCTGGGAAGTGAGGAGCGCCTCTGCTCGGCCGCCCCATCTGGGAAGTGAGGAGCGCCTCTGCCCGGCCGCCCCGTCTGGGAGGTGAGGAGCGCCTCTGCCCGGCTGCCACCCGGTCTGGGAGGAAGTGAAGAGCGCCTCTGCCTGGGCGGCCCCGTCTGGGAAGTGAGGAGCGCCTCTGCCCGGGCGGCCCCGTCTGGGAAGCAAAGAGCGCCTCTGCCCGGGCGGCCCCGTCTGGGAAGCGAGGAGCGCCTCTGCCCGGCCGCCCCGTCTGGGAGGTGAGGAGCGCTTCTGCCCGGCCGCCCTGTCTGGGAGGTGTACCCAACAGCTCCGAAGAGACAGCGACCATCGGGAGCGGGCCATGAGGACGATGGCGGTTTTGTTGAAAAGAAGAGGGGGGAAGTGTGGGGAAAGCAAGGAGAGATCAGATTGTTGCTGTGTCTGTGTAGAAAGAGGTGGGCATAGGAGACTCCATTTTGTTCTGACTAGGAGAAATTCTTCTGCCTTGGGATGCTGTTGATCTATGGCCTTTCCCCCAGCCCCGTGCTCTCTGAAACATGTGCTGTGTCAACTCAGGGTTAAATGGATTAAGGGCGGTGCAAGATGTGCTTTGTTAAACAGATGCTTGAAGGCAGCATGCTCTTTAAGAGTCATCACCACTCCCTAATCTCAAGTACCCAGGGGCACAAACACTGCAGAAGGCCGCAGGGTCCTCTGCCTAGGAAAACCAGAGACCTTTGTTCATGTGTTTATCTCCTGACCTTCTCTCCACTATTATCCTATGACCCTCCCATATCCCCCTCTCCGAGAAACCCCCAAGAATCATCAATAAATACTTCATAAATTAAAAAAAAAAAAAAAGGAAAAAAAAAAAGTGACAAGAAAATGACTGGGGGTTGAGGTTGAAGTTGGCTGAGTGGAAAGAGCTGGAGTCTGCCTACTCACAAAGAGGACCCAAAATAGCAAGTAAATACTAACGGGTCAAGTGGATCTTCCAAGAGGATGCTGGGGTTCACCTGAGAAACATGAGGACATGGAGAGAAGAGAAGAGAAAAGGTGGGAGCCAGGAGAGGCTCCTAACCCGGGGAAGGGGTGAGTGAGTGAGAGATTCCCTAACACGGGGAAGGGGTGAGTGAGTGAGAGCCTCCTAACACGGGGAAGGGGTGAGTGAGTGAGAGGCTCCCTAACACGGGGAAGGGGTGAGTGAGTGAGAGATTCCCTAACACGGGGAAGGGGTGAGTGAGTGAGAGGCTCCTAACACGAGGAAGGGGTGAGTGAGTGAGAGGCTCCCTAACACGGGGAAGGGGTGAGTGAGAGATTCCCTAACACAGGGAAGGTGTGAGTGAGTGAGAGATTCCCTAACACGGGGAAGGGGTGAGTGAGTGAGAGGCTCCCTAACACGGGGAAGGGGTGAGTGAGAGGATCCCTAACATGGGGAAGGAGTGAGTGAGTGAGAGGCTCTCTAACACGGGGAAGGGGTGAGTGAGTGAGAGGATCCCTAACATGGGGAAGGGGTGAGTGAGTGAGAGATTCCCTAACACAGGGAAGGGGTGAGTGAGTGAGAGGCTCCCTAACACGGGGAAGGGGTGAGTGAGTGAGAGGCTCCTTAACAGAGGGAAGGGGTGAGTGAGTGAGAGATTCCCTAACACGGGGAAGGGGTGAGTGAGTGAGAGGCTCCTAACACGAGGAAGGGGTGAGTGAGTGAGAGGCTCCCTAACACGGGGAAGGGGTGAGTGAGAGATTCCCTAACACAGGGAAGGTGTGAGTGAGTGAGAGATTCCCTAACACGGGGAAGGGGTGAGTGAGTGAGAGGCTCCCTAACACGGGGAAGGGGTGAGTGAGAGGATCCCTAACATGGGGAAGGAGTGAGTGAGTGAGAGGCTCTCTAACACGGGGAAGGGGTGAGTGAGTGAGAGGATCCCTAACATGGGGAAGGGGTGAGTGAGTGAGAGATTCCCTAACACAGGGAAGGGGTGAGTGAGTGAGAGGCTCCCTAACACGGGGAAGGGGTGAGTGAGTGAGAGGCTCCTTAACAGAGGGAAGGGGTGAGTGAGTGAGAGATTCCCTAACACGGGGAAGGGGTGAGTGAGTGAGAGGCTCCTAACACGGGGAAGGGGTGAGTGAGTGAGAGGCTCCTAACACCGGGAAGCGGTGAGTGAGTGAGAGGCTCCTTAACAGAGGGAAGGGGTGAGTGAGTGAGAGATTCCCTAACACGGGGAAGGGGTGAGTGAGTGAGAGGCTCCTAACACGAGGAAGGGGTGAGTGAGTGAGAGATTCCCTAACAGGGGGAAGGGGTGAGTGAGTGAGAGGCCCCCTAACACGGGGAAGGGGTGAGTAAATGAGAGCATCCCTAACACGGGGAAGGGGTGAGTGAGTGAGAGGTCCCTGGCATCTACACCTCTGCCGTGGGCTCTTAGGATCCTGCCCACAGGAGAGCGCCTGTCCCCTCTGGGCCTCCAGAAGCCCACAGTTTGCTCCTGGAGACTATATCAAGGCCCCGCTGGAGCCCACGTGGAATCCCACAGGCTTCTGATCCCTGAGCAGCCTGGGTCCAGCTGCCACTGCCTTAGCAGGGAGGGAGGGGGCCAGGCACCTCTATGGGCCCCAGAATAAATATGACAGCTGGGGCACAGGAGCAGCCAAGCTGAGCACCACACAGCTGTCCACCTCTGTTGCTTCCTGCTAAATGGGGCTTCCTTCCTGCTAAATGGGGCTTCCTTCCTGCTAATGGGGCTTGCCAGCTGCAGGGCCCCAGTGCACCCATCCTGCCCCCACCTGAACACCGTGCCCTGGCTCGGTGCCCTCTGAAAGCCCAATGCTCAGAGGCCCCTGACAAGCCCTTTGCAGTCACTGCCACCTCTGCCTCTGCCCCTGCTGCCCCAGGCCTAGGGAGGGCGTGGGGAGGCCTGGCACTTTCGTGTGTCCCCAACAGCAAAACCGAGTGACGCTTCTTCAGGAGGGAAGTGTGAGCAGGCCCTGTGCCCCACAGCTGCCAGTCTCCAGTGCCCCAGCAGAGGGGCCCTGCCCTCTCTAGTGACAGGCCCACAGCACAGCCGCCCTGCCCCCACCTGGACATTTCAGCTGCAGCCCCCAGCCCTTCTGAGAGCCCAGTCCCCACAGGCCTGTGATCTGCCCCAGGCTCTACCACCTGAGCCTTCTGCCTGCCCCACCTGGGGGTTCTGCCTGTGACCTGGGGACCAGCCCATCCCTCCCCATCACAGCCAGCACCTGAACCCCGGAGCAGCCGAAACCCAGTCCAGCCCCTTCAGGACTCACACGCGCTGTCCAGCCGGCCACCTGGGGGCCTGCGATCCGGGAACTGCCTGCCCTTTCCTACCCTTTTGGCACCTGACCACTCACCCCAGGGCCTGAGGTCGGGCCCACCCAGCCAGCAACAGCACCACAACTGACGTCCACTCTCCCATCCAGAGAGGCAGAACCCCTACATCCCACCTACATGAAGCAGCTACCACGTCAGACAACAGACAGCCGCTCAGGGTCTGCACTGGGCTGAGGGAGGAGGCTCTGCCTTGGAACCAAGCCTGCAGAGAGTGGCAAGGCCGGTGTTTCCCACGGCCCTCAGCCACACTGTGGCCTAGGGAGAGACAACGGTGTGTGTCTGAACTGAGACTCATGAGCCCTGGAGCACGGGTGTGATAGGGAGACAGACAATCTTCCTCCCTGTGGGACTGGAAGCAGGTGTAGCTCCTTCACTCCCCGCAGAGACCTCAGGGCATTTCACTAGGAGCTGCTCTAGCCAAGCCCATCAGGACTAGTGCCTGCATTCATCATTGGGATATCTGTGGGCAAGCTGGGGTTCCAGCTCTGCCCAGCAGTGTTCCCTCGCCCCTGTGGAACACAAAGCTCAGGGCACCTGACACTCCACGGTCCAGCCCTTCCCCTGAAACAACAGTCAGCACCTCACAGGAAACACACCAGGTCCATATCCACCTGCTTGTGCTGAGGGTGGCTCTTACCCTTAAGCACCATCTCCTGGCCTGCAATTTGAGCTGCAAAGCCCAACACAAACTCTGCTGCAGAAGCGCCCAAAGCTATGGGAAAAGCCAAAAGACCCTTCCCAACGTGCTCTACAGTCACGCTCCCTGTGGGGCCAGGGGAAAATGTGCAAAAGAAATCCCATCCAAACGAAAATAAATTCGAACAGAGTAAGTGGAGGCCTCTCCAGATGAGAAGGAATCAGTGTAAGGATTCTGACGCCATGAAAAATCTGAATATTGTGGCACCACAAAAGGATCGCACTAGCTCGCTAGCAATGGATGCTGAAAACGACGGAAACTTAGAAAGGACAGATAAAGAATGAGATTGAGACAAAAACATTACAAAGAATCAATGAAAGAAAACGTTGATTTTTTAAAATTATAAATAAAATTGAGAGATGCCTAACTACACTAACCAAAAAAAGATTTAAATAAGCACAATCAGAAATGATAAGGTTGACATTACAACCAACACCACAGAAATACAAAAGATCATCAGAGACTACTATGAACACCTTTATGCACATAAACTAGAAATCCTAGAGAAAATAGATGAATTCCTAGACACATGCAACTTCCCAAGATTGCACAGGCAAAAAATAGAAACCCTAAACAGACCGATAACAACCAATGAAAAAGGAACAGTACTAAAAAGTCTTCCAGCAAAAAAGCCCAGGAACAGATGGATTCGCAGTTGAACTTAGCTGTATGTACAAAGAAGGGCTGGTACCAATCATATTGAAAGTATTCCAAAAATCAAGGAAGTGGGATTCTTTGCTAGCTCATTCTACAAAATCAGTATCATCCTGATAACAAAATCAGACAAGGATCCAATGGAAAAATAAAACTACAGGCCAAGAAATCTGAGGAACACAGATGCAAAAATCTTCAAGAAAATACTAGCAAACGGAATCTGAGTGTATCAAAAACATAATTCATCATGATCAAGTTGGCTTGATTACAGGGAAGAAAGGATGATTCAGTACATGCAAGTCAATAAAAGTGACTCATGACATAAACTAAGAACAAAAAGCATATGATCATCTCAATAGATGCAGATAAAGCATTCAAGAAAGTCCAACATCCCTTCATGATAAAATCCCTCAACAGGCTAGGCATGAAAGAAACATATCTCACAATAATAAGAGCCCCTGCATGACAAACCCACAGCCAACATCAAATTGCATGGGGAGAAGTGAAAACATTTTCCCAGGAAAATGGGAATGGGATCCTCCCTAGCACCTGGGATCTCCTACTGGACCAGGGCCTACCTGTGGGGCAGGGTCCCTCTCATGCTAGAATCTCGTGTTCCCCTCGTCAAATCTCAGTGAAGTGGACCATGGCCATGGGCATGACAGTCATGTGGTCTCCTCCTACTGGCCCCGGCTGTGCAGGTGGATAAGACCATGGTGCTCACAGGACAGAGACACACGTGGGCACAGAGAGGCAGGGCTCTCCTGTAGCAGGACGAGCCTCAGACAAAACTCCTCAGACACCGGATTAAAGAAGGAGAGGTTTTTATTCGGCTGGGAGCGTCGGCAGACTCGCGTCTTAAGAGCCGAACTCCCCGAAAAAGAAATTCTTGGCCTTTTTAAAGGCTTATAACTTTAAGGGGTCCACGTGAAAGGGTCGTGATACATCAAGCAAGCGTGGGAAATGTGACTGGGGGCTACATGCATCAGCTAACAGAACAAAAAGTTTTACAGTGCTTTTTTCATGCAGTGTCTGGAATTTACAGATAACACCAGTAGTTTAGGTCAGGGGTTGATGTTATTATTATTACTTTTTTTAACTCCTACAGCCGGGTAGTGGTGCCAAGGTTGTCTGGCTATTTATCTTACTTTTGTATTTTTCCAACTTTTTGCTTTTTCTCTCTTCCTGTTTTGTGAACTAGGCAAGGTGGGGGAACGAGGGCAGCAGGAGTAGTAGTGGTCTCCTTCCTCACTCCCACTTACAGGATTTTCCCACCAGCATCTCCATGGGTGGTGAACTGTCCCGGACCCCGCTGGCTCATGTTTTCCCAGGGCTTGGCCTTTCCTGAATGCTCTATCTGCATCTATTGAGATGATCATATGCTTTTTGTTCTTAGTTTATGTCGTGAGTCACCTTTATTGACTTGCATATATTGAACCATCCTTTGAGACAGGCACCAGGTTTTCTGCAGATATTTCAGACACACATGGGATCTCTTCTGATCTCCTTTCACTGTCTGACTGACATGTCCTCATCTCATTGAAGGCCGGGACGTAGCTGCAAATAGACGTGGTGCCTTCCTGAGTTGGTCCCTTCTAGGTGAAGGCAACGGAGGGTTCTTCCTTCCTCTCGGAGCCTCCCAGTGGGGTCTCACTCTCTCCTTCAGGTCACCCGTAAACACACCCTTGTGGGGAACCTACCATGGCCAGTCTTCTCACCAGTCCGGGGGAAGCTTCAGGGAAGATGCAAATTCAGGCTGCAGGGCAGACTCACATCAGCAGAGACTCATCTCACATCTGGCTGTGCAGTTTCAGTTGAGCTTTATTGTGGCGATGAACAGAAAGGGGAAATATATGGAGAGAAGGGAAGGAATCATGACCCTTTTCCCAGAACTGGAGTGTGGGTTTTCTTTATGCAAAAACGTTCCCTTCACGAACTTCTCATTCACTCATCGCAACAGCATCCACCCCCGTCTCCCTGGAAACAACATTGACCTGACTCTGCCTTCTTGGTGCCCACGTCTTCTTTCAAACACTCCTGTTCCCATCCTGTGCTCCTGAGTTCAAGGTTTTGGGACAATACGTGGGGTTAGCACTCTGATTTGAGGGGAAATCTTGTCTTTATTTAAATATTCATGTGTCACCCCCTGCCTGTGTGACCTTGGGCAGTAACCTCCCATCTCTGAGCCTTGGTTTCCTCATTTGGAGCCTGTCATGAACCCCATTCATCACAGGGGAGCTGGGTCGTTGGAGCCTGGGGGCTGCAGGGGGCTCGGCCATGGGTCATTTCCAGAGCAGGTGAAGACAGGAGGGGTGGGGGCATGAGGGGTTGCTGGCACCCACCATCAAGGCCTGAGATTGATGTTTCCACTAAGGAGAGCCCCTTTGTTCCTGCCCTTGAGAGATGCTTCTCGTAATATTTCATCAGCACCCCGGTTATCACAGTCATGTCCAGAAAATGGGAAATGAAAGCGTGTCAGAAGGAAAAGCACGTGCATTAAAGAGAAAATTAAAACTGACAGAGCATTTGTGTCTGGTACCATTAGGGGTCATCAGGGACGAAGCAATTAAGTCACTAGTGTGCATACATTTAAGCATGAAATGCAAATCTTTTTTTTTGAGACAGAGTCTCACTCTGTCGCCCAGGCTGGAGTGCAGTGGCACAATCTCAGCTCACCGCAACCTCCGCCTCCCGGGTTCAAATGATTCTCCTGCCTCAGCCTCCCGAGTAGCTGGCGCTACAAGCACGCACCACCACACCCGGCTAATTTTTGCATTTTTAGTAGAGACGGGGTTTCACCATGTTGGTCAAGCTGGTCTCAAACTCCTGACCTCACATGAGCCGCCTGCCTCGGCCTCCCAAAGTGCTGGGATTACGGGGGTGGGCCACCGCGCCTGGCCAAAATGCAAATCTTGACCTCTCATGATAAACTGAAAAATAGGAGTAAATTAAAAAATACATATGCTAGACTGAATTATATAATTTAAAATGCATTTTTGTGTTTTGTGATTTTCAACTCAACATATCAATAGCATTGCTTCTCAGTGGGACTGGACTTCCCGATAGTAAAAAGAAAGGGCAGGAGATGCTAAAAGAGTACTCTCAAGGGACCAACTGCAAGTAAGGGATTCTGTGCTTACTCAGGTTAATACCTTAAAGGTAAAGGGGTCAGCAGGGGACCAATTCCTAAGCAGAAGAAGGCTCAGGGCAAGACGGACCTGTGAAGCCATCTGGTTGGGCTTCCCCTGCGTGAGGGCTGAGGAGGGATTGGAGGGTGGATCCCTCAAATCATCAGATGTGCTTTCTCTTCCAGGTGTTATACTTACCCTTTAACTAATATAGAAATGTTTTCATCTATTTTGATAGAGAGAGTGGGAGGAAAAAGAAGGCATTTTCTGAGCTGCAGGTTACTAGATATTACTGTTTTCATGCTCAGTGAAAGCAATTTTAAATGATGTCATCCAGTTGGAAGATCAACGCATCAGGCCGGGCGCAGTGGCTCATGCCTGTAATCCCAGCACTTTGGGAGGCTGAGGCGGGCGGATCACAAGGTCAGGAGATCGAGACCATCCTGGCTAACACGGTGAAACCCCGTCTCTACTAAAAATACAAAAAAATTAGCCGGGCATGGTGGCAGGTGCCTGTAGTCCCAGCTACTTGGGAGGCCGAGGCAAGAGAATGGCGTGAACCTGGGAGGCGGAGCTTGCAGTGAGCCCAGATTGTACCACTGCACTCCAGCCTGGGCGACAGAGTGAAACTCCATCTCAAAAAAAAAAAAGAAAAAAAAAGAAGATCAATGAATCCAAAGCGTAGAATATGAGATGCCACAGCGATGTAAGTGAGAAACAGGCAAGTAATTGAAAATCACACACACACGCATCCACACACGAATGCAACCACACACGGGCACACATGTATGAGTCAGTGTGCATGTACACATACGAGTACTCAGAGTTCAGCTACAGTGGAGTTAGAACCTGTCATCTCTAAAGGCAAGGATAAATGAATCCTCATTCGAAAATATATAATTGAATGAATACTTAACTAAATAGGTGAAGTTATTCCAAATTTTTCGGTTTTTTTTTTTTACCCTGTATGTAAAAGAGTCATTCACCCACTGAAGGATGAGTTAAATAGCCCAGTACCCCAATCACACCTAGGCATGAAACACAATAGTACCATCTAAAATAAAATGATAATTTACAATCAGTAAGTGAAGAAAGGTATGCTAGTAAAATATCTACTGGAAATATTAATATTCAACAAAATGTAACATAATACAAAAACTTTTAGAAATAAAAACCAAAATGTTGTGTTTTAATGAAGTTGTAAGGGCTGGGCATGAAGGGATTTGCAGGCTGAGGTGGGAGGATCACTTGAGCCCAGGAGTTCAAGACCAGCCAGGGCAACACAGTGAGACTCATCTTTATTTTATTTTTTTTTAAAAAGAAGGTATTAAAGATGACAGAAGGTATGTAAACTTTTTTTTTTTCTTTGAGATGGAGTCTCACTCTGTCGCCCAGGCTGGAGTGCAGTGGCGCATTCTCGGCTCACTGCAAGCTCCGCCTCCCGGGTTCACGCCATTCTCCTGCCTCAGACTCCCGAGGAGCTGGGACTACAGGCACCCGCCACCATGCCCGGCTAATTTTTTGTATTTTTGGTAGAGATGGGGTTTCACCATGTTAGCCAGGATGGTCTCGATCTCCTGATCTCGTGATCCACCTGCCTTGGCCTCCCAAAGTGCTGGGATTACAGGCGTGAGCCACCGCACCCAGCCAAAGGTATGTAAACTTTCATTCATCTAACCATATGTTCTTAAAATTATACAACATAAAGTTATATTTATTTGGTGTTTCAAACAAATGTTTATCAAGTTCTGATAGGTTAAGAGAAAAAATTAAGGAGTAAAGTATACACGTTAATGTTCAATCTCAATTACATACATATGATAAAACATTCTAGTTATATATGTTATGGGATTTGTATGGACAAACAAATTCTGATATGTGTGTATACATATATATGTTAATATGTGTATATATTTACATATTATGTACATAAATACTATATATACACAAACTTTATATATGTGTATAGATGTATAAAGAAATATTATAGAGTTTGTATAGAACAAAGAATCCACGTATATTTGGATATATAGGATATATACACTTACTCTGAGTGTTATGTGTGTATTACTCACATATTACATAAAAACACACTATGTGTGTATACATCATATGTGTAGACGCTACTGTACAGTATATACATGTGTGTGAGTGTATATATGTGTGTACATTTATGATGAACACATATCTCAAAGGAGGGAATGCCCATATTTAAGGCAGACATTGCACATAAAATATTAAGTATTTAGTAGACAAAAAAGGAAGAAATTCTTTCTGCATGGCTATCTTACACATTATATTCCCAGACACAATTGTTAGTTTTCAGTTAACAATCAAAAGATATTATGAGAAAACCTCAATATTGCTCAAAATATATAAAATCCTCAGTCATTTTGTACGATATATATTTGAATTCATGATGTACTAAGAAATATTTTGCTATATGGATGTTTGTATTTTATACTGTTTGGATAATTATTATCCTTTTTAAGGCATATGAAGAATTCCATTTCCATTTTATGAAATAGGAGCCCTGAGGAGATTGCCTTGGAACCAGCAAGGAATTTCTGGCAGAGGAAAGTAGACAGCAGTACTGGGAAAAAGCACGGTATGAAATACCAAGGAAGAAGGAATTAGGGCTCCCGGATGGGGTGAAGACCCACATGCAGAGCGTCTCCAAGCCCTGAGAGTGGAGCAGTGTGTTCAGGACCCTGAGTCTGCGGAAGGAATCTTCTCTGAGATGTGAGTCTATGGAATGTGTGTTGTAAGACCTGCCTTTTGTTAGTATAATCCAGCAAAAGCCCATGGATGAGGACTCAGTTTTATTTTAGGGGATGTGGGGACAGTATATTTTCTATTCATATTTATGCAAATTTCATAGTGCTGGTCAGTCATGTAGAAGGCAGAGGTCAGTGGGTTCACATGATTCGTACCCGAGAGTCTGGAGACACACGTGGGGTCTATGGGAAAGGCTGGTGGCCGGGTATGGCGGGAAGGTAATCAGCGACAGATGCCAGAGTCTCCTTGATCTTGCCGAAATCTGGCTCAAATGTTTGGCCTGGCAGAATCAAACTAGAACTTGGAAGATGCTGTATAGGTAAAACATAATATTGTAATCATTCATATTCTGTTAAGGATTCGAAAATGTCCTTAATAAGATTTCTTTATTCTAGAGGGTAGATGGTGAATGATAAGATGTCTGTATTCTAGAGGGTAGATGATGAATGATAAGATTTCTTTATTCTAGAAGGTAGATGGCAAACGATAAGATTTCTTTATTCTAGAGGGTAGATGGTGAATGATAAGATGTCTTTATTCTAGAGGGTAGATAGCGAATGATAAGATTTCTTTATTCTAGAGGGTAGATGGTGAATGATAACATTTCTTTATTCTAGAGGGTAGATGGTGACTATTTGGTCCCTCATGTTTCTCAGGATCCTCCCTCCAAACATTCTATCCTATGCAGCAAAGTTTTACATCCTTCAAACACAACAGTGGTGTTTGACCTAGACATGTTGAACTCTTTAATGGTAGGACTCAAGTCCTCTTGCTGTTTGGGAGAATTCAGAAAAGAATCAGCCCCAGTCATTTTGCATACTTCTGTCTGACTGTCATAGGTCAGTAGAAAGAAACAGCTCAACTGCTTGACAAGATTCATCAACCTGAGGTCTTGTCTTCACCTGGATGTCTATCCTGCTTCTGTGATTTTCCTTTTGTGGATCACCAACACACTGCAAATGCCTATCATTGCTTTTGACATGGTGTACTTTGGTTCTGCCTGGAAAGGCAGGGCATCTTAAAATGAGGAGCTCACAGGTCATAGGTGGATTAAAAGATTTTTAGCCAGAATAGGCAAATCCGTAGAGACAGAAAGCATACTCGTGGTAGCAGGTGCTGGAGGGAAGAGGGAATGGGGAGTGGCTGCTGAATGGGTGTAGGGTGATGATAATGTGTGGAACGGGATGGCAGTGATGTTTACACAATGATCTGAGAAGCTGTACAGGTAGCATCTGAGAAGGAGGGAAGGGCTTGTAGGGGTCAGAGAGGGTGTGAGGGCATCAGGGTGGATTTATCTTTTTCTGGTTGAAATCTGACACTCCCCCATTGATTTAGTTACTGAAGCACGTTTGGAACTCTGAACTGAAGAGATGGAGGCTCAGTAAAGCACACCAGGGAGTGTGGCAATGAGGAATAAGGAAGACTGTGTTAACACGCCACGGACCAGAGCACACAGGTGTGCAGAGGTGTGGACCCAACGCTGCCATGTGGGATGTAGCCTCAGGTCTGGGGGTGGGAAAAGAAGGGGATCCAACCAAGGGAAGTCAATATTAATAGAGAGGAAAGGTATCACATGTTAACCTTGGATCACTCCAGAAAATATCTCTGCAATCCAACACTGATTCCGCCTTCTAGAAATGATCGGCAGACAGTCCAGATAGCATTGGCCCTAAATTGTCTCCCAGAACCTCCTGGGATCACCATATCTGTTCCCAAGTCTCCACCACTCTGAGAGGTGCATTGTCCTCTCTGCTATTCACCTCCTGGCTGCATCTTAGGGGCTTCTCTGGCTGTGCTGAGCCTCAAATAACAGAATCCTGAGGACCACAAGGATCAAGCCAGCCACGCCCATGCGGATGAGATTCTCCACTGTGTAATATTGGGGGTGTGAGGCTGGGGATGGTGGGCAAAGAGGTCACAGAGGTCAGGGCAGATCAACATCACCTAGGACCTCTGGATGCCCACCCAGAGCACCCACCTCCCCTTCACAGGACCTGACTCTCTGCGCCAACCCCATAACTGAAAGAATCTGTTCACTCACCAGTCTTGGGGTCTGAATTGTTTTGTGATGGGCTGAGGGTCTCAGCTGCTCCTGAGAATCAAACCAAAGGAGAAGTACCCTGAGCCAGCCTCTCCCCTGGGCTCAGCATTCTTATCTTCTCCTGTCTCCTGACATGAGTTCTAAGGAGTTCCTCAATAAACCCTTCCTCTGTAGCAGTGTTCGCTCCGTTCTTCTTAATGAATTATTTCAGCTTTCCTGTGTTCTACAAATCCAAATGTTGCTCTTGAGTCATTTGGGGGAGAGTTTCCCTGTACCCCGAGGGCTCAGGATCTGCAAGGAAAGTGGTCCCCAGTACAGAGGTCACTGAGCCCTGTGTGCTCTCTGTGCAGCCTGGGACACAGGAGCACATGAGCCAATTCCCCCGGAGATGAGAGTTTCACGGATCCACCAGCTGAGGACCCAGGCTCCACGGATGAGAGGTTAGTCATCAGGGGCTCCTGAATGTCAGAAGCACAAAGCGGTGAAAGTCTGGGGCTGCCTCCCCTTCATGCCCTGAGCCACTTCACCTGGGTTTTCATTGTCCAATTAATCTAATTAACTAATTATTCACATAATCAGGAAAACCTAGAATGATGTGATACCTTCCCCCCTGCCCCCACACACAAATACCTGTCTGCTAAATAGTGGTGCTATTAGAGGTTCATAAATCAGTATTTCTGCTTTTACAAAGTGTGAAGCTAGGTGAATCTAGACCAGTAACAAACATGTAAACTCCTACCACATCAAATGTCTTATTTATTTATTTATTTATTTATTGAGGCGGAGTCTTGCTCTGTTGCTCAGGCTGGAGTGCAGTGGTGTGATCTTAGCTCACTGCAACCTTTGCCTCCCGGGTTCAAACAATTCTTCTGCCCCAGCATCCCGAGTAGCTGGGATTACAGGTGCACACCACCACGCCCGGCTAATTTTTTTGTATCTTTAGTAGAGATGGGGGGTTTCACCATGTTGGCCAGGCTGGTCTCGAACTCCTGACCTCATGATCCTCCCACCTCGGCCTCCCAAAGTGCTGAGATTGTAGGCATGAGCCACCGTGCCCAGCCTATTTTTATTTTTATTGAGATGGAGTCTCACTCTGTCGCACAGGTTGGAGTGCAGTAGCGTTATCTCGGTTCATTGCAACCTCTGCCGCCAGGGTTCAAGTGATTCTCATGCTTCAGCCTCCCTAGTAGCTGGGACTACAGGGGTGCGCCAGCATGTCTGGCTAATTTTTTTTTGTATTTTTAGTAGAGATGGGCTTTTACCATGTTGGCCAGGCTGGTATCAAACTCCTGACCTCAGGTGATCTGCCTGCTTTGGCCTCCCAAAGTGCTGGGATTACAGGCGTGAATCACCGCGCCCGGCCATCAAATATATTAAGAATATGGATATATATATCAAATGAACTTGGATATACCTACACACATATTCAAATGTAACTTATATAACCACACATAAATATGTATAGATATAAAACTTTAGATATTTATTTAAGATGTAGTTACATACATATTGATATTTGAAGTGAGAAATATTGGCAAGCAATATAGAAATAAGTAAAATTTCCTTTGTCTCATGGTTTGTATACATTTTATCAGGAAATTAGAGGAGATCCATAGAAAAGCAATTAGAATGGGGTAATTTGGTAGGGAGTTAGCATGAAATACAATGAATATACTCAAACCAGTAGCTTTCTCAGGGATAATTATCTTTTATTTTTAAAATATGAAAGAATAAAGTACTTCACATATACATTGTTAAAGGTGTTGAATAATTCTTTAAGTTGGAATGAACATAATTCTTCAAATGTCCACCCAGGACACCCAGCTCCCCTTGACAGGACCTGACCCTCTGTGCCCAGCGTCATCACGGCGAGCATCTCCTCACTCACCAGCCTTGGAGTCGGACTTGTTTAGTGGTGGGCCGAGGGTCTCAGCTGCTCCTGAGAATCAAAACAGAGGAGAAGAGACATATTCAGAAGTAACTTATATAACAAATTCTATATAAGGCTATATAACCTCCCTGTCAAGGAGAGGTGGGGGTCTTGGGTAGACATTTAAAGAATTATGTTCATCTAATTTAAAGAATTATTCAACACCTTCGACAACTTATAAGTGAAGTATTTGATTCCTTTATATTTTTTAAACAAGAGATAAGTACCCATGAGAAAGCTACTGGTTTGGGTATATTCATTGCATTTCATATTAACTCATTACCAAATTGCCCTCTTCTAATTTAAATTTAAATTAACAATTTTAAAGCATCTCTTTTTCCTATAAAAGAGGTTTAGTTCGATGTTAGAATCATCCAGTGATTGGACAAGATTGGACATGAACCCACCCCGGCCCAGGGCTGAGCTGCACTGTAGCCCCCGCTGACCTCCCCCGGGTTTCACATGCCACAGGGAGCCGCCCGGTCAGTTTCCCTCGGGCCATTGTGCTTTAAAACATCCAAACACAGCCGGGCGCGGTGGCTCACGCCTGTAATCCCAGCACTTTGGGAGGCCAAGGCGGGCAGATCACAAGGTCAGGAGATCGAGACCATCATGGTTAACACGGTGAAACCCTGTCTCTACTAAAAATATAAAAAATTAGCCGGGCGTGGTGGCGGGCGCCTGTAGTCCCAGCTACGCGGGAGGCTGAGGCAGGAGAATGGCGTGAACCCGGGAGGCGGAGCTTGCAGTAAGCCGAGATCGCACCACTGCACTCCAGCCTGGGTGACAGAGCGAGACTCCGTCTCAAAAAAAAAAAAACCAACAAAACAAAACAAAACAGAACAAAAAACCATCCAAACACTTCTGAAGTTCATTAAGGAAACCTCAATTTTTAATATGTAGGGGAGGAAGACTTGACATTAATGAAAATGGATGTCTACATTGAATATACAAATTAAATCAAGGCCCAATGAAAGGAGAAGTAGAATTAATTATTTTTAAATAATAGATTCATTAACAAATAAAAATTATAAATTAATATATTCAAGTATTTCTTTAAAAGGTTTAGAAAAGAAGACAGTAACAATGGGCAAGTGCGTACAGAAAACGCAGAGTAGAAATGCTCCTTAACTCGTCCAGGGAGCAGGTGCATGGCCCCTTCTTAGTCTTGGGATGCCCTGAGCACAGAGGCCTCCAGGTGAGCACAGGAGGGGTGGTGTGAGGGGCACCCACAGCTGGGGTGCTTCTCTCTAAAGGAGCACATCTGGGACGGACTCCAGCCTCATCACAGTCAGATCCCACCAAGGTCCAAGTAGCCTCCTCTCCTGTCTTGAGATGGCCCAGGAGCCCCGCATGTGTGGATGAGGGGCTCTTGGAAATGAGAAATAAGAGCTGCCAAGGGAGCGTCCATCTATCCTCTCTCCATCTCGCCTGCCTCTCTTCTTCCTCCATCAGCCCCAGCATCTTCCCTGTGTTCAAGTCTGGCTGGACCCCAAATCCTCCCCACCCAGCCTGTTCTCCTTCCTCTACTCATCACACATCCCACAGGACAAAGTCGGGGACTGCGGTCATGCAGAGCTGTGCCAGGTGTTGCTTTTGGTAGAAAATTGGAGAGATTTTGTTTTTTTCAAGAAAGACAGGAGATTCTAAAACAGTGGGGCTTTGTAAACCTTTGTTGTTTCAAAATATTGTGGCTTTGTCTTACTAAGCTGAGATTCCAGGAGGGATGAGTGAAACTGCATGCACCTGCCCCCATCTCTGTTGGCTTTTTAACGCTTACAAGTCTCAGTTATTTGAAGAATCAGGACAGGGCCAGAGATGGCTGGAGATGGGAGCAGGTCTAGGATGAGCCACATCCCAGATGCCCCAGAAGGTCAGAAATGAAGGGGCTTTGGGACAGTCACATCAAGGCAGCTCCCCGTTATTCAGATGGGGAGTCCAGGGTGCAAGGGGAACGGTCTTTTTCAGAAGTTCCACCTCCCAAGGAGAGGCTGAGCCATCACAGACCCAGCCCCACCTCCCCGGGCTCCTCCCACCTGACTCTTAGACCAAGCACCTGCCTGTGATGTCCCCTGTCCCTGGCTCCCCCATGAGAGGTGACGGCTCCTGGGAATCCTGCTCAGGGAGGGGGAAAGACCCTGCTGCTCCACTCAACAATGCTGAACCTCAGACACGTCCCTCCCCTCTGAACACCACGGAGGGAACAGCTGCCCCACCCCTGGAGCACCAGGAAGCCACGCAGACCACACCCTTACTGTCCACCCTCCCCTCTGCTGCCCTGGAAATCAGACTCTGAATATTGGAGGTAGCATTGAGATGAGTCTAGAAAATTCTCTTGAGCTGGGAGTGGCTGGTTTTTTTTGTCACCCATGGGGTCAGGACTTAGGGGTTGGGACCCAGAGGCTCCGATTCTGAGGTGGAGACATCAGGAGGGGAGCGGGTGGGGCCTCCGTCTTCCACCCTCAGTCCAGTCTCGTCTCCTTTGAGGTTCACCCCTCCTCCGCCCCGCCGTCTCCTCCCTGACCTCCCTGCTCTTTACTCTACTGGGACTTCAGGGGTGGAAGCCAGGGGTGGGAGATCTCCATCTATTTCTACCCTCTCATGGGCTGGACCCTCCCCTGCAGACCCTCCCCCTTCACTCCCCTCATTCATTATTGTCCCAGAGTTCTGCTGGGGGTAGGGCCTGAGCTGAGCCTTTGAGCTCGGAGAGGACAGGGTCAGGGCCCTCACCTGAGACCATGAGCTCCAGGGGGCCACTGGGGTGAGTCAGCAGGTAGGGGTTGGAGCTGATTGAGCCGTAGCACCTGTAGGTCCCCGCGTGGGCCGAGGTCACAGGACTTATGGGGAATTCAGCCTGGTACTTATGAGATTGGCACTTTGATTTTAGACGCAGCGGAGGATCAGCTGTCCCTTCCTTGGTCAGAAGGAAAGTGTGCATCCATCCCTGTGACTGACACAGCAGGGTCACATTCTCTCCTGAGGTCACTGTGGGGCCCGGCCTCACAGAGAGGGAGGGTCTGGCACGGATCTGTCCTAGAGAGAAGAAGGATGGGTGAGGGGCTGCCCCACCTTGTTCTGAGCTGAGACCTCCCCAGGCCTCTCCCTGGGACCCTCAGTCTCTCTGTCTCTGTGTTCTCTGAGTCTCCCCTCCCTGCCCACCCCTGTCTCTGTCTCTCCCTCCCTTAGGACCCCCACCCCTCATCCCGGCCATCACCACCTGGGCTACCCCGGCAGGTCCTGTGCAGAGCCTGGGTCCCTGACTGAACCCGCTGGGCTCCTCACCTGCGATCAGGATGTCCAGGGGGTCACTGGGGGCCGACCACTCAGAGGAGAGGTTGTGTGCGCCGGAGCATCTGTACTGGCCCCCGTAGGAGCGGCTGACAGGGCCCAGGGTGAAGTTGGCCTGGGAGATCCCAGCCTGGGGCTGCCAGCCAGGGCGCTGGAGGAAGTCACGCCCCCACTCCTTGTACAGAGCGAATCTGTCATAGCCGGCATCAGAGCCACACTGGAGGGTCAGCTTCTCCCCAGGGGCCACGACAGGACCCGGCTGCACTGAGAGTGATGGCTTCTTGGAAACACCTGGGAAAAGGTGGTCATGGTTTCCAGGAGCCGACCCTCAGGCTTCCTCACAAATCCTCCGTGGGCCTCATCACTGCTGATCTTCCTGTGTCTCTGGCCCCAGGAGCCCTGAGCCCTCTCGCCCCAACATCATCCCACCTGGAGCTGCCCTGAGACGCGGCTCCTCCCCACCTGCCTGGAGACTCAGGGAAACTCAGGGAACTCCAGACAATGCTGTGAATTTCTCACCTGGGACCAGGAGCTCCAGGAGATCACTGGGTAAAGACCACACATAGGGAGAGTGCGAGTCATAACCATAGCACCTGTACGACCATCTGCGACTCGGGCTCACGGGGCCCACGGAGAAGATGGCCCAGGACGACCCATGGTTACGGGGCTGAGAGTTCAGGCATTGTGGGTGTTCATCTTCTCCTTCCTTACACAGAATGAAGCCGTCAAATGCCAGCTGTGAGACACACTGGAGGGTCACATTCCCTCCTGAGGTCACCACAGGGCTGGGCAGAGCTGAGAGGGTGGGTTTGCTGTAGAATCCTAGGAGAGAAGGAGGCACCGTGTTAAATGGGGCTCAGACCTCTCGCGTCATCCCCAGGGCTGGGTTGTGAGAGGGAGATGCCCCTGAGAGCCGACCCCCTTCCTGAGGGCAGAGCCTGGGGCTGGGACCCCTGAGTGTCCTTTCACTTGTCACCACCAGCTTCAGGGGGTCACTGCTCTCTGACCGGCCTGCAGTGTGGCTACCATAGATACAGCGATAATGCCCTGCATGTTCCAAGTTGATGGACGGGATGGGGGCTGCCTTTCTTCACAAGACCCTGTGGGATCCGTGTAATCCAGGGTGCTGTTTTCTTTTCTCTATATAGACAGTACTCCTGGACCTCCAGGCTCCCCTGACACCTGAGGGTCATGGGACTCCCCTGGGTGATCACAGAGCCTGGCTCAGCCCAGAGGGTGGGCTTGGGGAGGATCCCTGGAAGGAAATCAGAGTTCAGATTCTAAGTCATTTCCCACCCAACAGAGCTCAGCTCTCAGCCTCAGGACCCTGCAGACACCCCCATCAGTCAGCCCTGAACTGCTATTCCCCGTCCCCAGCTGCACAGGGGTGGCTCCTTGTCCCCAGTGAGGAGGAGGGACCTGGGACAGCTGGGGACAGACTCACCTGCCTGCACGTGGGTCCTGGGGTCCAGACTCAGCCCTGGAAGAGAGTTCCCTGTGAGGGATTTGCCCCTAAAGTCTGAGCAGATCCTCCCCTCCTTGGGATCTTTGTGAGCCCCTGGGGTCTCCTTAGGGACAAGAGTTTGGCTGTGGGGTGAGGTCCCTTCTAGGTTAGAAGCTCCCCTCCCTCTTCAAATCTCACCGAGACAGATCAGGACCACGAGGATGGGTGTCATGGCGTCTCCTCCCACTGCCCTGCTCTGCAGATGGATGAGCCCTCGGTGTTGGCAGGACAGAGAGACACACAGGGTGTGGACACTCAGAGGCTGGGTCCTTCTTCTCATGGGGTTTTGTCATCTGCAGCCACACAGGAAGTGGAACTGCCCTCCCAGGAGCCTGGCTCTCTTTCCTTTAGGGTTGAGGTGGGGGAGGGCCCAACCCCTCTATAGACATTTCAGACAGAAATGGGGTCTTTCCCGACCCCCAGCCACTGTGTGTCTGGCTTGCCTTCATCCCACTAAGACCTGGGATGTAGCAGAAAAAAGAACCAGTGCCTTCCTGAGTCATCCCCTTTCAGGTGAGGGTGACCTCCTCCCTCTCACAGCCTCCCCCAAGGTCTCCCTCCCTCCTTCAGCCTGTCCATCAGCTCAGCGTTGTGGGATCCTTACCATGGCAGTCGTCCCTCCAGCCCTGGAGATCCTTCAGGGAAGATGCAGGTCCACGCTGCAGGGTAGACTCAGATCAGCAGAGACGCACCTGACACCTGGCTGTGCAGCCCAGGCTGAGCTGCATGTGGCAGTGAGAACAGAGGAGAAATGCAGGGACTAAAGAGAGGAAGTCATGACCCTCTTTGTGGCCCTGGACTATAGGTTTTCTTTCTAATCAATAGTAATCCCCTCCCCTTTTTTTTTTTAACTTCCCTTTTTTTTTTTTTTTTTTTTTTTTGGCTACAGCGTCCGCCCCTGACATCCCTGGGAACAAACCTCTGAGTCTTTCCTGCCTCCTCGGTGCCCGTTGTGTCCTTGGCCATCCCTCTGCACCTCAATCCCTGTTCAACGTTTCGGGAACAATGACTTATGTTTGAGCTTTGATTTGGGGAGTGGGGGAAGGAGCTGATATTTATTCAAAGACTGGTTATCGTCCACTGCCTACGTGACCTCGGGCGGTAATGAACCATCTCTGAGCCTCAGTTTCTTCCTTTGCAGCTTGTTGTCACAAATCCCACTCATCACAGTGGTTCCTGGCACATGGGAGAGGCTCATCTGTGCTTCATTTCCAGACCAGGTTAGTACATGAAGTGTTTGGGATATGATAGGATCATAGCGTTGGATGATTGACGTGTTCACTCAAGATCTCACATCTGAGATCCCCAATGGAGAAATGTACATGCAGTATTTCTGAAATATGCAGAATATCAATGTCATGAGCAGAAAAAGAGGCGTGGAAGTCCCCAAGTGTAGATGGATCCGCATTAAATAACAGAGGCCAGAGGTGAGTCGCCACACATGCCTGGGACCATCAAGGGGTCATTAGGGTGGAGGTTTCCACCAAAGGTGGCCCAAAGTGATTAGACTCAAAATGCCAGACCTGCCTTGGTTTACTACAGAGAAAGAGATTCAAATGTTTAGGAAGATTAAAATGTTAGAGAGGAGTTGTCATTCAAGGGGGCTCATCTAAATTGGAAGAGTCTAGAAGATCTATCTTTCTATTTTTTTTTTATTTTTTTTGAGATGCAGTCTCACTCTGTTGCCCAGGCTGGAGTGCAGTGGCATGATCTTGGCTCAGTGCAACCTCCATCTCCCGGGTTCAAGCGATTCTCCTGCCTCAGCCTCCTGAGTAGCTGGAACTACAGGCGTGTGCCACCACACCCAGCTAATTTTTGTATTTTTAGTAGAGACAGGATCTCACCATGGTGGCCAAGCTGGTCTCGAACTCCTGACCTCAAATGATCCACCTGCCTCAGCCTCCCAAACTGCTGGGATTATAGATGTGAGCCACCATGCCCACCCGAAGATCTTTCAACAATATGGTGAGAAATAAATGTGTGAGGGAAGACCCAGAATTATGGAAGAGCTCAGTGATGGTTTTTCTTTTTAGTTTCAAACTTCAGGCTAGAGCTGCTGCCACTGAAATGAGAAACATAAATGTAATTAGAGTCATTGGATCCTAGAGTGGCAGGGGCCGTGTGGCAGAACTCCACTAACAAAGGCAAGGTTGGTGTGACTACCATAATGCAAAGCAGACTCAAAGCAGCAATTGAAATCATGTGACTTATGCAGGCATGTGGTGCTTGCTAGCTGGTCATGGTGTTCCCATAAGTGAAATAGATAAGAAACCTACTTAATTTTTACTTAATCTGTGTCATCAGAAAATGACTGGGTAAAGTAAGCAAATTTTAAACTGAATCATAAAAGCATATGTAGTAGTCCCTAAATCAATTCCTGGAATGGAGCCAGTTTATAGGCCCAGAACCCCTTGAATTACAATGAAGGCCACATTTCCTTGGCATTGCCTCTGGTACGCTGCCAAACGTTTACACTGTTAATCTCTCTCCCAGCCTTCCTGAAGGAGACCTATGGCCTTTTGTCAGGGCAACTGTCCGCTAGAGGAAAACACAGGTATCAGACATTTTGGGTGCTACTGGACACTGGTTCTGAGCTGACACTGATTCCAGGAGACCCAAAATATCACTGTGACCCTCCAGTTAGAAGGGGTTTGTGGAGATCATAGGATCAACATAGTTTGAGCTCACGTCTTTCTCAGTGTAAATTCAGTGAGTCTCAGACCTATCCTGTTGACCGTATCTGCAGGTCTGGTATGCACAATTGGAAAAGACAACTATCCAATTAGTTGTCTATTTAGATAAAAACTATCTAAATTCCCACATGGGTTCCTTGACCTGTGGAATGAGGGCTAGTGTGGTGGGAAAGGCTGAGTGCAAAACATTAGAGCTGCTGTTACCTAGAAAAATCATAAGCCAAAAGCAATACCTCATTCCTGGATAAATTGCAGAGATGAGGGCCACCATCAAGGATTCGGAAGAGGCAGAAGTGAGGATTTCTACTACATCTCCATTTAACATTTCTGTTTTGACTGCGCAGAAGACAGATATATCTTGAATAATGAGAATAAAATGTATTAATCTAAGCAGACATTGAATTCAATTATCACTGCTGTACCAAACGTGATGCATTCTTTGAGCAAATTAATGCATTCACTGGTACCAAGCATGCACCTATTGATCTGGGAAATGCTTTTTTCGTTTCTTCCTCTTCCTCCCCGTCCCCCTCCCCTCCTCCTCCCTCTTCCTCTTCCTCTTCCTCTTCTTCTTCTTCTTCTTCATTTTTTGAGACAGAGTTTTGTTCTTGTTGCCCAGGCTGGAGTGCAATGGCATCATCTTGGCTCATTGCAACCTCCACCTCCCTGGTTCAAGCGATTCTCCTATCTCAGCCTCCCAAGTAGCTGGGATTACAGGCTCCTGCCATCATGCCAGGCTAATTTTTGTATTTTTAGTAGAGGTGGGGTTTCACCATGTTGACCAGGCTGGTCTCGAACTCCTAACCTCAAGTGATCCTCCTGCCTTGGCCTCCCAAAGTGCTGGGATTACATGCATGAGCCACCATGCTTTCTTATCCATCACTGCTAAGAAAGACCATCAGAAACCATTTTCCTTGAGCAGGCACAGCCAGCAATATACATTCACTGTCCTACCTCAGGCACATACCAACTGTTTAGTTCTATCCCATAGTTTAGTTCTCACCACCACCATCAGTATCATCTCCTTTCATAAAATATTAGACTGAATCATTACATTGATAAAATTATGCTGGTTGGAATGCCCATCAATGATAGACTGGATAAAGATACTGTGGTACATATACACCATGGAATACTATGCAGCCATAAAAAGGAATGAGATCATGTCCTTTGCAGGGACATGGATGGAGCTGGAAGCCATTATCCTCAGCAAACAAACACAGGAACCGAAAACCAAACACTGCATGTTCTCATTCATAAGTGGGAGCTGAACAATGAGAACACGTGGACACAGGAATGGAAACAACACACACTTGGGCCTGTTGGGGGGAAGAAGGGAGGAAGAGCCTCAGGATAAATAACTAATGGGTGTGGAGTTTAATACCTAGGTGATAGGTTGATGGGTGCAGCAAACCACCACAGCATATGTTTGTTTACCTATGTAACAAATCTGCAGGTCCTGCACTTGTATCCCAGAACATAAAATTAAATTAAATTAAATATCAAAAATAAAAATAAATTAAAATAAAGTTAAAAAAAGAAATTATGCTGTTTGGACCAGGAAAGCAAGAAGTAGCACCTAGTCCAAATTTATTAGTAACACATTTGCATGACAGAGGATGAGAAATAAATTCCACAAAAATATTGGAGCCTTCTGCCTCAACACAATTTCTGAGTCCACTGATATGGAAAATGTTGAGATATATCTTCTAAAGCAAAAGATAAATTGTTGCATCTGGCCCTTCCTACAACCAAAAGAACCGTGATACCTAGTAAGCCTCTTGGGTTTTTTTTGTTTTTTTTTTTTCTCTGAGACAGAATTTCGCTTTTTTTGCCCAGGCTGGAGCGCAGTGGCACGATCTTGGCTCACTGCAACCTATTTCAAGCGATTCTCCTGCCTCAGCCTCTCTAGTAGCTGGGATTATAGGTGCCCGCCCTCACGCCTAGCTAATTTTTGTATTTTTAGTAGAGACAAGGTTTCACCATGTTGGCTAGGCTGGTCTCAAACTCCTGACTGCATGATCCGCCCACCTCGGCCTCCCAGAGTGCTAGGATTACAGGCATGAGACACCGCGCCAGGCCCTACCTCTTGAATTTTGAAAGCAACATATTTCTCATGTGGGTGTGCTCCATTAGCCCATTTACTAAGTGACTCAAAAGGAGGCCGAGGTGGGCGGATCATGAGGTCAGGAGTTCGAGACCAGCCTGACCAACATGGCAAAACTCCGTCTCTACTAAAAACACAAAAAATTAGCCAGGCATGGTAGCGGGCGCCTGTAATCCCAGCTACTCAGGAGGCTGAGGCAGGAGAACTGCTTGAACCTGGAAGGCAGAGGTTGCAGTGAGCCGAGATCGTCCCATTGCATTCCAGCCTGGGCAACAGTGCGAGACTCCATCTCAAAAAAAAAAAAAAAAGTTTTGAGGGGAGTGTGGAATAGGGGAAGGCTCTGCAACAAATCCAGGCCTTGCACAAGTTCCTCTGACACCTGGGCCATATGATCCAGTGGAACAGATGGTGCTTGAAATGTCAGTGGCATATCAAGATGCTGTTTGGAGGCTTTTTTTTAAAAATTATTATTATACTTTAAGTTTTAGGGTACATGTGCACAATGTGCAGGTTAGTTACATATGTATACATGTGCCATGCTGATGTGCTGCACCCATTAACTCGCCATTTAGCATTAGGTATATCTCCTAATGCTATCCCTCCCCCCTCCCCCCACCCCACAACAGTCCCCAGAGTGTGATGTTTCCCTTCCTGTGTCCATGTGTTCTCATTGTTCAATTCCTATCTATGAGTGAGAACATGCAGTGTTTGGTTTTTTGTCCTTGCGATAGTTTACTGAGAATGATGATTTCCAATTTCATCCATGTCCCTACAAAGGACATGAACTCATCATTTTTTATGGCTGCATAGTATTCCATGGTGTATATGTCTGTTTGGAGGTTTTGACAAGCTCCTTCCTATAGGTGAATTGGGGCTTAGACACTTAGGATTGTGGAGCAAAATCCTATCATCATTCACAGATAGCTAGTCTCCTTTTGAAAAACATATATATATATATTTTGCCGGGCACAGTGGCTCATGCCTGTAATCCCAGCACTTTGGGAGACCAAGGTGGGCAGATCACCTGCGGTCAGGAGTTCGAGACCAGCCCAGCCAACATGGTGAAACCCCATCTCTACTAAAAATAAGAAAATTATGGGTGCAGCACACCAGCATGACACATGTATACATATGTAACTAACCTGCACGTTGTGCACATGTACCCTAAAACTTAAAGTGTAATAATAATAAAGTAAAAAAATAAATAAATAAAAAAAAATAAAAATAAAAAAATTAGCCGGGCATGGTGGCACCTGCCTGTAATCCCAGCTACTTGTGAGGCTGAGGCAGGAGAGTCGCTTGAACCCAGGAGGCAGAGGTTGCAGTGAGCCAAGATCATGCCACTGCACTCCAGCCTGGGCAAGAAGGGTGAGAGTCCATCTCAAAAAAAAAAGGAAAATAATATATTTTTTTCCATTATTGAGCCTTAGGAGAGACTGGATGCTCGGGCATAGGTCACCAAGGCACCATGAAATGTGGAGTGTGTGTTAGCTGATGCAAGCTGTATAATAAGATCATGTCCACTCAGGCCCTGAAAGCGTGAGTAATCTACACAAAGCAGGGGGCCAAATGCCCATGGTTCCTGCCCCTGCTACACAACCTTCTGCCTTCCAGCCTGCATCTATAATCTCATGGGGATTTCTCTACCATCAGTTGACAGAGAAAGTGAAGACTCAATCCTGGTTTGCAGATGGTTCTGCACGATCTGCAGGCGCCACCCAGAGGCTGAGAGCTTCAGCACTTCTGCCCCTTTATGGGACATCCCTAAAAGACAGTAAAGTCAGGGCGCAAGTGACCCCCTTCCTGAGGGCAGAGCCTGTGGCTGGGCCCCTTGAGTGTCCTCTCACCTGTCACCACCAGCTCCAGGGGGTCGCTGTGCCCTGACCGGCCTGTGGCACTTTGATAATAACAGTGATATTTCTCTGCATTGTGCTCTGGCTTGTGTGAGTTATAGGTTCTGGTCTTGTTCCCAGGCCCCAGTGGTTTCCTTAATGTTCCATGACACTGAGCTTCCCTCTTTATCCAGCTGGTACTCTTGGGCCCCCTCTTTATCCAGCTGGTACTCTTGGGCCTCCAGGATACCCTGACACCAGGTGGTCACAGGCCTCCTCCCGGTGATCACACAGTCTGGCTCAGCCTAGGTGGTGGGTTTAGGGAGGAGCCTTGAAATGAAATCACAGGTTGGGTCCCAAGATACTAATGCATCCCTCAAATCCCAGCTGTCAGTCCCAAGACCCGCCCAGACATCCCCATCAGTCAGCTCAGAGATGCTGTTCTCCATCCCCAGGTGCCTGGGGGTGGCCCCTTGTCCCCAGTGAGCAGGAGCAACCTGGGACTGCTGGGGACAGACTCACCTGCCTGCACATGGGTCCTGAGGCTCAGACTCAGCCCTGGAAGAGAGTTCCCTGTGAGAAATTTGCCCCTGAAGCCTGAGCAGTTTCTCCCCCACCTGTGAGCATCCTGACCCCTGAAATTTCCTGATAGACCAGGGCTTGGCTGTGGAGAGAAGTCCCTTCAAGACTAGAGTGCCCTTCTCCTCTTGAAATCTCACCAAGTCAGAGTAGAGCTGTGAGGGTGGGAGTCACGGCATCTCCTCCCACTGGCTCCAGCTGTGCAGATGGATGAAACCATGGTGTCCAGGAGGACAGACAGACACACTCAAAGGCTGGGTTCTCCCTGTCATGGGGTTGTCCCATCAGCAGCCCCACAGGAAGGAGAACTGCAGAAGCCTGGCTTTCATTTCCCCAGGGCTGAGGTGGGAGTGAGTATCAGGTTCCCTGAAGACATTTCAGACAGAAATGGGCTCCCCCTAATCCTTGGCTACTGGCTGCAGGATCTTTCCTCATCTTATTGAGGGCTAAGATGTAGTAGAAAAATGGGCCCAGGGCCTTCCTGAGTGAGCCTCTTCCAGGTGAGGGTAACTGAGGGCTTCTCAGAGCCTCCACATGGGGTCTCCTTTACTCCTTCATCCTGTCTATCAGCACGGGGTTGTTGGGTCCTTACCATGGCCAGTCATCTCATCCGTCGTGGAGATGCTTCAGGGAAAATGCAGGTCCATGCTGCAGGGCAGACTCAGGTCAGCAGAGACGCATCTGACACCTGGCTGTGTAGTTCAAGTGGAGCTGCATTGTGGCAATGAGCGCAATGGAGAAACACAGGAAATATGGGTAGAGGACATGACCTGTATCCAACACTGCCAGTTTGCTCTATCAACCGGTGCCCTCCATGGACTTTCCCTTTCTCTTAGCAGCAGCATCCACCTTCGTCTCCTTGGAAACAGACTTGTGATCCACTCCTGAGTCTTCAGTGTCCTTTGTTTCCCTGAGGGGAACTCACCTGTTGGGTTGGGGAGCTCATTTTTACTTAATGATTGCTCATTATCTGCTGCCCATGTGACCTTGAGCCTTCACACCCCCTTCTCTGAGCCTCAGTTTCCTTGTGTGGAGCAAGTTGTTACACACCCCACTCATCAGAGGGGTCGTGGGGGTCAGTGGTGACCGGGACTTCAAAGGAGCTCAATGATGGTTAATTCCAAGGACAGAGTAAGACATAGGGTTGTAATTTGAGAAAATCAGGGTGTTGGACAATTGACGCTTCCACTCAAGGATCCTCATCTACCCTGAGCACTAAGAAATGGTACATATAATATTGCTTAAATACACAGATTATCACAGTCATGAGTAGAAATCCTTCCTTCCTTCCTTCCTTCCTTCCTTCCTTCCTCCCTCCCTCTCTCCCTTCTCTCCCTCCCTCCCTCTCTCTCTTTCTTTCTTTCTTCTTTCTTTCCTTTTTTTTTTTTTTGACAGAGTCTTACTCTGTTACCCAGGCTAGAGTGCAGTGGCACAATCTTGGCTCACTGCAACCACTATCTCCTGGGTTCAAGTGATTCTCCTGCCTCAGCCTCCCAAGTAGTTGATATTACAGGCACGTGCCACCACACCCAGCTAATTTTTGTATTTTTAATAGAGAGGGGGTTTCTCCACGTTGGTAAGGCTGGTCTTGAACTCCCGACCATAGGTGATCCGTCTGCCTTGGCCTCTCAAAGTGCTGGGATTACAGGCGTGAGCCAACACGCCCAGCCCATGTTGGACCCTTTCTTATCAGGCACACTTCTAAGAGGATGCTACGTTTGAAAGAGTAGATACTTGATCCATTCTGCTTTTGAGAGCTTGTAATAAAATTTTCAGTTCAGCCAATGTGTTTCTCAGTGTTAGTATTTCTGTTTAAATTCTTGAAACTATGTCAATTTCTTTGCCAAATTTATCTGATACATTTCTAAATTGGTTTTATTTGTTATCATGGAGTTTGCCTAGTTTTTTTTTGTTGTTGTTGTTGTTTTTGCATAACTGCTATTTTGAATTCTTCATCCAAGAGCTCACACAGCACCATCTTTTTAGGCTCAGTTCCTAGCTCCTTACTTTGTCCATTTGAGGTGGTCATAATTCCCTGTTTGCTCTTGTTTCTTTTGGACATTTGTCCATGGTCTTTCAATGAAGGACTAGTTATTTATTTATTTATTTATTTTTGAGATAGAGTCTTGCTCTGTCACCCAGGCTGGTGTGCAGTGGCACGATCTTGGCTCATTGCAACCTCTTTCTCCCAGGTTCAAGCAATTCTCCTGCCTCAACCTCCTGAGTAGCTGGGACTACAGGGGCATGCCACCGCACCTGGCTAATTTCTTTTGTATTTTAGTAGAGATGGGGTTTCACCATGTTGCCCAGGTTGGTCTTGAACTCCTGAGCTCAGACAATCCGCCCGACTCGCCCTCCCAAAGTGCTAGGATTACAGGCGCGAGCAACCGCGCCCGGTCGAAGGACTAGTTTTTAATTCCAGTTCTGGCTGTCTGGTTGGTTCTGGTTTTCCTCATGTATGTTTGCTGAGAGGATCTATGTAGTTGCCTGTGATGCCCGTTAATCCAAAATTGCCACCTCACTTTCATCAGTAGGTGGTATCTTAGGCCATCTTTATATAAGAGTAACTTTTTTTTCACTTTTTGGAAAATATTTTATTTACCAAAATACATTTGAGAAAAATAATGTTGATTATACAAGCGGATAAAGCAATTGTCATATATATATATATACACACACACACACATATATATACATATATACATATACATATATACATATATATAAATATATATATACATATTTATACATATATACACACACACCACTGTGGAATACTACTCAGCCATAAGAAGGAACAAAATAATGGCATTCATAGTGACCTGGATGAAATTGGAGACTATTATTCTAAGTGAAGTAATTCAGGAATGAAAAACCAAATGTTTTATGTTCTCACTCTTAAGTGGGAGCTAAGCTATGAGGATGCAAAAGCATAAGAATGTTACAATGGACTTTGGGGACTCGGGGGAAAGGGAGGGAGGAGGTGAGGGATAAAAGACTATAAATTGGGTTCAGTATGTACTACTAGGGTGATGGGTGCACCAAAATCTCAGAAATTATCACTAAAGAACTTCTGCAAGTAACCTAACACCATGTTCCCCAAAAACCTATGGAAATAAGAAAGAAAATAAAAGAAAAATGATGTTGGTTATAAGTTGTGCAAACCTGTGTCTTAACTTGTTCATTCCACCAGCATAAATGCAGCAACACATGTGTAGTGTTGGCCCCAGGCAAATCTGCTTGAGACTCAATGTTCAAGATTATTATTAGATGGGGACCACATAGGCATAATGAGCAGCTACAGAGAAACCAGAGGAAACCGGGTGTTCACCATGAATTACACTGTTTACAGAAACAGCCTAGTGAAGACGTAACAGCAGAATTCAGTGCAGGCACACAACCTCACGTTGTCTCTTAGTAACACAGGGGATATGCTAGAAGGCAAGTTCCTAGATGCCAACCAAGAACCAAGCTCACAAGCAAGTCCTTCTAAAGTGAGCATCCTCATCGCTGTTAGGTTAACTTCTTCTTGCATACACTGCACCTAAAAGAAATAGTAGTCATCTTCAATCCTTCAGCACAGCGTTCACACAGAACATGCCTCCAGCTCTCCCAGATTCTTCTAGGGCCAGCACAGCTTTTCTGATGAAGATTTTTCAAAGTTCTTCAAACTGAAGAGTAAATCCAAAACCATCTTGACTTGCCATGTTGGCAGCCTTTGGGGGCCTTCTCTGGCTGTGCTGAGCCTGAAAGATCATCCCCTGGAGACTACCAGGATCAAGCCAGCATGGTGGTTGGAATGAGATTCTCCATTGCATAGTCTGAAGGGGCATGGTCAGTAGACAGAACAGGGCGTTCACGGGGGGCCAGACAGGCTGCACTCACGTTGGGAGCCTGGATGGGTGTTTACACCTTGACACTCCTGAAAGGGAAGTCCTGAAAGGGAAGCCTGACTCTGAAACTATACTTGGTGGATGCTGGTTGAGAGGATCAAGGACTCCTAGGAATAAGAGCATGGAAGGATTAGAGCAGCCGGGGCCATTCTACTCCTGCTCGCATGTCTTGGTTCCTTCATAACAACTCTCTTCCCTTCTTTTTTTTTTTTTTTGAGATGGAGTCTTGCTCCATTGCCCAGGCTGGAGTGCAGTGGCGCAATCTCGGCTCACTGCAACTTCTGCCTCCCAGGTTCAAGCAATTCTTCTGTCTCAGCCTCCAGAGTAGTTGGGACTACAGGGGCCTGCCACCACGCCTGGCTAATTTTTGTATTTTTAGTAGAGACAGTGCTTCACCTTGTTGGTCAGGCTGGTCTTGAACTCCTGACCTCAGATGATCCACCCGCCTTGGACTCCCAAAGTGCTGGGGCCACCATGCCCAGACCTCTCTTCCCTTCTCATGGGAGAATTGTGTAACCATCCTTGCTAACCTCAACTTCCACCTCAGATGGAGCACTGTATAATTTCCTTCCTCAAATTTGTTCAAGTTCTTGGGCCTCATTGAGGTCACCACCAACCTCTCGGTTTTGGGGGATATTAAGAGTTTAGTTTTGCAACCACAACTCAGTGACAGAAAAAAAGGAATGCAAAGACACAGGAATGCTTAACTGTGCTCCTTTCTCATCTCAAATTTGTTCCCAAATTAGCTAAACCCATGCTTAACCCCTTAAGGTAAACACCTCTAGTAACTCTTCATCTGTCAATACAGAATTCAGAGATGCACATGTGGGACTCTAGGTTGTACCAGAGTCCAGGATACAACAGAGCTAAAGGCTGTCACTGCCTTTTCTATTGTTCTGCCTCATCCAATTATCTCTGTGCTCCAGTGCAGCTTAATACTACTGCTAATAAAAGTAATAATCACTGTCTCACTTTTAATGGATGGGCCCACCCATCTGTCCTGTTTCGCGATGAATGAGAGAATGATTATAGCATCCAAGCCTTTTTGTTTTGTTTTGTTTTTTTTTGAGACAGAGTTTTGCTCTTGTTGCCCAGGCTGGAGTGCAATGGTGCGATCTCAGCTCACTGCAACCTCTGCCTCCCAGATTCAAGCGATTCTCCTCCCCGAGCATCCTGTAGCTGGGATTACAGGCATGCACAACTACGCCTGGCTAATTTTGTATTTTTAGTAGAGACAGGGTTTCTCCATGTTGGTCAGGCTGGTCTCGAACTCCTGACCTCAGGTGATCTGCCCACCTTGGTCTCCCAAAGTGCTAGGATTACAGGTGTGAGCCACCATGCCGGGCCGTATCCAAGCCTCTTTTCCAGGAACAAGAAATACTACAGTGAAAAAATCTCCCATTGTTAATTCAATGTAGAAACTCATGAGAAAAAAGCAAAAATTTTTAAGGAGATAAATTAGAAAACAACATGTGCAGATGGATACATGGAAAAAAAATTAAGCTACCTAGAGATCTCGAATATGTGTTAACCTAATACAAGGACTATTAGAGAATACAGGTGAGCAAGAATCACTTAACCCACTTTGTCGTGGAAAATGTCTTTGAGGATGTGACAGGTTTGGTAAGAACCAAACAATGAGAAGGTGGTCAGTATATGAATATCCAGAAAAATAATATTATTCAATATAGGATCAGCTGATTGAAGTATTTTGTCAACAAATATGCAGAAAGTTTCCTAGTGTGGACAACACTTATTTGGTTATGAGGAAATTTAGTAAGTGCTGTGAAGTAACATAGATCTGTATTTACAGATGTGCAATAAATTAAGTAAAAATCAATAAAGACATAAAATGAGAAAAAAACCTATCTACAATAAAACCATGAATCTCAAATCATTGGATGGGGAGAAATATACATACACAGAATACTCTCTGAGAATAACTAGAATAAGGAGTTATGTGGCCGGGTGCAGTGGCTCACACCTGTAATCCCAGCACTTTGGGAGGTCGAGGTGGGTGGATCACTTGAGGTCAGGAGTTCAAGACCAGCCTGACCAACATGGTGAAACGCTGTATCTACTAAAAATACAAAATTAGCTGGAAATGGTGGTGCATGCCTGTAAATCCCAGCTACTCAAGAGGCTGAGGCAGGAGAATCGCTTGAGCCTGGGAGGCAGAGGTTACAGTGAGCAGAGATCACGCCACTGTACAGGAAGTTTCAAACGCAGGAGAGATTATCTTTCAAGTCCTCGGTGTTGTGGTTTCCTCTGCCAGGGTGACAACCTGATGATTATGGAAATCTAATCAGAAAACTGCTATCTTGCTTTTATTCCTACCTCCACAGGATGAAAACAGTTAATGGTGGAGACAAAATATGTCCAGAGTAGACAGGAGTCACAGAAAAAGTGAATTCTGATGCATTCTTTCCCAGGAAGTTACTGGTACAGAAGTTTAGAACTGAGATACCTTTTGGAAACAAGGATGGCATTCTGCCTTTGATGGATGGAAGAGTACCATCCCAGATTTAGATAGAGTTTGCTAAAGGCGTCTATCTTAGAGTGGCTGAGCCTTCTCCACTTCAAGCTATGACTTTCTGTGAATTACCCACCCACTTGTCCTACAGAATAAGAGGGACCTTTTAGTCTGCTCTTCTGATTGCGGACCTGATTCCACAGGTGCCTGGGGCATCTTTGCAATCCCTAGGAATCAGCACCATGGACAGGGGCAAGGAATAGGGTCCACTCCTTTCTTCACTTCAGCTGGACCTCTTGTTCGCTTTCTTTCTTTCTTTCTTTCTTTCTTTCTTTCTTTCTTTCTTTCTTTCTTTCTTTCTTTCTTTCTTTTCTTTCTTTCTTTCTTTCTTTCTTTCTGTCTGTCTGTCTGTCTGTCTTTCTTTCTTTTTCTTTCTTTCTTTCTTTCTTTCTTTCCTTCTTTCTCTTTCTTTCTTTCTCTTTCTTTCTTTTCTCTCTCTCCCCCCTTCTTTCCTTCCTTCCTTTCTTTCTTCTTTCTTTTCCTTCCTTCCTTCCAACTTTTATTTCAGATACAGGGAGTACAAGTACAAATTTCTTACATGGGAATACTGCTTGATGCTGAGGTTTGGAGTATGGATCACATCCCCCAACTAGTGAGCATAATACCCAATAATTAGTTTTTAACCCTCCTCCACCCTCTAGTAATCCACAGTGTCTATTGTTCCTATCCTTCTGCTCATCTTTTTCTTTACACATTTCACCTCATACTGACCACCCAGCAGGAACAAAAGACCTCAATGCTGCTTGGAAAATAAGGCTCCCTCCCTTCATCTCTACCTTCCTTCCCAGGCTCTCTGGAAACAACCTCTTCTGTAAAGACTTCAAGGGCAGAAGAATAAGCTGAGAAACTCAGCCCAGAGCTGCAGGAGACTGTGACTCCTGTAGTCTGTGAGGACCTTGTTGCTCAGCCAACATGAAGTGAGTCCATGAGGGTGAGGAGCTGCAGATCCCACTGACTGTTTGGGGCAGGGACAGAAGGAGTAGGTGGGGTTGTGGTGCCTCTTGCTCTGTTCCTCAGCTTCATCTCTTTTGCTCAAAGGCCAACCCCCTACATTTTCAAATCTTCTCATTCCACTCACCCAGCACCTTCTGTGACCCCCGAGTAGGGTAAGGCATGGAGTGAGAGTGAGAATCATCCCCACTTTCTTGACATTTTTCATCCCTATCTGAGATGGGATTGCTCTATGACTGGTCCCTGCTGTTTTTCCTTCCTTTCTATCCCAGGCCAGGGCTCTCCTAGCACAGGGATGCATGCTGAGGGTTTAGAATCTTAATGGATGTGGTGCTTGGAGCTCCTATACTGAGACCAAAATCTTTAGGGGTCACTGCGGTGTGACAACAGGTGTAAGGAGGAGCTATGTGGACCACAGCACTAGTAGGTCCCCCTGTGGGCTGAAGTCAAAGGACTTAGTGTAAACTTGGCCTGAGAGAGTAAAGCCATGTCTTTCAATCAATGGTTTTGGGGAGGCACAAGTGACCTGTCCTTGGACAGACAGAAGGTACCCAACCAGATCTCTGAGTAGCACTGCAAGGTCAAGTTCTCTCCCGAGGACACTAAGGGCCCTGGCTCAGACAAAGGGAGGGTTTCTTGTACATTTCTAGGAAATATGAAGGTTGCAGTGTGTACAAAGCAGCCCCTTCCCACATGTCGTGGACCCTGAACTTAGGGACTGGCCTCCTCTCTCTCAGCTCCTGTTAGACTCTTGGTGTGGGTCTATATAATCTCCAGGCCTCTCACTCTCCTTTTCTAAGTTACTCTCCTTGGACCACTGCCTCATCGCATCCTCTACTCTAGGACCCTCTCCCTGGACCCTCATCACCAGGGATGACCCTGGTCCCAGGACCCTGAGCATATAATCAAGACAGGGGCTAGGCCAGGTGTGGTGGCTCACCCCTGTAATCCCAGCAATTTGGGAGGCCAAGGTGGGCGAATCATGAAATCAAGAGATTGAGACTATCTTGCCCGACATGGTGAAACCCCATCCCTACTAAAAATACAAAAATCACCCAGGTGTGGTGGCGTGTGCCTGTAATCCCAGCTACTTGGGAGGCTGAGGCAGGATAATTGCTTGAACTTGGGAGGTGGAGGTTGCAGTGAGCCGAGATCGCACCACTTCACTCCAGCCTGGCGACAGAGAGAGACTTTGCTAAAAAAAAAAAAAAAAAAGACAGAGGGCTAAACGGGAGCTCCTCATCTTCAACCAAGATGTCCAGTGGGGCCCTGGGAGCTGACTACAGGTAAGAAACACTGTGTCCACCATACTGTCTGTGCCGGCTCCCATGGATGTGGCTCACAAGGCCCAGGGGGAAGTCAGAGCTGCCCATCTAGGCCCAGAGGAGATGTGAACCCCTCCCTCATTGTTGGTCGGCACAAATCGGTGAAAGCCAGACACCAAATGATACTGGAGGGTCAGGCTGTCTCCTGAGGGCACCTGTGAGCATGGCTGGGCTTCGTGGAAGGGCTGGGAGCTGCCCATGCTCCCCCGATATCAGCGGGTTAGTGGTATTTTAGGGAATGAACACCCCATATTGCCCACTAGGATCTGCAGGGAGAGAGCATTCTCAGTGGACTCATCTTGATACCTCCCTCTCTGAGGTTATGTCCCTAAGAGGAGAGTGTCACTGAATGCCTCGTCACCCTAGGGTTTCCCTGGGCACCCAGCATAGAAGAGTAATCCCGGGGACGTTGCAGACAGATATAGTCAAACAGCGGTTTTCATACCTGGGGGATTCCTCAAGAGGAAGCTTGAGATGCAGAGGGTCCCTGGGCTGTGACCATGCCTAGGGGTAGGAGCTAGAAGAACCATAGTATCTTTTTTTTTTTTTTTTTTCAGATGGAGTTTCACTCTTGTTGCCCAGGCTGGAGTGCAGTGGTGTGATCTCAGCTCACCGCACCCTCTGCCTCCCGGGTTCAAGTGATTCTCCTGCCTCAGCCTCCCGAGTAGCTGGGATTACAGGCATGCACCACCACCCTCGGCTAATTCTGTATTTTTAATAGAGATGGGGTTTCTCCGTGTTGGTCAGGCTGGTCTCAAACTCCCGACCTCAGGTGGTCCGCTCACTTCGGCCTCCCAAAGTGCTGGGATTGCAGGTGTGCACCACCGTGCCCGGCTGAACCATAGTATCTTTGGTTCTCTGCATGGGTGCTGTTCCCAGGGCACACAGGGAAGAGATCTTGGCCCCTCTCATGAGAGAATCTCCATTCCATGTTTCAGGGCTGGTCAACTCCTCCTTCCTTCAGCAGATGGAAAGTGCCTGATGTGTCTAATGAGCTGCATGAGAGAGACACATTCCTTCCTGACACCAGCACAAGGCCTGGGTGGGCTTAGAAGGAGAGTGTGCTTTACGGTCCTGGGTGAGAAGAAGGGGGCTGTGTTAAAGGGGGACCATCACCCCACATACCCCAGGTGTGGGCTGTAGGGTGCGAGGCCTCCCAAAGAAACACTTGCTTCCTGTCTACCTGTGAGGGTCAGCCACAGTGGAGAGGGTATCCAATGGCTCCCTTTGACCTGTCACCACCAGGGTCAGTTGTCATTTGGCTTGGACCAGTTGCTCCATCTGTGATACACACACTGGCACAGCCCTGCAGTATGTGAGCCTGTGTGTTTAATGTAGAAGTCAGCCTTGTTGCTGGAGGTCTGAGGACTTGTGTGTACAAGAGTTGGGAGATCCTTACCTTATACAGATGGTAGACATCAGATTGCAGAAACTCCTGGCACCAGATGGTCACAGGGATCCACATGGTGACCATGGGGCCCAGGATGGCTCAAATGAAACATTTGGGGAGGGCTCTGGAAAGGAATCTAAGCTGGAGCTTCCAGGAGTGCCCTTCTCCTTCAGTTTCCACCGCTGTCACTGCAAAGCCCCTTCCAGAGTGGTCACCATTAACTCAGACCCTCTGTAGTCCCAGCCCTCACCCCAAACCACCCATGTGGGTTCAGTGGGTTAAATCAGAAGTCTAGAGAGGACTAATTTGCCTGTTCTAGTCACTTGGGCCCCAACACAGCCCTGGAGAAAAGGTCCCTGTGAGACCTCCCCCTGACCCACACACAGAAGCTGCTTCAGGCCTGGTCTGGACTCATGAGAGCTTGCATCACAGATGGAGCAAATCTGCTTGCAGACCCTACCCCATGGCCCACCAAAAATCTTTAGATGGGCTGACTTGCAAAGGGCTTTCCCTGGCAAATCTTTTCTGTGAGCACTAGAAAACTATTTATTCAACTGTGCAAACACAAATTCTTGGCCACAGTGATCATGAATAATCAGAAAAACATGGCACCACCAAAGGAAAAACAAATAATGCACCAGCAATTGACCTTAAATAAATAGACATCTATGAACTGACTGTTAAATAATTAAAAATAACAATTGTAAAGAAGCTCAGTAAGTTACAAGAGAATAAATTTAGACAATGAATCAAAATCAGAAAAACAACACACATGAAAAATTAAAAGTTCATAAAAAAATAGAACCATAAAAAACAAACAGACATTCTGGAGCTGAAGAGCACAATGAATGAAATGAAAAATTCCATAGAAAACTTCAACAGCAGATTGTATTAATCACAAGAGAGTATTAATTATCTGGAAGATATAACATTTGAAATTACCCAGTCAAAGGAAGAAAAATTAAAATAATTTAAAAATGAGGAAAGCCTACAGGGATTATGGAACATCATCAAGCAAACCAATATATGCATAATAAGAATTACAGACATAGCAGAGAAAGCAAAAGTGGCAGAAAGGTTGTTTAAAGAAACAATGACAAAAAATTTTCCAAATCTGGAGCAGGAAATAAACATCCAGATCTATGAAGCCAAAATAGTCACCAAAAAGTAAAATATAAAGAATCTTGGCCAGGTGTGGTTGCTCACATCTGTAATCCCAGCACTTTGGGAGGCCAAGGCAGGTGGATCAGCTGAAGTCAGGAGTTCGAGACCAGCCTGACCAACATGGTGAAACCCCATCTATAATAAATACAAAAAATTAGCCAGGCATAGTGGCACGTGCCTGTAATCCCAACTACTTGGGAGGCTGAGGCGGGAGAATTGCTTGAACCCAGGAGGTGGAGGTTGCAGTGAGCTGAGATTGCACCACTGCATTCCAGCCTGGGCAGCAGAGTGAGACTCCATCTCAAAAAAAAAAAAAAAAAAAAAAAAGAATCTTCACCAAGACACATTATCATAAAAATCAAAGACAAAGTGAGAATTTTGAAAGCTGCAAGAGAGAAGCAAGCAACTCATAACATACAGGAAACATAAACAAGGCTACCAGCAGATTTCTCAGCAAAAATTTTTCAGGCCAGGAGAGAGTTGGATGATATATTTGAAGTCCTGAAGGTAAAAAAAAAATCCTGCCAACAAAGAATAAAACATCCAGCAAGGCTATCCTTCAGACATAAAAGAGAGATAAATACTTTTTCATACAGATAAACGCCATGGAACTCATCACCACGAGAACCGCCATACAATAAATGGTAACAGTAGTTCTTCAAGTTGAAATAAAATTACAATGAAAACATGAAAACAAATAAAAGCATAACACTTACTGTGAAGTAAATAGTCAAATTCAGAATGTCCAATGATGTAATTATAGTATAGAAATCACTTTTACTCTAGTAAAAGAGTTAAAAGACAAAAATACTAAAGGTAGCTTCTCCTAAAATAATTTGTTAATGGATATATAATATATAAAACCTAGAAACTGTTACATCAATAGCATATGTGGATAAGAGAAGTTAAAATCTACAAATTTTGCATACAGTAGAAGTTAAGTTTTTATTAGCCTAGAATAGACTGTTACAACTATGAGGTGTTTTAGGTAAAATTCATTGTAATTAAAAAGAAAAAAGTCTGTAGAGGTATACAAAAGATAAAGGAATCAAAACACACCACTACAAAAAAAATCAGCAAATCACAAAAGAAGACACAGCAAAAGAGAAATAATAGAACAAAGAAACTACAAAAAAATCAGAAAACAATTAACATAATGCCAGTCATATACTCTTACTTAGAAATAATTACTTTAAATGTAAATGGATTAAATTCCCCAATTAAATGACACAAAGTGACTGAATGAAATATATAAGATCCAACTCTGCAACCTAAAAGAGATTCATTTTAGCTTTAAGAACACGAATACGTCAAAAGTGAAGGAATGGAAAGTTATTTCCTACAAATGGAAGCAAAAAGAGAGCAGAGGGTACTTATATTGATATCAGACAAAAATACAGTTATAGTAAAAAATTACAATAAGAGAGAAATAGGATTATTATAATGGGGTCAAGTCACCATAAAGGAGGCACAGTTTGGGGCCACCCTGGCTCAGGTCAGTGACAGGTATCTGTTTTTTGGGAAAGCCAGGCCCATGAGGTAACAGTTCCTGATTCCCAGCAGGCAGCTGTGATGTGGGAGGAAGAAGAGAGGTTGGAGATTTCAACATGTGAGTCATCTAATCAGGTGTAAAAGGGAGGTCCCAAATGGTGATATCACCAAAGGGACAGGAGTAAAGGCTCAGGATATAACTTGGGCTGGGCTGTGGAAGCCTCTGACACAGGGTAGGAGAATGGGGAAAATGAAAAGAGAGGTGAAGGTTGAAGTGAAATCCCCCTCCCCCTCCCCCTCCCCCTCCCCCTCCCCCTCCAAAGCTGGACTGTACTGCGGTGATCTCGGCTCGCTGCAACCTCCCTGCCTCCAGCTCCTGTGATTCTCCTGCCTCAGCCTGCCAAGTGCCTGGGACTGCAGGCGCGCGCCACCACGCCTGACTGGTTTTTGTATTTTTGGTGGAGACGGGGTTTCGCTGTGTTGACTGGGCTGGTCTCCAGCTCCTGGCCTCGAGTGATCTGCCCGCCTCAGCCTCCCGAGGTGCTGGGATTGCAGACGGAGTCTCGCTCACTCAATGCTCAATGGTGCTCAGGCTGGAGTGCAGTGACGTGATCTCGGCTCACCTCTGCCCAGCCGCCCCGTCTGGGAAGTGAGGAGCGCCTCTGCCCGGCCGCCCCATCTGGGAAGTGAGGAGTGCCTCTGCCCGGCCACCCCGTCTGGGAAGTGAGGAGCACCTCTGCCCGGCCGCCCTGTCTGGGAGGTGTACCCAACAGCTCGGAAGAGACAGCGACTATCGGGAGTGGGCCATGAGGACGATGGCGGTTTTGTTGAAAAGAAGGGGGGGAAGTGTGGGAAAAAGAAAGGAGAGATCAGATTGTTGCTGTGTCTGTGTAGAAAGAGGTGGGCATAGGAGACTCCATTTTGTTCTGACTAGGAGAAATTCTTCTGCCTCGGGATGCTGTTGATCTATGGTCTTGCCCCCAGCCCCGTGCTCTCTGAAACATGTGCTGTGTCAACTCAGGGTTAAATGGATTAAGGGTGGTGCAAGATGTGCTTTGTTAAACAGATGCTTGAAGGCAGCATGCTCTTTAAGAGTCATCGCCACTCCCTAATCTCAAGTACCCAGGGACACAAACACTGCGGAAGGCCGCAGGGACCTCTGCCTAGGAAAACCAGAGACCTTTGTTCATGTGTTTATCTGCTGACCTTCTCTCCACTATTATCCTATGACCCTGCCATATCCTCCTCTGCGAGAAACACCCAAGAATCATCAATAAATACTTCATAAAAAAAGAAAACTAGTAAAGAGGAAAAGGTCCAATATTTGGAAAAACAGCAGGTTTAGAGGAAGTACATAGAATCTAAGAACAAATGATGTTTATTTTGTTAGACTCGCATGTAATTATTTTGTACTTCCCTGATTTTGCTTTATCTTTGTTAATGCTATAATTAAAAACACATTTGGGTTAAAAAAAAAAAAAAAGCTAAATGCTTCCTCCTTCCTCCCCAAATCAGAAATGAGGCAAGTATGCCTACTCTTACCACTTGTACTTAACATTGTATTGGAGGTGCTTACCAGTGTGTTGAGGCACACAAAAAAAGAAATAAAGGCATCCAGATCAGAAAAAAAAAAAAAAAGAAATGAAATCCTGTCTTAGACCTGAGAGAAAAAAGAGAATTACAAAGGAGGAGGGTGTGGGGTAGTGATTATGAGTATTAGACCTTAAAGAAAATCCTTGGATGCAAGAGACTGACAAACCGAGGAGAAGCTGGGGTATGTCATTGCTGCTCCCTAATGTCTATCTCAGATTCTGTCCGGATCCAACAGGGGCACCCTTCCCTCGAGGTGCTCCATGAAGTGCACAGTCCAAGATGGGCTCTGGATCTCCTTGGGCTCCAGGGTGAGCCTCAGAGCATTGGGAATGTCCCTTTTGGATCCTGGGGTCTAACCTCTCTGAGGGGAGCCCTCTTGTCTGCATTGCCAAGGTCATTATTGGCATCCCCCTCTCGCTGTGCCAAGCTTCTGCCAGAATCACTGCCAGGATCAGCAAGACCACACCAGCCAGGCTCATGCAGACAATGTTCTTCACCTTGCAGTTCTGGGTGATGGGGGCTGGAAGCAGAAGAAGAAGCATCACTGACAGGTGGACAAGAGCCAGCCCAGGCCAGGATTCCTGAAACAGAAGCTCCTTCTACACTTTGCTGGACAGATCTTGCTTCCAACCCAGCACTTTCCCTCCACACAGTACATAGATGACTTACCTGTGGAGGAATCTGCTTCTGTGGGTGAGGGGCTGACTTCATCAGGGGCTCCTAGGAATCAGAAAGCACTGATGAAGGACTGAGGCAGCATCTCCTCCCCTTCTTGGGCTGATCTCAGCATGCTGAGCCCTCTGTGTGACAGTCCCTTTATTGGGAATGCCCCAGCCCTGGATTCCTTGGCACCCGCCCACAGCACCTTGAGGTCCCTGGGTTCACAACACCCAGGTCTTATACAGAGTCCAGTAGAAGGCCCTGAGTTCAGGGTGAGGCTGCACAACTCACAGCTGCCATTGATCAAACTCACCTGCAAGATATTCTCACTTTCTCCTGGAACTAAAATTCCCTAGGAGTCAACTGTAGGGACAACATGCCTTCTGTATTTACAAGGATGCAATCTGATTTCAGTGCCTGGTTAGTGTCCACCCAGCCCACTACAAGAGGCAGGACCCCTGCTCCCCTCAAAGGAAGGGGCAGAGCTTGGGACTCCTGGCTCAACTTTATGTGTGCTCTCAGCATGGAGTCTGCTGATCTGGCTCTGGGTGAGGGGCTGGGAGCTCCAGGGGGACCAGGGCTGCCTTTGCTCTGCCCAGCTCATCTCAGCCCCTTCATCTCCTGGGTAACTTTTGTGGACTTCCCATTCTTCCACTCACAGCTTTAAATGTTATCATCTGAGCTTCTTGGAAAAGGAATCAGAAATGGGATGAAGTTAGGATGACCCCTCTGTGTCCATCCCAAGAATGGGAGGATGCATTCTGCTTGCCCATCCCTTGGAGACTCCCCTCTGTCTTAATATCCAGGGATCTCCTGGGGACATAGTTCTGAGTACCCAGTGAAGAGGAACCTGGGTACTGATGGGGTGGGGCTGGGCTAGGTCTGCTGGTGGGATCCCCAGCCCCAGTGGATCAGTAAGCACAGACCATCTATAGAGGTGGTGATTGTCAGAACTCTGAGATCTGCAGGTCCTAAAAGCTCAGTCTACAAGGACCATGAGGATGTCACTCTTCCTCCATGGGGCTGAAGCCATGGTCCTACAGACACTGATAAAGCCACAATAGGACCAGGAGCACCAGGACTGTGGGAACAGGGAGTGGGAGGATAGGAAGGGTCCAGAGAGGTCTCATGCTGGACTCACAGCCTCCGAGAATGCTCTGTTCAAATACCAGAGGGAGAAGAGAAGATTGGAACCTGCCCAGACAGTTAGGCAAACTGAGATCCAGACAATGGTGACCACTTAGCCCCGACAGGCCAATAGGGAGGCAGAGTGGTGGCTGTCTGTTTCAGACTCAGGGTAGGCGCTCAGCCCAGTCAATTTTCATCCTTGTCACCTGTCAGGAACCACTGCCCTACCCTGAGGCAACATCCCCTTAAAGGGTTTGTGATATGGGATATATACATCCCCTAAAAGGACCATCCTTTTATAACTTTTATATCAGTGTCCTTTGATATCTTTGTCATCTTTTTACTATCATATATTAAAATTGAACCTATATACTTCTATGGGTGCATATATATAGCGATATACACACAGAAACACAGACACTTACACTCAGACACTCAGAACACACACACACAGAGATATGCACACCCAGAGAAAAAGGAGAAAAGACACTCAGCTTTAAAGGAAAAATGCCTGCTTTCTCCTTCCCTGAGATATGGGGGAGCCTCCTCGCTGGACCCTGGCTCTAGGACGTCTCGGGGCTGACCACTCACAGAAGCATGGACGATATCAAACCAAAGGTTCCCCCTAAGTTCCATCCAGCCCTGGCCAGACCCTGTCACCTGCCCAATGGGAGGTGGGTCACACCCGAGGGACGCATTGCCTGGGGCCATGGCAGGTTCTGGCTCAGTGGAAAGGAATAGGGAGCGGGGCCATCTTGAGTGCAAAGACGGTCGTTCCCTTGAATGAGATCTACCCCCCACTTAATCCCTCGTATCTCACTTCCCTCCACAGCCCAGCAGGGCCAGCTCTGAGCCCACCCAATACTAGGGCTGAGTGTGCAGGCCCTCTGTGGTGTCCAGTGAGGGCAGAGGGGATGTGTGCAGAGGGAGAGGGGGAGGCTGTGGACTGAGCCACCCCTGCTGGGATGGGGTCCAAGGACCTGGGGGCAAACCCGAGGGCCGAGCTGAGACTGGGGCAGGGCCCAGGTGACGTCCTCACCTTTCACCAGCAGCTCCAGGTAGTCACTGTGCTCAGACCATCTGGAGGACTTAAAATAGTAGCAGCGATAACACCCAGCACTGTCTTCACTTACTGAGTCAATGTGGAATCGGGCCTCTGACTCAGATGAACTAGCTTGAGACACATCATTAGTATCATTGTACTTGAACCTACTCTCCCTCTCCAGGCGGAATGTTTGAACCCCAGCCGGGCCCCGGCACACGAAAGTCACACGGCTTCCCCGGGGGATCGTGGTGCCTGGCTCAGCCGAGATGGAGGGTCTGGGCAGGGCCCCTAGGAGGGAAGCAGAGCAGGATGTTAGTGTCCTCCATGAGGAATGGGCTTCCCCTCCCTGTGAAGGACAGGAAGGAAATAATGCAGAGACTGCCATCACCTCCACCACATCAGCACTTCATGCCCTCGTTTGAATCAGAGCACTCTTTAGCTGGGTGTAGCACTTTACGGAATAAAAGAGTATACTTGACAACCCCAGGATCGGTTCTGTGCAGCCGTGTGATGGTGTCTGTGCCAATGAGACGGAGCCTTGTTGGTGAAATTCCCCAGAAGGGATGTTAAAGAGCATTAATTAGGCCAGGAGGGCCCTTTGTTGGGGAAAAAAAAATCTGGCTGGGCACAGTGGCTCACGCCTGTAATCCTAGCACTTTGGGAGGCCGAGGTGGGTGGATCACCTGAGGTCAGGAGTTCGAGACCAGCCTGGCCAACATGGTGAAACCCCGTCTCTACTAAAAATACAAAAATTAGCCGGGCATTGTGATGCACACCTGTGATCCCAGCTACTCAGGAGGCTGAGGCAGGAGAATTGCTTGAACCTGGGAGGCGGTGGTTGCAGTGAGCCGAGATGGTGCCACTGCATTACAGCCTGGGCAACACAGCAAGATTCAATCTCAAAAAAGAAAAAAAAAATCTGCCTTTCCTTCCCTTCCCTTCCAGCCTGCAAATAAATGTGATGGCTGGAGCAACAACAGCCATTCATTTTGCATCAAGAGGTGATCTTAGTGCTAGTGGCCTACAACTAAGATTACAGATCAGAAAGAGGGAACCGGGAACCTAAAGCCCTGGGGACATGCTGGAGCTGTCACATCATCTCTGTTGGGGATGTCACATGATCTCTGGGTGAGCTCCAGACACGGGAAGTAGGCGTCTGGCAAGAAATGTGGGCAGAGGTTCTCCAGAACATATAGGGAGTAAAAATCAACAGGGTTATCTGATTGACTAAATGCAAGTTAACAAAAGAAGAATCTAGGATGCCTGTCTGCTCTCTGGTCCGGGACCAATGACAGCCACTGAGAAAGAAAGCAGGGTGGGGGGTGATGGAGAATTACACTTGTGTGGGTGAGAAGCAGAGGTCCAGTTTTGGAGGTTCTTGAAATCAACTATTGGTATCTTGCAGGTATGTGGAGCTGTCAGGAGAGGACTGAAGGGGGCATTCGCGTTGTGTAAATTGGTGTTGCATGCCTCCCAGAGTCCACATGACTCCCACCCAGAGTGACCCTTCGGGTGGGGGTGGGGAATCCTGCAGATGTGACTCACCCTCCTGCGTGTGGATCATCCGGGCCAGGCAGAGCACTGGAAGAGAAGCCCCAGTGAGAACACCACCCACCACTGGTCAGCCTTCAACTGGAGCCAAGAGTCAGTGTGATGAGGGGAAAGATTGAGCTGCCTGTAGTCTCCAAACCACCCTCATCAACCTTAACTCTCAGTAGGTTGGTTTCCTTCCCCAGGCAAATTTCCAAGGAAACCCCTCTACCAGATACCCCTCAGCCTGTCTTATGTTGAACTCTACCGCATCTGTAATTTCTGTGACATACAAGAGGCCTCAGGTACCTCTGTGGTCACCTTGGACCCAAGTGACCCCAAGCTGGCAGGTGCCTGCAGAGGGTGACTCTCCTCTCCCAGGGCATCAGATCATCTTGGGCCACAGACAGGGCCTGGACCCCCACCCCAAGCCTTTCACCCCCTCTGTTTCTCAAATCCCACCTTTGTTCCCAAACTCACTGAGGCCCAGGAAGATGGTGGGAGGGAGGTTCATGGCTCAGCCTCTCCAGTCCTCTCTGTCCTTGTCCTGTGATGTCAGGACAGGTCCTGCAGTCCGGAAGAGTGCAAGATATTCTCACAGGGCCTCACTACAGGGCTCAACATACACGCCCCACAGGAAGGAATGTGGTCAGCTCTCAGTCCAAATTCAGCTTCTGCTGTGTGACCACAGGGAGGCCTTAGTTTCTGGTAGGTGTTTCTAGTGAGGTATTTCATAACTAGGCTGAGCCCACATCCAGATAAAACCCACGCATTGTTAACTGGTGACAGATAGATAGATGAGAGATGAAGGATGAATGGATGCAAGATGGATGGATGGATGGATGGATGGATGAATAAATGGATGGATGGATGGATGGATGGATGGATGGATGGATGGACGGATGGATGGATGGATGGATAAATGGATGGATGGATGGATGGACGGATGGATGGATGGATGGATGGATAAATAAATGGATGGATAGATGGACGCATGGATGGATAGATGGATAAATAAATGGATGGATGGATGGATGGATGGATGGATGGATAAATGGATGGATGGATGGACGGATGGATGGATAAATAAATGGATGGATACATGGATGCATGGATGGATAGATGGATGTATGGATGGATAGACGGATGCATGGATGGATGGATGCATGGATGGATGGGTAGATGGATGGATGCATGGATGGATGGATGGATAAATGAATAATGGGTGGATGGATGGGGAGATGGATGGATGGAGGGAGGATGAATAAATGGATGGATAAATGGATGCATGGATGGATGGATGCATGGATGCATGGATGGATGGATGGATGGATGGACAGACAGGGTGTAACAGGGCCTGGGAAACTTATTGGCTGGGCTTCAGCTTCTAACAGGCTGATGGTTCTCTGGCAACACATTTCCACACAAACTCTTAGATTCCCCACAGGCAAAAAAAGGAACCATAAAATCATCCTGACACCTTCATACTGTCATATCTGCAAGGTGCATAGCACAAAGGTATTTGGCACACTGGGAGGATACTCAGTCCTAGCTCTGTTCGTGTTCTCCAGGGTGGGCTGCACCCTGTGGGGGGGCTATTATGTCCTTGTCCCTGCCCCTTCACACCCTGTGTCACTGGGATGTGGCTCTGATACCTGAGCTCTGCTGTCTCACCTGGTCCCAGGTTATGCATCGTCATTAGAGGGCACTGCAGCAGCGTGCAGGACTGAGGGAGGAGGCTGGACTTGGCCAGTCTGCTGCTCTCAAATGTCCTCATTCTAAACTGAATGCTCCCTAGTCTGCAGATGTGAATGCACTAAAGAAACAATGGTTTGTGCAAACATTTGTGGACGGGGCTTCTTGGACTGAAGAGCCTGCAGACACCTAGATAGGCCTGGGATGGTGGTGGATTCTGGTCGGTGCCCTGACGGGCTTCCCTTGCCCATTTATGGTACAGAACATGGATTCTGTGAGTAGGGAAGGGTGGCCTCCTAGCCCCGTCCCTGAAGACTGGGAATCTTTTCACCATTTCCTCTTTCTGTGCATTCATGGAAGTCTACACTTTACTCTCAGGCCACTCTTAAGAGCTCCTTTTATAGCACTGAAAGACTTTACGTTTCTGTAGATCTTCATTCTTTTTGTATTTTCTATTTGCCGCAGTGCTTCCAGATAGGTAAAGGCGTGCCTTGGATCCTGAAATCTGCAGTGGCCTGCTTTGAAATTCACCTGCTCACGCTGGGGAGGAAGCTGAGAACTCCACCTCACTCTGGGGCTCCTGAGGTCATGGTGACCTCCCAGGCAAGGGGCCATCACCAAGAAGAGGAGATGGACCAAGGAATCAGGGCATGGAGTTGAGCCCGAGACTTCTCCAAATCACAGGCAAGGGAATTGCCAGTAGAAGCCAGGGCACCAGGGGGCTCCCAGGTAGAGCTAAGGTCCTGGAGAAGTTTCTTTTTTCGGGTTCTTTGGGTCAGCAAGATGTGGTCTGATAGAGAGGAAGGAGAGGTCCACAGTGTTGGCTGTAGTGTCCTCCTGGTACCAGGTGGACTCAGCCTCTCCAAGGGCGCAGATTTGTGAGTTTCCCCAGACTTCATTCTCCAGCTCAAGAGAGAGAGCCGCACTGATCACACTTCTTCAGTAAAAAGAGAATAAGATTTTCGGGTCTGTGATCTCACCATGAATGAAGGCCCATGTGCTTTATGGTTCTTGGCCTGAACTCCCCACACTCACTCACCCAACACTTGCCCAGGCTCCATGTTCTCCCTTCACAAAGATGCTCTCCTTGATCATGCTCATCTCAGGCACTTCTGAGCTCTTTTCCAACTAGCCCTGACTTCTGGGCTTCTGTGTTTGTCTCTTCCTTGTCCGACTGCAGCAAGAATCCTGCTAAGTCAGTTTAACCCTAGTTATCTGCTTACCGTTGATATGTGATCAGGTTCCTCATCCTCTACCATCCCCAGGTGATGTCTGGTCACCCTTGCTTGCCTTCAGCAAGAATCCTGGTTTAGCCAGAATCCCCATACCTATGAGGTTTCCTGATTGTAATGTTTCATCCACTGACCTCTCCCTCCCTGCTCCTTGGAATAAATTCTCCCTTGTTCATGCTGTATTTGAGGTTGAACCCATTTTATTTCCCACACTGCAAAATCCCATCACCATGGTCCCTCCATCCACAGTGATGGTCCTGAATAAAGTCCTCCTTACTATGATTTAACAAAGACCATTGGAAAATCTTTTCTTCAATACCCTGCCCAGCTGACACAGGGCTCTGAGAAAGGGAAGTCTGGACCCTTGGCATCTGTGGTGGACAGAACTCAGGAAGTGGCCCTGGAGGTTTGGGTGCTGTGGATGCCACCCATAGCATCCCTCACGTGCTCAGGGTATCTCAGCTTTGTGGTTAGAATCACTGTCCTCGGGAAAAACTCTTCTCTTTCTGTGTGAAAACAACCACCCTCAATTCCCAAAGAAACAGGAAGAAAAAGCAGCAATCAAATACCTGTGAAAACTCACCATATGCAGGGACACTAAAGCATGGTGAATACGGTAGTGCCAGGGACTAACAACGGGCGTGGTGAATAAGTAGTGCCAGGGGCTGCCTAAAAACAGGCACAGGGAATACGGTAGTGCCAAGGACCGTCTAAAAATAGGCGCGGTGAATACGGTAGGTGCCAGGGACTGCCTAAAAATAGGCACGGTGAATATGGTAGTGCCAAGGACTGTCTAAAAACAGGCACGGTGAATACGGTAGTGCCAAGGACTGTCTAAAAATAGGCGCGGTTAATACGATAGTTCCAGGGACTGCCTAAAAATAGGCATGGTGAATACGGTAGTGCCAAGGACTGTCTAAAAATAGGCGCGGTGAATACGTCGTGCCGGGGACTGCCTAAAAATAGTGAAACATTTTAAACTGTCTCTCCACGTGGGAAAGGCTGGCAGGGAGAGAGCGAGGGCACATTATCACACAAAGCGAAGGTTTTCAAGGAAGGCGTGTGCTGAGTGGGATGTGCGACAACCTATGAGTGGTTGTTGCAGGAGGGTAACGGGGCAGGCTAACTTCATAGAATATTTAAGTGAACATGCAGTTTACAAAAGGGCCTGTAAATTATTTTTTATGTTAGGAAAAAAAAAGCCAAAATATATATACATCGAAAACAGAGAGAAACGATAACAACAGTCAGCATTTATCTGGCATTTTCTATGGAACAAACTGTTTTATTTCATTGAAGCATCATTAAAAACCCAATGAGGTGTACTCCACCCCTTAAGAAATTAACAACTGAAAAATTAAATAGTACTGCGTGCAAGTGAAGGTATATGAGGTATGTGTTAGTGTGTGTGAGTGTATGTGTGTGTGTGGGTACAGGTATGTGTATGTGTGTGTGTGAGGGTGTGCATTTGTGTGGGTATATGTGTGTGTGTGAGAGTGCATGTGTGTGAGCACGTGTGTGTGTGTGGGTATATATGTGGGTGTGTGCATGGGCGTGTGTGGGTATATATGTGTGTGGGTGTATATATGTGAGTGTGTGCACATGAGTGCATGTGTGTGTGTGGGTGTATATATGTGAGTGTGTGCATGTGTGTGGGTGTGTGAGCATGTGCATGAGTGTGGGGGTGTGTGCGTGTGTATAGCTATGCATGTACGTGTGTGCACATGTGGGTATGTGTGTGTGCATGTGCATGTGTGTGAGTATATGTGTGTGCGTGTGTGCATGTGTGTGGGTGTGTATGTGCATGGGTGTGGGTATATATGTGTGTGCACGTGTGTGCACATGTGTGCATGTGTGTGGGTATATATACGTGAGTGTGTGCATGTGTGTGGGTGTGTGAGCATGTGCATGAGTGTGGGTATATGTGTGTGTGCATGTATATATGTGCATATGCGTGTGTGTATGTGTGGGTATATGTGTCTGTGTGTGCATGTGTGTGGGTATATGTGTGTGCACAAGTGCATGTGTGTGGGTAATGTATGTGCGTGTGTGGGTGTGTGTGTGCACATGTGCATGCTTGTGGGTATATGTGTGTGAGAGCATGTGCATGTGTGTGGATATATATGTGTGTACATGTGTGCGTGTGTGTGGGATATATGTGTGTGCACGTGTGTGTATATGTGTGTGCCCATGTATGCACGTGTGTGTGGGTATATATGTGTGTGCATGTGTGTGGGTATATAGGTGTGTGCATATGTGTGTGTATACATGTGTGCGCCCATGTGTGCATGTGTGTGAGTATATATGTGCATGTGCATATGTGTATGTGTGCGTGTTTATGTGTGCATGCCCATGTGGGCCTGTGTGTGGGTATGTGTGTGTGCATGTGTGTGTATATGTGTGTGTGCATGTGTGCATGTGTGTGTGGGTATATATGTGTGTGTGTGCATGTGTGTGGGGGGTGTGTGTGTGTGTGCATGTGTGTGTGGGTATGTGTGCGCATGTGTGCATGTGTGTGGGGGTATATATGTGTGCACATATGCCACATATGCGTGCATGTATGGGTATATACATGAGCACATGAGCGTTACTGTTTCTTTTTAGAAGACATGCACACAAATTAAGCTAAATGAGATGATCTTGCTCCCTAGTGTCTCACAGAGTGATTTTCTGTTTTAGTCTAAGTAGGGACAGCATCTGATGCTGTGAGTGTAGTGGGGATACCAACATGTCCCAGCTTGTGGCGGACTTGGGGCTCTCCTGATGTGTGTGTGTGTGCATGTGTGTGCATGTGGGTGTGTGCATATGTGTGCAAATGTGCATGTGTGAATGTGAGTGTATGCATACTCGTGCATGTGTGTGCAGGTGTGAGTAGGTGGGTCAACTCTCGGCCTTCACCCAGCCACACTTTACCCAGATGCCTCCTTCATTAGTCAAATATAAGTAAATTCTACTAAACTAAACCAATAGGGCAAGAATAAGAACGACAAAATTATGGTAAATAAAGGAGACAAGAAAATATTTGTGAATCCTAGATTAGCTGTGATGATGGGTCTTACATGTCCTTTTTTTTTGAGACGGAGTCTCACTGTTACCCAGGCTGGAGTGCAGTGGCGCGATCTGGGCTCACTGCAACCTCCCCGGGTTCAGGCGATTCTCCTGCCTCAGCCTCCCGAGTAGCTGGGATTACAGGCATGTGCCACCATGCCAGGCTAATTTTTGTATTTTTAGTAGAGACAGGGTTTCACCATCTTGGCCAGGCTGGTCTTAAACTCCTGATCTCGTGATCCACCCACATCAGCACCCGCCTCGGCCTCCCAAAGTACTGGGATTACAGGCGTTGAGCCACTGCGCCCACCTTACGTGTGCTTTTATAACTGCAATCATTCATGAAAAAACAAAGGCATTTTCTTTTTTCTTTTGTCAAAGTGATTTTTATGGAGGCACAATTAGAAGCTAGCTGAGGCACATCTTACTCTCTGGGAGAGTGACAGGAAAATCCTTATCCTCTGTGGCTGGGATCTTAGCCATCAGAACAAACCATGTGTTCAATGCTTAAGGGCTGAGAGGAGCAACAGTTTTGAAAAGCTCTGGCTTTAGATCCCAATGGATCGGGAACGGATGAAAAGGGACAGGGGCTAAGAAAGCACTTTTAAATATGGTTAAGTTTCAGAGTTGCTTTTATTGGACATGAATGCATTTATAATTCCTGATTATTCCTGCTCCCTAAGCCTTGACAACTCTTAGTCACCTTTTGTAAGAAGGATATTTCTCTCTCTCTAAATAGAAGGTAGAGTTTACTTTCTTCACACTGATCTCAGAAATTGTCTAGAGACATAAATTATTGGGAAATAAAGTGCATCCTGTTCCCCAGAGTGCATAAGAGAGGAGATGAAAGTGTACGGTTTTGCTTGCATTACAGAAAGTTTTCAGAGGTGTACAGCCATGGCCAGCCAAAGCACTACATGCTACCACCATGGATCCTTTAAATGTCCTAAGCAGCAGTTGCCATTAGACCACAGGTATGTGAGCAGGAGCCAGGAGCTGAGCATACTCTTACCCCTCTGATAAGCAGGAGAGCTAAGACTGTGAGGCTTGGCATATTCATTCAGAGAGCCCATTTCAGATGCGCCATGACAGAGAAGGTAAGCAAGACATGCCCTTAGCCCTGGGTGGGAAGGTTGGAGTTATTCTGTCCCAGGAACTCCCAGAAAATATCCCTGCCACATGTCTGGTTTTTTTTTTAAGTTCTGTTCATAAGAATGTGTACATTTCGTCTAATTTAAAGAATTCTTCAACTACTTTAATTATTTTTAAATGAAGTCTTTGATTCATTTATATTTCTTTTTTATTTTTATTTTTTATTTATTTTTATTTTTATTTTTGAGACGGAGTCTTGCTCTGTCGCCCAGTCTGGAGTGCAGTGGCACAATCTCGGCTCACTGCAAGCTCCACCTCCCAGGTTCACGCCATTCTCCTGCCTCAGCCTCCTGAGTAGCTGGGACTACAGGCGCCCGCCACCACGCCCGGTTAATTTTTTTGTATTTTTTTAGTAGAGACGGGGTTTCACTGTGTTAGCCAGGATGGTCTCGATCTCCTGATCTCATAATCCACCTGCCTCGGCCTCCCAAAGTGCTGGAATTACAGGCATGAGCCACTGCGCCCGGTCAACCACATGTCTGTTTTTTCTATGCTCAGTTTTGACGGCAGGAGAAACATACTGACATGTCCACACAATACTTTTTGTAACAAATATTCTACTTCTCTAAGCATATAGTTCTCTGCCTAAAAAGAAGGCCCACTTACCAAATGCCTTTCCTTGATGGGGCAGTAGCTGCTGTGGTCACGGTCTGAGCACTGTGCAAAAGGAGGCATCTTATCCTTGAGATAAAGGTTTGGGACACCATGAGGTCATCTTTTTGCTGGTAAGTGATTATCATTTCATCAGTAAGTACAGTAACAGTGTTTCCGTAGGGATTTGAGATGATCTCAGAAAAACATTTGCGAAAGGTTCAAATTACTGAAAACTACTTAGTAGCTATCAGTTATAATTGACTGAAAAGGTTTGGGCAAGAGAGAGAAGCAGAAACAGAGAGATAGAGATAGAGAAAAACAGAAAGATAGAAACAGAGAGAGACAGTAAGATTATGCGAGGGAAATAAGCAAGGGAACACTTATCTGAGATGCCTGGGGAAGACCAGGTAGATATAGCAGATTAGGATGCTGAGGTCTGCAGGGGGGCAAAAGGTGGGTGAGAATAAGGCTGTGTTAACAGTGGAGGGTGTCCAGGTTCTTGGCATCTTGAGCAAAGAACTGGACAAAATGCACAAACAAAGCAAGGAAAGAATGAAGTAACAAAAGCAGAGATGTATTGAAAACGAAGATACAGTCCACAGGGTGGGAGCAGACCTGAGCACAGGGGGCTCAAGAGCCCAGTTTCAGAATTTTCAGGGGTTAAAATATCCTCTAGAGGTTTCCACTGGTTACTTGGTGAACACCCTATGTAAATGAAGAGGATGAATTAAAGTTACAAAGTCATTTACTCAGGGTGCACCCTATGTAAATAAGGGGGATGAAGTAAAGTTACAAAGTCATTTACTCAGTGTACACCCTATGTAAATAAAGAAGATAAAGTTACAAAGTCATTTGCTAAGTGTATCTCATATGTAAGTGAAGAGGATGAAGTAAAGTTACAAAATCATTTACTCAGGGTACACCCTGTGTAAATGAAGACGCTGAAGTTACAAAGTCATTTACTCAGTGAACACCCTATATAAATGAAGAGGCTGAAGTTACAAAGTCATTTACTCAATGTACACCCCATGTAAATGAAGAGGCTATTTCCTGTCATAGCTGAAGTGTTTCCATTTGATTTAGTTCTAGGAAGTCCTTAGGTTCCCTGCCTTCAGGCCCTATTCTCCTGCCTCAGCTGGGATTTGTTTCTTGACAGCCTTAGGGTTTTGACTCCCAGATAATATTATTCAATTCTGAGAACTTTTCACAAAAGGCAGGCTGGAAAGGAGAAGAAAAGGAAGAACAAAGCAGAAACAATTTGCCCCAGTGTTAGAAGTGAATTTGGAGGAAGTGAGCTGTTACAGTTAATGGTGCATCTTGAGGAGCTAGAAGTGGTTTCAACAGTGTAAACTAAACTAAGCTTCTACACCCCCTCAACCATCTAAATGAACTTCCTCCTCAGCCAGGGCTCTTAAAATTTAACCTGACGCTGGGTGCAGTGGCTCATCTCTGTAATCCCAGCACTTTGGGAGGCCGAGGCAGGTGGATCACCTGAGGTCAGGAGTTCGAGACCAGCCTGGCCAACATGGCGAAACCCTCTCTACTAAAAACAGAAAAATTAGCCGGGCATGGTGGTGCATGCCTGTAATCCCAGCTACTCCAGAGGCTGAGGCAGGAGAATCACTTGAACCTGGGAGGTGGAGGTTGAGATGAGCCGAGATTGTGCTGCGGCACTCCAGCCTGGGCGACAGAGTGAGACTCTGTCTCAAAAATAAAAATAAAAATAAAAATAATGTAACCTGAGAGACTGTTTCAGGCCATGACGGGAAGTGTGCCTCTCCAGCATTAATGTCAGCAGACTTTATGTCTGATAAGAAACACTTTGCATCCTCTTCTCTCTGAAGCCTATTACATGAAGGCTTTCTCTGCAAAAGAGAACTTGTATCTCCACAATCCTTTATTTTTATTTTGTTCTATTTTTATTTTATTTTATTTTTTTGAGGTGGAGTCTTGCTCTGTCACCAGGCTGGAGTGCAGTGGCACGATTTCGTCTCACAGCAGCCTCTGCCTCCTGGGTTCAAGTGATTCTCCTGCCTCAGCCTCCCGAGTAGCTGGGACTACAGGCGCCCGCCACCACGCCTGGCGAATTTTTGTATTTTTAGTAGAGACGGCGTTTCATCATGTTGACCAGGATTGTCTTGATCTCTTCATCTCATGATCTGCCCACCTCAGCCTCCCAAAGTGCTGGGATTACAGGTGTGAGCCACCGCGCCCGGCCCACAATCCTTTATCTTAACCAAGACATTCCTTTCTATCCTTCCCAGTTCTTTAGATAAACTCAACCAATTTTCAACCAGAAAAAATTTTAAATCTACCTATAAGCTGGAAGCCCCGCACCCTGCCTGCTGCTTCGAGTTGTCCCACCTTTCTGAGACAAACCAATGTATTTCTTAAATGTATTTGATTGAGGTCTCATGCCTCCCTAAAATGTATAAAACCAAGCTGTACCCCTGTAATGCCCAACCTCGTTTTTACTAACCCTGTTTTTAGACTCCTTTTCCTTTAATCACCTAGCCTTGTTTCCACCTGAATGGACTCTCCCTTAGCTAAGAGAACCAGACAGACTCCATCTTGGCAATTTCACTGGCAGCCCCTTCCTCAAGGACTTAACTTTTGCAAGCTGACTCCCAAGAATGCAATTAACTGATAAGATATTGTGGCAACCTATATCCTCAGTTCCCAAGAATTCGTCTGGTTGATAATGCCCAAAGCCCCGCGTCTATCACCTTGTAATTGACTTAGAGCCCCTGCACCTGGAACTATTTACTTTCCTGTAACCATTTATCCTTTTAACCTTTTTGCCTACTTTACTTCTGTAAAATTGTTTTAACTAGACCCCCTTTCCCCTTTCTAAACCAAAGTATAAAAGAAAATCTAGCCCCTTCTTCGTGGCCAAGAGAATTTTGAACGTTAGCCATCTCTTGGTCGCCGGCTAATAAACGGACTCTTAATTCGTCTTAAAGTGTGGTGTTTTCTCTAACTCGCTCAGGTGCAACACCCCAACCACCTTGGATACATGTTCTCAAGACCTCCTGAGGGCTGTGTCATGAGCCATGGTCACTCATATTTGGCTCAGAATAAATCTCTTAAAATATTTTATAGGGTCCGACACTTTTCGTTGACTGCGGGTTTCTGGTTGATTGGCTGAGACACGGAGCCAAAGGTGGCCCACAGTCAATGAACTCAGAGGGCCATACTTGACTTGTTTTACTGTAGAAGAAGGAGTTTAAGGTCTCAGGGATCTTGGAATGTGAGAGAGAAGTTTTCATTCAAGACTGACTTATCCACCATCAGTCTTCCACTCAACACTGTTTCTGATCGAGAAACTCACTTCACTGCAGCTGAAGCGCAGCAGTGGGCCCTTGCTCATGAGTTCACTGATCTCACATGTCATCCATCATCCTGAAGCAGGTGGTGCGACAGAGCAGTGGGATGGTTCCCAGGCTGAACAGAGAGTCGGGCTGCTTATTCTCATGGCCCAGTAACAAGATGCAGATGAAATGAGAAAGAAGAGAGTTTCAGTGAGAACACACGGACACGGGGAGGGAACATCACACACTGGGGCCTTTTGGAGGGTGGGGGTTTGGGGGAGGGGTAGCATTAGGAGAAATACCTCATGTAGATGATGAGTTGATGGTTCAGCAAACCACCATGGCACGTGTGTATCTGTGTAACAAACCTGCACGTTCTGCACGTGTATCCCAGAACTTAAATTATAATAAAAAAATTTTTTGGCCAGGCGCAGTGGCTCACGCCTGTAATCCCAGCACTTTGGGAGGCCGAGGCGGGCAGATCACGAGGTCAGGAGATCGACACTATCCTGGCCAACACGGTGAAACCCTATCACTACAAGCCGGGTGCGGTGGCTCACGCCTATAATCCCAGTACTTTGGGAGGCCAAGGTGGGCAGATCACGAGGTCAGGAGATCGAGACTATCCTGGCCAACATGATGAAACCCAATCACTATATGCCGGGCGCGGTGGCTCACGCCTGTAATCCCAGCACTTTGGGAGGCTGTGGCGGGCAGATCATGAGGTCATGAGATCGAGACTATCCTGGCCAACATGGTGAAACCCTGTCACTACTAAAAATACAAACATTAGCTTGGCATGGTGGCGTGCACCTGTAGTCCCAGCTACTTGGGAGGCTGAGGCAGGAGAGTCACTTGAACTCGGGAAGTGGAGGTTGCAGTGAGCCGAGATCGCGCCACTACACTCCAGCCTGGGTGACAAAGCGAGACTCCATCTCAAAAAAAAAAAAAAAAGAGTGAATGGGGCTTGAAGGCTGCAGACAGGAGGTTAGGATGCCATTTTGGATTTATCTTTTCCTGGAGGGGATGTGATCTTCTCCCATGGATTTAGTTACTGGTTCAGGTGTGGAACTCTGAACTGAAGAGATGGAGGCTCAGTAAAGCACACAGGGAGTGTGATAATGAGAAGTGAAGTGGACTGTGTGACACGCCAAGGACCAGAGCATGCAGGTGTGCGGAGATGTGGACCCAGCGCTGCCTGCCATGTGGGATGTAGCCTCATGTCTCGGGCTGGGAAGAGAAGGGAACCCAACAAAGGGAAGTCAACATTAATAGAAAGGAAAGGTGTCATATTTTAATGGTCCTCCATGGATCACCCCAGACCAGTGTCCCCGCACTCAAACACCCATTCCTCCCTCTAGAAATTGCCAGAGGCTGAGGCAGGAGAATCACTTGAACCCGAGAGGCGGAGGTTGCACTGAGCCCAGATTGCGCCACTGCATTCCAGCCTGGCGACAGAGCAAGACTCCGTCTCAAAAAAAAGAAAGAAAGAAATTGCCGGCAGACAGTCCAGATGGCATAGGCCTCAGATGGTCTTCCCGAACCTCCTAGGACCATCAGATTCACTTCCAAGGCTCCAGCATTCAATGGTGCATTGTCCTTTCTTCTGTTCACCTCCCAGCTGCAGCTTGGGGGCTTCTCTGGCTGTACCAATCCTGAAATATCAGAATCCCAAGGACCACCAGGATCAAGCCGGCCACGCCCATGCGGATGAGATTCTCTACTGTGTAATCCCGGGGGTGTGAGGCTGGGGATGGTGGACAAAGAGGTCGCAGAGGTCAGGGTGGATCAATATCACCCAGGACCCCTAGATGTCCCCCCAGGGCACCCGCATCATCTTGACAGGACCTGACCCTCTGTGCCAGTTCCATAACTGAGAGCATCTCCTCACTCACCAGTCCCAGAGTCAGACTTGTTTTGTGACGGGCTGAGGTTATCAGCTGCTCCTGAAAATCAAAACAGGGGAATGGGAAGGAGAAGTTCTTGAAGAGATCTGGGCCCAGCCTCTCCCCTGCGCTCTGCATTCTCCTAGTTCCCTATGCCTCTCAACGTGACTTTTATGGAGTTCCTCCATAAACCATCCCTCTGCTGGAGCAGGGTTCCCTCCAGTCTCCTCACTGAATTATTTCAGCTTTCCTTTGTTCTTTGAATTTAAACTTTGCTCCTGAGTCATTTGGGAAAGAGCTTTCCTGCACCATGAAAGCTCAGGATCTGCAAGGAAAGTGGCCCCCAGAAGTTACTGAGCGCTTTGTGCTCCTACATGCAGCCTGGGACACAGGAGCACATAAGCCAATTCCCCCAGAGACGAGAGTTTCACGGATCCACCAGCTGAGGACCCAGGCTCCATGGAGGAGGGGTTGGTCCTCAGGGGCTCCTGAATGTCAGAAGCACAAACAGCTGCCTCCCCTTCATGCCACCTCAACCACCTCACCTGGTGTTTCATCATACAGTAAGTCTCTAGTCAGCTAATTATTCATATAGTCAGTCATATAGATATGTATGTATATAAGTGTGTGTGTGTGTGTGTGTGTGTATGGTGTTACAGAGGCTCATAAAACAATTTCTGCTTTTAGGGCCAGGCGTGGTGGCTCATGCCTGTAATCCCAGCACTTTGGGAGGCCAAGGCAGGCAGATCACGAGGTCAGGAGTTCGAGACCAGCCTGGCCAACATGGTGAAACCCCGTCTCTACTAAAAATAAAAAAATGAGCTGGGCATGGTGGCACCTGCCTGTAATCCCAGCTACTTGGGAGGCTGAGACAGGAGAATCGCTTGAACCTAGGAGGCAGAGGTTGCAGTGAGCCCAGGTAATGACATTGCACTCCAGCTTGGGCAACAGGGCAAGAGACTCCATCTCAAACAAACAAACAAACAAACAAAAATTTCTGCTTTTATAAAGTGTGAATCTAGGTGAGAAGACCAATAACAAACATGTAAAAGCCCTCCATGTCAAATATATTAAGCATGTAGATATACATATAAAAAATATATGCAGATATACCTACAGTTATATTCAGACGTAACATATAACCATACATAAATATGTATATATGTAAAACTTTAGATATTTATTTAAGATGCAGTTACATGCATATTAATACTTGAAGTGACAAAAATTGATATGCAGTTTAGAAATAAAAAATAAAATTTCAATTTTCTTATAGTTAATATAAATTTTATCAGTAAATTTGGGGAGATCAGTTGAAAGATAATTGAAAGGGAAAAATGTTATAGCAAGCTAAAATGAAATTAAATGAATATACTCAAACTAAAAGCTTTCTCATGTGTATATCTTACTTAGAAATATAAATGAATCAGGCTGGGCACAGTGGCTCACGCCTGTAATCCCAGCACTTTGGGAGGCCGAGGTGGGTGGATCACGAGGTCAGGAGATCGAGACCATCCTGGCTAACACAGTGAAACCCCATCGCTACTAAAAATACAAAAAAATTAGCCGGGCATGGTGGCGGGCGCCTGTAGTCCCAGCTATTCGGGAGGCTGAGGCAGGACAATGGCGTGAACCCAGGAGGCGGAGCTTGCAGTGAGCCGAGATCGCGCCACTGCACTCCAGGCTGGGCGACAGAGCAAGACTCCATCTCAAAAACAAAAACAAACAAACAAAAAAAAGAAATATACATGAATCAAATACTTCACTTAAAAATAATTAAAGTAGTTGAAGAATTATTTAAATTAGACTAAATGTACACATTCTTATGAACGGAACTTGAAAACACTTATTAACTTCATTAATAAACTTCAATTTTATATATTAATAATAGAAATACTTGCTATTAACAACTAATTTTATACAGCAAATGTAAATATTGAATTATGACCCCAGGACAATGGGAGTGGAATTACTCATTTTTAAATCATAAATCCATATATCTTAAAGAGACAAATTTAAATATTCAAATATTGTTTTAAAAGATTCAGAAGAACAGAGAAAAAATAGACAAGTATGCCCAGAAAATGCAGAGTAGCAATGAACAGCAGACAAGATGTGCTGTGAATAAGTTCCTAACTTCCTCCAGGGAGCAGGTGCGCGGCCCCTCCTTTGTCTCAGGGGTGTCCTGAGCACAGAGGCCTCCAGGTGAGCACAAGAGGGGCCTTGTGAGTGGCACCCACAGCAGGGGTGCTTCTCTCTAAAGGAGCAGGTCTGGCGTGGACTCCAGCCTCATCACAGTCAGATCCCACTGAGGCCTGAGCGGCCTCCTCCCCTGTCCTGAGTGGGCTCAGGGACCCCGCAGGTGTGGGTGAGGGGCTCCATCCTCAGGTTCTCATGGAAATGAGAAGTGAGAGCTGCCAAGGGAGCGTCCGTCTGTCCTCTGTCCAACTCGCCTGCCTCTCTTCCTCCTCCATCAGCCCCAGCATCTTCCCCATGTTCCAAGTCAGGCCTGGACCCCAAATCCTGCTGACCAGGTCTGTTCTCCTTCCTCTACTCATCACTCATCCCACAGGACAGGGTAGGGGCCTGGGAGTCTTGTAAAGCTGCATGGTTTTTAGTAGAAAATCTGAAACACTCCGTGTGATGTGTGAGAGAGGGGAGATTCTAAACAGTGGGGTTTTTACACGTCTTTGCTTTCTCATAATATTGTGACTTCATCTCACGAATCTCAGACCCCAGCACTGATGGATACGATTACATGTACCTGCAGCTGCCCCTCTTGGCTTTCTAGACCTTGCGAGGCATAGCTATTGGCAAGAGCAGACCAGGTCTTAGGGTTAGTGATGGGAGCTGCTTTTCTAGGTCTAGGATGAGCCACATCTCAGATGCCCCACAAGGTCAGAAATCAGGGGGATTTGGGGGTCACTTCCAAGCTCAGGGGGAAGTCAGCCTGGAAGAGCCCAGCCTGGGGCTGCCGGCCAGTGGAGGAGGTCATGTCTGTCCTCTTTGTATAGAGCAAACCTGTCATAGCCAACATCAGAGTGACACTGGAGGGTCAGGTTCTCTCCAGGGACCACAACAGGGCCCTGTGGGGTCAGGAGGGAGGGCTTTCTAGACACACCTGGAAGGAAAAAGGAGCCGGGACTGCAGGGGCTGGTTCCTCCTATAAACCTCCTTCTGGAGTCTCCGTTGCTCTGTTTTTCTTTGTCTTTGTCTTTTTTTTTTTTTTTGAGACAGAGTCTCGCTCTGTCACCCAGGCCAGAGTGCAATGACACAATCTTGGCTCACTGCAACCTCCGCCTCCCGGGTTTGAGCGATTCTCCTGCCTCAGCCTCCCAAGTAGCTGGGATTACAGGTGTGTGCCACCACGCCCAGCTAATTTTTGTATTTTTAGTAGAAATGGGGTTTCACCATGTTGGCCAGGCTGGTCTTGAACTCCTGACATCAGGTGATCCACCTGCCTCGGCCTCCCAAAGTGCTGAGATTACAGGCGTGAGCCACTGCGCCTGGCCCTTGCTCTGTTTTTCTCAACCTGAATTTGTGTCCCTAGGATTTCTGTGTTCTCCTTCCCCTTTTTTTCTTTCTTAGCAGGGGCTGCCCTGCAGGTAAGGCTCTCCACAACCTGTCTGGCTTCCCTAAATTGTACTAGAGAAGGCTGTGGCTTCCTCACCTGACACCAGAATCTCCAGGAGGTCACTGGGTTCTGACCACACCTGCAGGATATGCCTGCGAGAGCCATAGCATCTGAGCATCCACCTGTGGCTGGGGGTGACGGGGCCCACAGGGAACAGGGCCTGGAACTGCCCACTGGGGGTCAGCTGTGAGTCCAGGGTCCAGGAGAGCTTGTGGTCTCCTTCCTCAGTCAGAATGAACCTGTCGAATCTCAGCCGTGAGCCACACTGGAGGGTCACATTCTCTCCTGAGGTCACCACAGGGCTGGGCACGGCTGAGAGGGTGGGTTTGTTGTAGAATCCTAGGAGAGAAGGATGCACCGTGTTAAATGGGGCTCACACCTCCCACATCATCCTCACGGCTGGGCTGTGAGAGGGAGACGCCCCTGAGAGCCGACCCCCTTCCCGAGGGCAGAGCCTGGGGCTGGGACCCTGGAGTGTCCTCTCACCTGTCACCACCAGCTCCAGGGGGTCGCTGGGCTCTGACCAGCCTGCAGGGCTGACATAGTAACAGCAGTATCTCCCTGCATGGTGCTCTGTCATGGATGGGATGGAGAATCTGGCCTTGTTCTTGGGCTCCAGTGGGTTCTGTGTGTCCCGGGGTTCTGGGCTTCCCTCTTTATCCAGATGGTATTCCTGGGCCTCCAGGGTCCCCTGACACCAGATGGTCACAGAGTTCCCCCGGCTGATCACAGAGCCTGGCTCAGCCCAGAGGATGGGTTTGGAGAGGTTCCCTGGATGGAAATCAGAGTCTGGGCTCTAAGACCTCCCCACCCCTCAGATCCCAGCTCTCAGCCCCAGGACCCTCCAGACATCCCCATCAGTCACCCAGAACTGCGGTCTCCACTCCCAGCTGCCCATGGGTGGCCCTTTGTCCCCAGTGAGGAGGAGGGACCTGGGACAGCTGGGGACAGACTCACCTGCCTGCACGTGGGTCCTGGGGCCCAGACTCAGCCCTGGAAGAGAGTTCCCTGTGAGGGATTTGCCTCTGAAGCCTGGGCAGGCCCTCCCCTGCCTGGGAACCTCCTAACACCCTGGAGTTTCCTGATAGACGAGGGCCTGGTTATGGGGTGGGGTCCCTCCCAGACTAGGGTGCCCCTTCCCTGAGGCTTCCAATCTCACCGAGGCAGAGCAGCGCCATGAGGGCAGGGCTCACGGCATCTCCTCCCACTGGCTGCAGCTGTGCAGATGGATGAGACCATGGTGCCTGGCAGGACAGAGAGACACAGAGAGTGTGGCCGCTCGGAGGCTGGGTTCTTCTTGTCATAGGATTTTCTCATTCTCAGCCCACAGAAAGGGGAACGGCCCTCCCCAGGAGCCTGGCTCTCATTTCCTCAGGGCTGAAGTGAAGTAGCTGGGACTACAGGCACCAGGCTCTCTGCAGACATTTCAGACAGAAATGGGGTCTCCCTTCCCCCGGGCCACTGTCGCCTGATTTATCTTTATCTCACTGAGAGCCGGGACACAACAGCAAATAGACCCGGTGCCTTCCTGAGTCAGCCCCTTTCAGGCGAGGGTGACCTCCTCCCTCTCAGAGCCTCCCCATGGGGTCTCCCTCCCTCCTTCAGCCCGTCCATGAGCTCAGCATTGCGGGGTCCTTACCATGGTCAGTGATTCTTCAGCCCTGGAGATGCTTCAGGGAAGATGCAGGTCCATGCTGCAGGCAGACTCAGATCAGCAGAGACGCACCTGACACCTGGCTGTGTAGCCCAGGCTGAGCTGCGTGTGGCAATGAGCACAGAGGAGTGATGCAGGGAAATAGGGGAGGAAATCATGACCCTTTAGTGGCCCTGGAGTGTTTTCTTTCTAACCAATAGTACTCTGTTTCTTGTACTTCCCTTAATTTTTTTTTTTTTTTTTTTTTTTTTTGCAACAGTGTCCACCTCCACCCCACCTCCAGTAACAAACCTCTGAATCGTTTCTGCCTCCACTGTGCCTTCTGTTTCTTTGGGCTTCCCTCTACACCTCAATCCGTGTTCAACATTTTCAGAGTAATTACTTAGGCTTTGTTTTAAAATTTTCATTCTTATGTATCTATTTATTTTTTAATTTTTGTGGGTACATTACTTAGGTTTGGGCTCTGGTTTGCTGAGTGAGGAGTTGATTTCTTCCTTTTTTTTTTTTTTTTTTTTTTGAGACAGAGTCTCATTCTGTTGCCCAGGCTGGAGTGCAGTGGCGCAATCTTGGCTCACTGCAAGCTCTGCCTCCCAGGTTCATGCCATTCTCCTGCCTCAGCCTCCCGAGTAGCTGGGACTACAGGCACCCGCCACCATGCCTGGCTAATTTTTTTGTATTTTTATTAGAGACAGGGTTTCACCATGTTAGCCAGGATGGTCTCGATCTCCTGACCTCATGATCCACCCGCGTCAGCCTCCCAAAGTGCTGGGATTACAGGCGTGAGCCACCGCACCCGGCCAGTGGGGAGGTGATTTCTATGTCATTCCTGATTATTATCTACGGCTTGTGTGATCTTGGGCAGTACTGTCTCATCTCTGAGCCTCAGTTTCCCTGTGTGGAGCCTGTTGTCATGAACCTCTCTCATCACAGCGGTTGTGAGGGCCAGCCATGCTTGGGTCATGGGACAGGCTCAGTCACGGTTCATGTCTAGACTAGATTAAGACATGAGGGGTTGGGACATGAGAGGATTCTGGTTTCAGACTAGATTAAGACATGAGGGGTTGGGACATGAGAGGATTCTGGTTTCAGTCTCTATGATTATGTCATAGAGGTGCAGAAAAAGCATTTGATAAAATCCTGCATCCCTTCATGATAAAAATTCTCAACAAACAAGGCACAGAGGGACATACCTCAAACTACTAAAGGCCAAAGGTGATGAAATCCCAGCCAATATAGCAAACAGGGAAAAGTAGAAAGCATTCCCCCTAAGAACTGGAGCACGACGAAGATGTGCATCATCACCACTCTTCAGCGTAGTACTGGAGGTCCTCGCCCAGAGCAATCAGGCGAGACAAAGAAATAAAACACATCTAAATTGGAAAAAAAAAGTGAAATTATTTCTGTTCGTGATGATATTATCTTATACCTCAAAAACCCTAAAGACTCAGCCAAAACACTCTTAGATTTGATAAAGAAATCCAGTAAAGTTTCAGGATATAAAATCAACGTACAGAAATCAGTAGCATTTCTGTACACCAATAATGACGAAGCTGAGAACCAAGTCAAGAAGGCAATCCCATTGACAGTGGGTGCACAAAAATAAAATACCTGGGAATATATTTAACCAAGGAGGTGAAAGATTTCTACAAGGAAAACTTCAAACCAGTGATGAAAGAAATTGTAGATGACACAAACAGATGGAAAAATATCCCATTCTCATAAATCAGAATAATTACTATGATTAAAATGAGCACACTGCCCAAAGCAATCTACAGATTTAATGCAATCCTTACAAAAATACCTTCATTTTTCACAGACTTAGAAAAAGAAACCTTAAAAGTTACATTGAGCCAAAAAAAGAGCCCAAACAGCCATAGCAATCCTAAGCAAAAAGAGCAAAGCTAGAGACATCACATTAACTCACTCAAAGTTTACAAGGCTATACTAACCAAAAAAGCATGACACTGGTATAAAAATACACATACAGGCTGGGTGCAGTGGCTCATGCCTCTAATCCCAGCACTTTGGGAGGCTGAGGCAGGTGGATTATGAGGTGTCAGGAGTTCAAGACCAGCTTGGCCAACATGGTGAAACCCCGTCTCTGCTAAAAAAACAAAAAAATTAGCCAGGCATGGTGATGGGTGCCTGTAATTCCAACTACTCAGGAGGCTGAGGCAGGAGAATTGCTTGAACCTGGGCAGCAGAGGTTGCAGTGAGCCGAGATTGCACCACTGCACTCCCGCCTGGGTAACAGAGTGAGACTCCAACTCAGAAAAAAAAAAAAGACATATAAACCAATGGAACAGAATAAAGAACCCCAAAATGAAGCCACATATCTACAGCCAGCTGATCTTTGACAAATCTGACAAGAACATACACTGGGGAAAGGGCACCCTTATCAATAAATGCTGCTGGGAAGATTGGCTGGCCGTATGCAGAAGAATAAACCTGGACCCCTATTTTTCACCATATATGAAAATGAATTCATGATGCATTAAACACTTATACGTAAGACGTGAAACTATTTTTTTAAGAAACTAGAAAAAAAACTATGGAAAATTGTTTTGGACATTGGCTGAGGCAAGGAATTTATGACTAAGACCTCAAAAGAACAAGTGTCAAAACAGAGAAATGGAACTTAATTAAACTAAAAGTTTTCTTCACAGCAAAAGAAATAATCAAACTGAGTGAGTGAACAGAAAACCTGCAGAATGGGAGAAAGTATTTGCAAACTATGCATCCAACATCGGACTAATATACAATATTTACGAGGAACTCGACTCAAAAAACAGCAATGAAGAACACCATTAAAAAGTGGGCAAAGAGCCCTATTTGCAATAGCAAAGACTTGGAACCAACCCAAATGCCCATCAATGTTAGACTGGATAAAGAAAATGTGGCACATATACACCATGGAATATTATGCAGCCATAAAGAAGAATGAATTCATGTCCTTTGCAGGGACATGGATGAAGCTGGAAACCATCATCCTCTGTGAACTAACACAAGAACAGAAAACCAAACACCTCATGCTCTCACTCATAAGTGGGAGTTGAACAATGAGATCACATGGACACAGGGAGGGGAACACCACACACCGGGGCCTGTTGGGGGATGGGGGCAAGAAGAGGGAAGCATTAGGACAAATACCTAATGCATGTGGGGCTTAAAACTTAGATGATGGGTTGATGGATGCAGCAAACCACCATGGCACATGTATACCTATGTAACAAACCTGCACATTCAGCACATCTATCTAGGAACTCAAAGTTAAATTTAAAAAAAGAAAAGAAATGAACAAAATCTCTAAGAAATATGGGATTATATAAAGAGACTGAATCTACAACTCATTGGCATCCCTGAAAGAGATGGGGAGAAGGGAAGCAACTTGGAAAACATATTTTAGGATATAATCCATGAGAACTTCCCTAGTCTAGCTAGAGAATTCAACATTAAAATTTAAGAAATATAGAAAACCCTTATGAAATAATTCAAAAGAAGATCATCCATGAAACACATAATCATCAGATTCTCGAAGGTCAAAATGAAACAGAAAAATGTTAAAGGCAGCTAGAGAGAAGGGGCAGATCACCTACAAAGGGAAACCTATTAGACTAACAGCAGATCATTCAGCAGAAACCCTACAAGCCAGAAGAAATTGGAAGCCTATATTCAGCATTCTGAAATTCCAACCAAGAATTTCATATCTGGCCAAACTAAGCTTCATAATCATGGGAGAAATAAGAGCCTTATCACACAAACAAATGCTGAGGAAATTTGCTATTAGACCTGCCTTACAAGAGCTCCTGAAAGAAGCACTAAATATGGAAAGGAAAGACCATTACCAGCCACCACAAAACACACTTAAGTGCACAAACCAGTGACACTATAAGCAATTGCACAATCATGTTGGCATAATAAACAGCTAATGACACAAAGACAGGATCAAATGCACATTATAACAATACTAACCTCAAATGTAAATGGGCTAAATGCTCCAATTAAAAGGCACAGAATGGCAAGGTAGATAAAGCAGCAAGACCCATTGGTATGCCGTCTTCAAGAGACCCATCTCACATGCAATGACATCCATAGGCTCAAAATAAAGAGATGGAGAAAAATCTACCAAGTAAATAGAAAACAGAAAGAAGCAGGCATTGCAATTCTAATTTCAGGCAAAACAGAGTTTGAACCAACAAAGATCAAAAAAGGCAAAGAAGGGCATTATATAATGGTAAAGGATTCAATTCAAGAAGAAGACCTAACTATTCTAAATATATATGCACCCAATACAGGGGGACCCAGATTTATAAAGCAAGTTCTTGGAGACTTACAAAGAGACTTAGACTCATACACAATAACAATGTGAGACTTCAACACCCCAATGAAAGTATTAGATGGAGCATTGAGGCAGAAAATTACCAAAGATATTCAGGACCTGAACTCAACACTGGACCAAATGGATCTGATCGATACTTACAGAACTCTTTACCCAAAAAACAAGAAAATATACATTCCTATCATCTGTACGTGGCCCATACTCTAAAACTGACCACACAAGCAGACATAAAACAATCCTCAGTGAATACAAAAGAACCAAAATCATAACAACTACTTGTATAGACCACAGCACAATACAAATAAAATTCAAAACTAAGATAATCACTCACTCAAAAAACATATGATTACATAGAAATTAAACAACCTGCTCTTGAATGACTTTTGGGTAAATAATGAAATGAAAGCAGAAAAAAGAAGTTATCTGAGACTAATGAAAACCAAGTTACAATCTACCAGAATCTCTGGGACACAGCTAAGACAGTGTTAAGATAGAAATTTATAACAGCAGACACTCACATCGAAGAGTTAGAAAGATCTCAAATTAACAACCTAACATCACAACTAAAAGAACTAGGGAAGAATCAGCCTGGTGTGGTGGCTCACACGTGTAATTCCAGCACTTTGGGAGGCTGAGGCGGGTGGATCACAAGGTCAGGAGATCGAGACCATCTTGGCTAACATGGTGAAACCCTGTCTCTACTGAAAACACAAAAAATTAGCCGGGCATGTTGGCGGGCGCCTGTAGTCCCAGCTACTCGAGAGGCTGAGGCAGGAGAATGGCGTGAACCTGGGAGGCGGAGCTTGCAGTGAGCTGAGATCACACCACTGCACTCCAGCCTGGGAGACAGCAATTGGCATGCAATTTAGAAATACAGTGAAATTTCAACTTTCTTGTGAGTTATGTACATTTTATTAGTAAATTAGAGGGATCAATTGAAAATAATTGGAATTAAGAAATTCTGTAGTAAGTTGGTATAAAATAAAATAAATGTACTCAAACCAATTACTGTATCATGTATACCTAGCTTTTATTTATAAGGAATCAAAGGCCTCATTTACAGATTATTCAAGTGATTGAATAATTGTTTAAACTGAAATAAATATATAAAATTCTTATAAATAAAATTTCAAGACACTTCTTAGGTTCATCAATAAACCTCAATTTTAAAATTTAGGAAAACTTAACATAAATAAGAAACTATTTCCTAAAGCAAATATATAAATGAAATCAAGTCCCAAATTAAAACGATAAGTTTATGTATTTATGTATTGCTTTAAATGTTTCAGAAGAACAGAGAGTAACAATAGACAGGTGTGCACAGAAAAGGCAGGGTAGAAATGAATGACACACAAGCCGCACTGTGAATAATTCCCTAACTCATCCAAGGAGCAGGTGCGCGGCCCCTCCTTACTCTCAGGGGTTCCCTGAGCACAGAGGCCTCCAGGTGAGCACAGGAGGAGCTGTGTGAGTGGCACCCACAGCTGGGATGCTTCTCTCTAAAGGAGCACGTCTGGGGTGGACTCCAGCCTCATCACAGTCAGATCCCACTGAGGCTGGAGCAGCCTGCTCTCTTGTCTTGAGATGGCCCAGGGACCCCGCAGGTGTGGGTGAGGGGCTCATACTCAGGGGCTCTTGGAAATGAGAAATGAGAGCTGCCAATAGACTGCCCATCTGTCCTCTCTCCAACTTGCCTGCCTCTCTTCCTCCTCCATCAGTCCCAGCATCTTCCCCACGTCCAAGTCAGGCTGGACCCCAAAGCCTCCTGATCCAGCCTGTTCTCCTTCCTCTACTCATCACACATCCTGCAGGACAGGGTAGGGGTCTGGGAGTCAAGCATAGCTGTGCTGGGTGTTGCTTTTAGTAGAAAATCTGCAACACTGTGTGATGTGTGAGAGAGGGGAGATTCTAAACAGTGGGGTTTTTACAAATCTTTGACTTCTCATAATACTGTGGCTTCGTCTCACGAATCTCAGACCCCAACATTGATGGATACAATTACAATTACACGTACCTGCAGCTGCCTCTCCTGGCTTTCTAACCCTTGCAACACAGTTATTGGTAGGAGCCGACCAGGCCAAGGGAGGGCTGGAGATGGAACAGGTCTAGGATGAGCCACAACCCAGATGCCCCAGAAGGTCAGAAATGAAAGGGCTTTGGGGGTCACTTCCAGGCAGCTCCTTCTTATTCAGATGGGAAAGCCCAGGGTGGAAGGGGAAAAGGCTTTCTCAGAAGTTCTGAGGTAGGATGTGGGACTTTGGAGGCGGGGACTCAGACACCACACCAGATTGAAAACTAGCTAAAACAGGGCGGGGGGTGGAAGCAGCTCTTCTTAAGACACCCCCACCAGTGTGGCATCCCAGTTTACCTTTGCCATGGTAACCCCTGGAAGGTACCGCCCTTTTCCACAGCAATGACCCACTGACTCGAAGTTACTGCCCTTTTTCTAGGAATTTCTGCATACCTGACCTTTAATTTGCATATAATTAGAAGCAGGTACAAGTGTGGCTGCAGCTGTGTTTCTGAGCTGCTATTCTGGGTACACTGCCTGTGGGGCAGCCCTGCTACCCTAGGAGCAGCACCTCTGCTGCTGCTGTGCACAGCCATTTGACTAGAGGTTGGCGTAACCCTTAAGGGGTTATGTAACACCAGCTCACCCTTACATTTTTTTTTTTTTTTTTTTTTTGAGACGGAGTTTCACTCTGTCACCCAGGCTGAAGTGCAATGGCGCCATCTCGGCTTGCTGCAATCTCCGCCTCCGGGGTTCAAGCGATTCTCCTGCCTCAGCTCCTAAGGAGCTGGGATTACAGGCACCCACCACCACGCCCTGCTAATTTTTGTAGTCTTTAGTAGAGACGGGGTTTCACCGTGTTGGCCAGGTTGGTCTCGGACTCCTGACCTCAAGTGATCTGCCCGCCTCAGCCTCCCAAAGTGCTGGGATGACAGGTGTGAACCACTGCGACCGGCCTAAATTCTTTCTTAGGCAAAGCCAAGAACTCTTCTGGGCTATGCCCCGATTTGGGAGCTCACCATCCCCGCATCATCTAGTTACCAGGAAGGGGTGATGAGGACAGCGAGTGAGAGGCAGCGAGACTTTCCGCAGAGGCAGGGACAATTAGCAGAGAGGCGAGATAGCTAGACAGCAGAGATGGTGACAGTCAGTGATCAGCGGAGGGGTGGCAATGGGTGAAAGACATGGAGAGGTGGCACTGGGCTAGACAGCAAGAGGTTGCTGAGATAGTTGGAGAGACAGCAGGGCGGGGCAGTCTGTGATCAGGGCTCAAAGAGTGGTCACACTGAGGCTGTAATAATAAACAGCTGCTAATACTGCAGAGCTGTCATACTAACAAAAGGCTTTGCTTTTGGCGCCTTCATCTTTCCTTGGATAGTGGTGGAGCTCAGCGATGGGCAAGGAGGTGAGACCCCCGCTCCAACCGACAGGCCCATGGGTTACCAGTCCCTGCACTGGACCCCTGGGTGACAGCTGAGCCCACCCAAGCTGGGGGATCCTGCAGAGACCTTCACCTGGGCCCCAGGTGAAGATTTTCAATGTTATTTAGGCTTTTGGGGATGGGGGAGTGTCCCCTCTGCCTCCCCCATAATATCTGATAAGCTGTATGGGTAATGCGAGCACTAGACACCTAAACCTCACCAGAACGCAATGCATCCATGTAAGGAACCTGCGCATGTAGCACCTGAATCTAAAAAAATAGAGTAACATTAAAAACAGCAACAACAACAACAACAACAAAAAAGCCGGGTGAGGTGGCTCACGCCTGTAATCTCAGAACTTTGGGAGGCCGAAGCGGATGGATCACCTGAGGTCAGGAGTTTGAGACCAGCCTGGCCAACATGGTGAAATACCATCTCTACTGAAAATACAAAAACTTAGCTGGGCATAGTGGTGAGTGCCTGTAATCCCAGCTATTCATGAATTATCATGAAGAGAAAATGGGCCAGGTGTGGTGACTCGCACCTGTAATCCTAGCACTTTGGGAGGCCAAGGCGGGCAGATCACCTGCGGTCAGGAGTTCGAGACCAGCCTGGCCAACATGGTGAAACCCCATCTCTACTAAAAATATAAAAATCAGCCGGGCATGGTGGTGAGCACCTGTAATCCCAGCTACTGGGGAGTCTGAGGCAGGAGAATCACTTGAACCCAGGAGGTGAAGGTTGCAGTGAGCCAAGATGGTGCCACTGCATTCCAGCCTAGGCGACAGAGAGAAACTTCGTCTCAAAAAAAAAAAGAAGAGAAAAAATGGTCCACAATAAAATAACAAGTGGTTATTGTACCTGAATTTATCAGTAAAAAATTGAATTTTTTCTTTTATTGCCTAGAGTCCACCTTCTATCAATGTCACAAGCATGACACTCAGAACAGAGAGGAAAAGATTATATTTGAAGTCCTAATATAAATTTAATTTACCATATTGATGTATAAGTATTTTAGAGTTGCTTCATGAATTTTTTGCTAAAATCTAAAAAGAAAACCCACAAAAAAACCCTAAATGTAATGACGTTAATGCAGTTCCTGACATTGACTTTTAGCCCTTCTGCAAACTTTTGTTTCGTTGCTTTCCTGACCATATGACGCAATGAAATTTGAATTTGCTTTAATTTCTGCTTCCTCTTTCCCTATGTTTCAGTTCTGAAGGTATGAGCTTCTCTCATCTTTTTATTTTATTTTCTTTTCTTTTACTTTGAGACGGAGTCTTGCTCTGTCACCCAGGCTGGAGTGCAACGACCTGACCTCAGCTCACTGCAACCTGTGCCTCCCATGTTCAAGTGAGTCTACTGTCTCAGCCTCCCGAGTAGCTGGGATGACAGGCATGAGCCACCACGCCCAGTTAATTTTTGTATTTTTAGTAGAGACAGGATTTCACCATGTTGATCAGGCTGGTCTCGAATTCCTCACCTCAGGTGATCCACCTGCTTTGGCCTCCCAAAGTGCTGGGATTACAGGTGTGAGCCACTGTGCCTGGCCAGGATATTTTTTTCTTTAGAGCACTTACTTCACTTTCTTTGAGTGAAGTTAGATGGGTTACAGCCATTGTGGTGTTACAAAGAACAATTCTGAGAGAAATATCGTTATTTGTTGGTAAAATAAAAGTGTCTTAAGTTAAAAGTTTCCTTTGACACCCAATAAAGAAATTAGTATTACTACATAATGCATTTATTTACAAGTCTTTTTTTGCATGTCCATTGTAAATTTAATATTTTAATTTACAATGAGTTTACAAATAATTTTTACAAATAAATGTTACAAATAAAGACAATTTACAATGAGTAAATGAGTTGGAATTAATTTACATGCTTATGGCTGCCTTTGATTAAACTTCTTCCAAAAACTCTGTCCAGATGTTGGTTTTATTATACTTAATTTGATTTTAATTTTATTTCATGTGAGATTACTTGAATACAAGTTGTTGCATAATTGCTACCAAGTGGAGTCTTTGCTGTGCATTTGGATACCCCAGAGTGGGAGGTTTGGGGATTCTGAATAGCCAGGGCAGCGTGTGGGTGGACCTTCACAGGCCCAATATGTGAGCCTTCAAACACTGGAGTGGGGTTATTAATTAAATAAAGGATGCAATGGTCTGGAGGCAATTTATAGCCCAGAGACCATACTTGGAGCATTTCTCTTCCTTATCTAGCACACAAAGTAGAACCGTGACACTCGGGCGTCACTGACAATGAACACAGAGGGGCTGAATGTCGGGAATCCTGCAGACGCCAGGAAAGAGGTACTTCTCAGCCATTGGCTTGGGTTCTGAATCTGGGTTACACACAATGATAAAATATCAGCTAGAGCATGAGAGGAGACAAACATGCTCACCAGGACGAGGATAGTGTGTGTGGCTCTGGTTTCATGAGACGTTCTGTGGGAGAGGTTGCAGCTGTGAACGTGTTGGACTCTCTGTTTGTGCCTATGAAGGATGAGGACCATGGAGCTGCTGGTGCAGATCATGAGGCAGACACATATACCATCTGTGCAGCAGTAAATGACTGCAACTATTACACACAGCAATCTTCCTGGATAGGGTGAGGAGCAGTATCTATACATTTTTTCCACACGCATGTTTCTGCTCTTTATTGGGTCAGTTATATACTTTGCGGTATAAATACTTACAACAAGATTCAAGATCCACCAGAGGAAACAGCAGAAAACTATAAACTTTGGGGATCTAATTCGGAGTTCCATCTTCCGAGAGATACTGGGGTGAAGCTTCATGGCTTGGAAGCCACTGAGGAGGCAGGTGGTGCTGAGGGAAACCCCTCTGGCCACTCTGTGTAGGTAAAAGACAAGTTTACATCCAGCCTCATCCAGGAAAGGTTTCAATCCAAAAGCTGCCATTGTCTGAGGGATCCCTTTAGAGAAAAGAACCAGGTTGTTGGCTAAGACCAGCTGGCTGAGAATCAGGTCTCTGGGTCTCACTATTTGTGTGGGGACAAAAGTAAAGCTATAAAGTAAAGAAGTAGACAATTTCCAAGGATTCCAGCAGCAGTCTGAATGAGAAAGGTAATACCGCAATTTAAGTTAACAGAAAACAGTCCATCCATTTAGAGGAGATGTTGGAGTTTGATTCTATTTTCATCAGAGGAATCTGTAGACTGAAAAATACAATTGAGTGTTTTCACTGTACCCAGTTTCATGCGCGTCCATGTGAAGAGACCACTAAACAGGCTTTGTGTGAGCAATAAAGCTTTTAATCACCTGGGTGCAGGCGGGCTGAGTCCAAAAAGAGTCAGCGAAGGGAGATAGGGGTGGGGCCGTTTTACAGGATTTGGGTAGGTAAAGGAAAAAGGGGGGTTGTTCTCTGGCAGGCAGAGTGGGGGTCACAAGGTGCTCAGTGGGGGAGCTTTTGAGCCAGGATGAGCCAGGAGAAGGGATTTCACAAGACAATGTCATCAGTTAAGGCAGGAACAGGCCATTTTCACTTCTTTTGTGGTGGAATGTCATCAGTTAAGGCAGGAACTGGCCATCTGGATGTGTACGTGCAGGTCACAGGGGATATGATGGCTTAGCTTGGGCTCAGAGGCCTGACACCCAGAAAATGCCTTTTTCTCACAAAACTCATTATTCCAGGTGAATACAAACATTAAGAACAAATTTGTACAATTACAAAGCTATTTATTCCAAAATTATGATTTGTAAAACCACAATGACTTGAACCCACTTAATTTCAATCAAAGAAAGACTCAATAAATTCCTGTGCCTCTCCACAGTGGAGCCCTGGGCAGCTGTGGATGAGATGAATGAGTTATCTTGAAGGCTGACCTTCCAAGACACATAGTTGTGTGGTTGGGGTGGCAGGGAGAAAAGAAAAAGAAAGATTCAGGACATCATCAACAGTTTATTTTACTCAGAACCAGAGAAAAATGGTATAGTGTTATGTCATTGTGTGTGTATTTTTTAATCTATTTTTAAAAATGAAAGATTAATCAAAACCTTTAAAAGTGGGTAGTTGAGAGAGAGAGAAAAAACAGTTCAGAGGAGACAGAATAAAGCTAGACTGACATCATTGCGTCTTGTTTCTTGTTTTGGTATAGAAATATAAACATATCTTTGGGAGGCTGAGGTGGGCGGATCACGAGATCAGGAGTTCAAGACCAGCCTGGCCAACATGGTGAAACCCCACCTCTACTAAAAATAAAAAAATTAGCTGGGCATGGTGGCACACTCCTGTAATCCCAGCTACTTGGGAGGCTGAGGCAGGAGAACTGCTTGAACCCGGGAGGTGGAGGTTGCAGTGAGCTGAGACTGCACCACTGCATTCCAGCCTGGGCGACAGAGCAAGACTCCATTTAAAAAAAAAAAAAAGAAATATATATTCTTGAATGTCTATACTATAAAATATTTTTAAATATAACTTACAGATCTAAAGATAATACCTTAAAAAAGGAAATAGAATTCAGTTCCTATCAAATTAGGGCATTACTAAACAAGGAGGAGTTATTTGTACTAGAATGTAAGCAAAATTATTTGACCATATATTTTATAATGAATATATTATTTATCAAATTATATAATAAATGTATACTTTTTAATCAAATTATATATTATGTAGTGACATATAGTTAATATTATATAATTTTGACTATATATAGTAGAACATAAATGAATACACCCTCAAAAAAATGTTTAATTCTTAAAATATGTATGGTCAAAAATTCTAAATTTCATCCTAGAGAAACAGCTGACTCCACATTTAGACAGAAAATATAGGAGATGAAGTTGGAACTTCTTATCATACAAGAAAGCAAAGACATCACCTCATACCATCAGATTCATGTTACCTGAACATAAAGTCTATCATGAAAAGTTCCCAAGGGCGAAATGTGGAATATTTATAGAATCAAATAATATAGGTAGTGTATTAAAACTAATGAATACGTTCAAAGCCTATCTGTTTACAACTGTTAAAAACAAAATTAAAAAACAAAAAACCCCTCAAATATGAGGAATGGTAAAGAACCAAATCCCCACATCAAAAACGTAGAAATGAAGGCAAGAAGCAAGATCTCTTTTGTTTATCTGAAGTGTTACACAGGAAACATTCTTTTCTGTAGAATGTTTCTACATAATAATAAGTATAGTAATAGCTATAGTAATGTTTTTGCCTAAGAATAGCTGTAGAGTTTTTGCATAATAATAGTTAACCCTGCAAAGCTTGGATAACCTGTGCATTGAGTATACAAGAAATAAACATCAATGGCTGCCAAAACCCTTAGGCTGAAGGTTGATAGTGAATATAGTAATGAGTGGATCCTGCTGATGGTACAGCCATCGGTACAGAGTGGCAATCTGGAGAATGCAAGACACAAGCAAATGAGCCATTGTCTCTCACTTCTGACATTTTCTAAGCATCTTTGTTACCATACCCTCAAATCTAGACCGTTACCTGGCTGGGTGTCTCTGTATTTCTTGTATTTGTGAGTCAAACTCTCTAGCGAGTTTAGGAAAATATTCATGGACTATATCCTCAAATATATTTTCCAAGTTGCTTACTCTCTCTTCCCCTTTCAGGAATGCTGACGAGTCATACATTTGGTGTCTTTAGATAATATCATATTTCTCAGAGATTTTGTTCACTTTTAAAAATATTTTTTCCTTATATTTGACTGATTTGATTCGAACAAGTCTTCAAGCTTTGAAATTCTTTTCCCCAGTTTGGTCTATTCTGCTGTTATTGCTTCTCATCGTATTATGAAATTCGTGTCATGAATTTTTCAGCTCAAGAAGTTCAGTTTGGGTCTTTCTTAAAGTTTAATCGTTCATGTCATTAATCATTTTATTGGATTGCTTGGCTTCCTTGGATTGAGTTTCGACTTTGCTCTTGATTTGAATGACCTTCCTTGCCATCCAGATTCCAAATTCTATGTTTGTCATTTCAGACAATTCATACCGATTAAGAACAATTTCTGGGGAGCTCGTGGGCTGGTTTGGAGATAATAGGAGTTATTTCCCTGATTTTTTTCTCATCTGGGAGGGTTGCTATTCCTCTCATTGCAAGGGTAGAAACTGAGTATAGTCTGTTGGCTTTGTTTCTGGAAGTTTTCAGAGGACTAAGGCTCTGTACAGGGTCTTTGTTGATGAATTCTTGCTCTTGGTTTTCCAGGCGGTAGAATTTAGTAGTGATTTTTGGTGTTGTAGTGTGGCTGCGATCCAGTAGATGGCGCTTGAGAGCAACAGGCAATAGACAGGCTCCTACTCCACTGCGTGGTGCCTTTGCTTATCTTTGTTCTTGACCTTGATACTTTTGAAAAGGTCAGAGCAGTTTTTTTGTTTTTGTTTTTTGAGACAGGGTCTCACTTTGTCACCCAGGGTGGAGTGCAGTGGCACGATCTTGGATCACTGCAGCCTCAACCTTCCCAGGCTCAGGTAGGTGATCCTCCCACCTCAGCCCCCCAAGTAGCTGGGACTACAGGCGTGTGCTACTACACTCAACTAATTTTTGTATTGCTTGTCTGGAAAAAGGCTTCATTTCTCCTTCATGTATTAAACTTATTCCGGCATGATATAAAATTCATGATTGGTAGGGTTTTTTTCCTTTGACAGTTTTTTTTCTTTATCCTAATATCTTGTCTTCTAAGGTTTTCGCTGAGAAGTGCTGTTAATCTTATGAGGTTCCCTTTATAGGTGACTGGACACTTTCCTCTTGCTGATTTTAGGAGTTTTCCTTTACTTTGTCTTTAGGTAGTCTGGTGGCTATATGTTATGTTGAGGTACTTCTTACAGTGTATTTACCTGGATTTCATTGGAACTCTTGTATGTGTACGTCTAAGTCTCTTGCTAGACTAGGGAAGTTTTCATCAGTTATTTCCTTTGTTTTTCTAATTTTTTTATTATTTTTTCTTCCTTGGGAATACTTATTATGCATAAATTTGCCTGTTTTATGTGGTACCATACATTTCAAATACTTTTTTCATATTTTTTGTTCGTTATTTATTTTTCTGACTGGGTTAATCCAAAAGTCTTGTCTTCAGGTTCTAAGATTGTCTCTTCTACATGGTCTAGTCTATTGTTAAAGATTTCAACTGTATTTTGTAATTCCTTCAAAGAATTTTTTCCAGAATTTCTGTGTTTCTGGTTTTATTTTTAAGATCTCTATCGCCCTGATACATTTCTCATTCATATCCTGAATTAGTTTTCTAATTTCATTGTATAGGTTTCCAGCTTTCTCTTGTTTCCTATTAAACTTCTTTAAAGCCAGTATTTTGAATTTTTTATCTGGCATCTCAAAGACTTCTTTTTGGTAAGACCCATTGACAGATAAATACTGTATTCCTTTGGGGATGTCATAGCACCTTGTTTTTTCAAACTTCAAATATCATTATGCTGATTTCTTCACATTTGGTGTGACAGTCATTTCTTCTTACTTTTGAAATTACTTTCATTGGGATGACACTTTTTATTCTGTAAGGATGTAACCATGATGTATATTGAGTAGAGCTACTTGTCTTTGCTTCTGGGTGCATTCATTGGCATAAATTCTGCATGATCTCCTTGGTTATAAGTAGCCTTAGTGTGGTGGCTTTCTCAAATGCTTGTTGTAGTATCAATGTACTGAGACAGAGCAGGCAAGTGAACTTAAGGCCTCCTCCTTGGCAATCTGGTCTCAAGTAGGGGACAGGTCCCCACAGACAGAACTGAGAGGCAAGTGTGGCATGGGTTCCAGACACCAAACACTGGAGTTAGACACCTCTCCTTTGCAGAAAAGTTTAGCCTTTCCTCAAGCAGTTCTGCAAAGGAGAGGTGTAGCTGGGGTCGCGTGGGCAATGGTGGTGGCAGAGTTTGTGTGAAGCTTGTCTCTTCCCCAATCACTGTCACTTGTTTCAGGAGACGTTGTAATGTGCTATATGGTTTGACCTCCAGGCCAGTAGGTGGCACTTGCTGGTGAGAGCCAGTTGTAGTGCTGGCAGTGGGCTTTATGTTTGACCTTTGTTAACCGGAAGTATTCAGGTATCCTAAGTAATGGGTTGGGTTGTGGAAACCTCAGTGGTCTTGATCAGTGCTCTGCCTCCAAGGCAGGGAAATGAAGGTAGGTGTGGCTGGTCCAGGCAAGCCTGTACTCAGGCCCAGTGGTAGGCACCAGCTCTGTCCCCACAGGGGCTCCGTGTGCAGTTCTCAGTTCCCTGGAGAGACACTCAAGCACTGAGTAGAGCAATGACTATTATGCCAAAGTTACAGCAGAGTTCCCCAGAGGGGCACATTGGGTTCCAAGCCTAGAAAATGGCAGTGGGACTCACTTTAATCTAATGCTCCCAACCCAGCAGAGCTCCTCCCTGTGGCCCAATGCTGGAAGCAATTTCAGACAGTCAAATCACATGCGGTTTGACGTCAGACCACTCAACTACCCCAGGCCACAGATCTTACCTCCTGGGTAAAATCCATGCCTCTCAGGCTAAAACTTTTCCCATGCGGTTCTGCAAAAGAGAGGTGTCCAACTCCAGTGCTTAGTGTCTGGAGCCCATGCCACACTTGCCTCTCAGTTCTGTCCATGGGGACCTGTCTTCTACTTGAGCCCAGATTGTCAATCTCTGGCCCAAGACTCTCCAAAGTAGTGACCCTCACCCATGCTTGATGTCAAGTTCTTTTTTTTTGAGACGGAGTCTCGCTCTGTCACCCAGGCTGGAGTGCAGTGGTGCAATCTCGGCTCACTGCAAGCTCCGCCTCCTGGGTTCGCGCCATTCTCCTGCCTCAGCCTCTCGAGTAGCTGGGACTACAGGCACCTGCCACTGCACCTGGCTAATTTTTTGTATTTTTAGTAGAGACGGGGTTTCACCGTGTTAGCCAGGATGATCTTGATCTCCTGATCTCGTGATCCACCCGCCTTGGCCTCCCAAATTGCTGGGATTACAGGCGTGAGCCACCACGCCTGGCCAATGTCAAGTTCTTGCACTCTCCACTAAGGGTTAGGATCAGGAATGGCCTCTTTCTATCAGCATCCAGGTCTGGGAGCACGCATGGAGCACTTCCCTGGGCCCTTCCTTTTCGCAGTCCTCCCACTGTTCCCTAAGTCAGATCCAGCGCTTAGGTCGGTCAAAGAGCTCCCCAGTGGCCTGGATTGCCTGGCTCCCCACTGAGAATGGGTATCATGTGGTCTCATAATTTCCCTCTCAGGCGCTGGAAGTTCACTCATGGTTTTCTGCCAGGCCTTGCTGCATGAGCTGCTGCCTGCCTTCTTTTTAGCATATCTGAGATTTCCTTCACTTTCATATTGAACTCCTGTATTAGTCCGTTTTCAGGCTACTGATAAAGACATACCCGAGACTGGGTAATTTATAAGAAAAAGAGGTTTAATTGACTCACAGTTCCACATGGCTGCAGAGGCCTCACAATCATGGTGGAAGGTGAAAGCAACATCTCACATGGTGGCAGGTAAAGAGGAAATGAGAGAGCCAAGCAAAAGGGGAAACTCCTTATAAAATTATCAGATCTTGTGAGACTTATTCACGACCACAAGAACAGTATGGGAGAAACTGCCTCCATGATTCAGTTATCTCCCACCGGCTCCCACAGCACATGGGAATTATGGGAGCTACAATTGAAGATGAGATTTGGATGGGGACACAGCCAACCATATCACCTCCCATGTTCTTTCTTGGATGCAAGAATGCAGAATGAATCTCTACACACCATTTTGGTATTTTCACCACCTCGGAAAACATAACAATGTATTATATCCTTAAAAATCGTTATAAAAGTAGATTTTAAGGGTTCTTACCACACAAAAATTAGAAGTATGTAAAGTAATGTATATGTTAATTAGATTGATTTGCCCAACAGACAAGTATATATATTTCAAAACTACATACTTTACACAATAAGTATATACAATTTAGGAATTTTTCTTTTTTTTTTTTTTTGATGGAGTCTCACTCTGTCGCCAAGCTGGAGTGCACTGGTGCGATCTTGGCTCACTGCAATCTCTTCCTCCCGGGTTCAAGCGATTCCCCTGCCTTAGCCTCCCAAGTAGCTGGGACTACAGGCACGCACCACCACGCCTGGCTAATTTTTTGTATTTTAGTAGAGACGGGGTTTCACCATGTTGGCCAGGATGGTCTCGATCTCCTGACCTTGTGATCCAAAGCTGTGTTGCGAACATGAAGTTCTAAACACATTTTCTTGTATGTTCACACATCTCATTCCAGCCTCAATGCTCATGGGGTAGGATCTCCTTACCTGAGACCACAAACCCTGGGAGTCCCTGGGGTGTGAAAACAGGTAGGGGGAGGTGCTCCATAAGACATAGCACCTGTAGGTCCTCCCAGAATTCATGGAGAATTCCACCTGTACTGCTGAGCTTGGTACTTTGATATTAGACACAAAGGTAGGGATCTGCTGCTCCCTTCTTTGAAATAAGAAAAGTGTCACTGATGTAGCAGGACCGTGTTCTTTCCTGAGGCCACCATGGAGCCCGGCTGTACCAACAGGGAATATCCCTCAGGCAGCTGTCCTAGAGAGAGGCAGGATGGGTGAGGGGCTGCCCCCACCTTGTTCTCAGCAGAGACCTTTCCAGGGCCTCTCTCTAGGACCCTCAGTCTCTCTGTCATTCACTGTTTCCTCTGAGTCTCTTCCTCTCCCTCCCATCCCCCTTGCCCCCTGCCTCTTTCCCTCTCTAAAGAACCTTATCCATTGACATGGTTTGGCTGTGTCCCCACCCAAATCTCATCTTGAATTGTAGCTCCCATAATTCCCACATGTTGTGGGAGGAACCTGGTGGGAGATAATTGAATCATGGAGAGGGGTGGGTGGTTTCCCCCATACTGTTCTCCTGGTAGTAAGTCTCACGAGATCTGATGGTTTTATAAGGGGAAACCCCTTTCACTTGGCTCTCATTTCTCTTGTCTGCCACCATGTAAGATGTGCCTTTTGCCTTCCACCATGATTGTGAGGCCTCCCCAGCCACATGGAACTGTGAGTCCATTAAACCTCTTTTTCTTTATAAATCACCCAGCCTTGGGGATGTCTTTATCAGCAGCATGAAAACAGACTACTATACTCATCATGCTGGTCATCACCACCTGCAGATCCCCAGCAGGCCCTGTGTAGAATCTGGGTCCCTGAGTGAACCTGCTGGACCCCTCACCTGCAATAGCATATCCAGGGGATCCAGGGGACCAAACAATCAGAAAAGACATTGTGGGCTGGGCGCAGTGACTCATGCCTGTAATCCCAGCACTTTGGGAGGCCGAGGGGGTGGATCACCTGAGGTCAGGAGTTCAAGACCAGGCTGGCTAACATGGCAAAACCCAGTCTCTACTAAAAATACTAAAAAAAAAAAAAAAAAAAAAAAATTAGCCAGGCATGGTAGTGTATGCCTGTAATCCCAGGTACTTGGGAGGCTGAGGCAGGAGAATTACTTGAATCCGGGAGGTGGAGGTTGCAGTGAGCTGAGATCACACTCCAGCCTGGGCAACAAGAGCGAAACTCCATCTCAAAAAAAAAAAAAAAAAAAGAAAGAAAAGAAAAAGAAAAAAAAAGACGTTGCGTTTAGCACAGCATTTGTCCTGGCTCCCATAGGAGCCACTCCAAGGAAACGTCAGCCTGACAGAGCCCAGCCTGGGGCTGCCAGCCATGGTGCTGGGGTGGTCATGTCCCCTCTTCGCAGACAGGAAAAGTCTCTGGTAGCCAACATCAGAGCAACACTGGAAGGTCAGACTCTCTCCAGAGATTAGGAGGGGCCCCTGTTTGGTCCCGTGCAGGGAGTCCTAGACACACCTAGAGGGAAAAACAAGTCAGGACTTTGGGGGCTGGTTCCCCTCAAATACATCCCTTGCCCTCCTCTGGCTCTGCAGATCTCACTGTCACTTACACTCTATGTCTCTGGCCCCAGAAGCCCTCGTTCCCCTCATTCCACCCTCACACTTGGGATTTGCCTGGGAGCAAGATCCACAGCAACCTGTCTGATGCTTCAAATAATGTTTGGGGTAAAGATGGGACTTCCTCACCTGAGAACAGGAGCTTCAGGGAGTCGCTGAGGTCCGACCACACCTGAAGGGTGTTGCGACTTCCTCACCTGAGAACAGGAGCTTCAGGGAGTCGCTGAGTTCTGACCACACCTGAAGGGTGTTCCGACTTCCTCACCTGAGAACAGGAGCTTCAGGGAGTCGCTGAGTTCCGACCACACCTGAAGGGTGTTCCTGTTATTGCCATGACATCTGAACATCCACCTGTGGCTGAGGGTCATGGGGCCCACAGGGAACAGCTTGGGACTCTCCACTAGGGTGTTGCTGAAAGTCTAGGGTGCAGGAGAGATAGTTCTCCTTCTTCAGTCAGAATGAATCTGTCCAATTGCAGCCGTGAGCCACACTGGAGGGTCCTCTCCTAAAGTCACAACAGGCTCAGGGGGGCTGAGAAGGTAGATTTGCTGTAGAATCCTAGGAGAGAAGGAGGCAGTGTGATCACTGAGGCTCAAACCTCCCACCTTATCCCTTAGGGCTGGGCTGTGAGGGAGAGACACCCCTGAGAGCAGACCCCTTTCCTGAGGGCAGAGCCTGGGGCTGGGACCCCAAGGTGTCCTCCCACCTGTCACCACCAGCTCCAGGGAGTCAGTGAGCTCTGACAAGCCATTGGGGCTGAAATAGTGACAGTAATGTCATCCTACATATTCATTTGTCATGGATGTGATGGGGGAACTCAGCCTTGTCTCCAGGCTGCAGTGGGCTCTGTCTGTCCCAGGGCACTGGGCTTCCCTCTTTTTTTTTTTTAGATGGAGTCTTCCTCTGTCACCAGGCTGGAGTGCACTGGCACAATCTCAGCTCATTGCAACTTCCGCCTCCCGGGTTCAAGTGATTCTCCCGCCTCAGCCTCCCAAGTAGCTGGGACTACAGGTGCACACCACCACACCCAGCTATTTTTTGTATTTTTAGTAGAGATGGGGTTTCACCATGTTGGCCAGGATGGTCTCGATCTCTTGACCTCATGATCCGCCCGCCTTGGCCTCTCAAAGTGCTGGGATTACAGGTGTGAGCCACCGCGCCCAGCCCTGGGCTTCCCTCTATCCAGTCGGTATTCCTGGGTCTCCAGGTTCCCCTGACACCAGAGGGTCACAGGCCTCTCTTAGGTGATCACAGAGCCTGTCTCAACCCGTGGGGAGGGTTTGGGAAATGGCCCTGAAATGGAACCAGAAGCTGAGTCCCAAGATCTCTTTCACTCCTGGTTCTCCAGCTTAGTCCAAAATCCCTCTCTGTTTTGTCACCCTCAGCCCAGAATGACTGTGCCTCCCAACCCTGAGATCCCAGGGGCTGGAGTAAGAGGGAGGCTCGTGGGGAACCTGGTAGCCCCTTCTCCCTCCATCACTGACTGAGGCAGAGAAGCACAAACATCGTGTTGCCTGCTCTAGGGGCTCCAGCTGTGGGAGAGGAGACCACAGGGCCCTCCAGGACAGAGAGACACACAGATGTGGTCACTCAGAGCCTGCTGCTACCCGTCCAGGTCCCCACAGCTGTGGACCCACAGGAAGGGAAACTGCTTTTCCCTGGGCCTGGCTCTGGTTTTCCCTGGGTGTAGGGGCTCAGGAGGACCCCAGGCTCTCTGGACACATGAGCCTCTGCTCCCCTCCCCTGCTCCAGGTCACTGTCTCTGCTGCAGGTGGGACAGGACAGGCCCCTATGGAATCGGGTCTGGGAGGCTTCCCTGGGAGGTCTCCTCTCCTAGGAGGTCACAGCTGGGAGTCAGAGCTGAAAGGAACTTTCCCACCCGGAGGCCTCTCACCTTTACACTTGGAGAAACTGAGGCCCAGGCAGAGGAGGGGCCTCTCCACGTCACCATCACCAGAGGAGCCTCAAATCGGTGACAGAACTCAGCCCTTCCTCCCCTGGACCCCGTCCACCTCCCACTCAAAGCCCCTCACTCAGCCCTCTGGGGGCCTGACGCTGTGGGGTTGAGGAGCTGGTCCTCAAGGCCTGCTGAGTCAGGATGGGGAGGTGAGGGCTGGGGCTGCCCTGCTCCCCACGTCAGCCCAGTTGCTCCTCCCCCAGGCTGGGCCCCAACATCTCTCTCTGCCTCGACCCCCCGCCCCTCACCAGCCCAGCCTCAGAGCCCCGGGGAGCCTGTGGCCCCTCCTCTGGCTCTGCCTCAGCTCCCTGGAGGGAAACTCGTGCTTGGTCCTTGAGGGGAATGGGATCATCTGGGAGACTGAGGACTGCCCTGGGGGAGGCTGCCCTCCCTCCTAGCCCAGAGGCCTCAATTACTCACCAGGTGTGGAGGAGGAGCCTGTGGGTGGGGGGCTGGGGCCCCTGGAGGGTCCTGGGAATGAGCACAGAAAGGGAGTGAGGAATTGGAGCTATCCTGGAGTCCCCACCTCCACTCAAAGCTCTCCTCTCCATCTGCCCGGTGGCCTCTCCAAGACCATCCCTCTTCCCACCTAGCACCTTCTGGACTCCAGGTGAAGGAGAAGAGGGAGAACTCCTGTTGGCTTCTTCTCCTCTGAGGGGTGAATTCCTCTGTGGCTGAGCCTCCCTCAGAGCCCCCTTCACTCCATCTCTGCCCAGAGCTCTCCTGGGGGCAGGGCCTGAGCTGAGTCTTTGAGCTTAGAGAGGACAGGGTCAGGGCCTTTCACCCAAGACCACCAGCTCCAACTAGGGTGTGACAGCAGGTTGGGGGAGGTGCAGCCATGGGAGAATCTTGAAGCTGCCCATGAAGGGAGTGTTTATACCACAGTCATCAACAAATTCCACAAATAAATGCTTTTTAGAAAACTTTTTTGTGGTTCATGAAGCCAATCTATGGGCACAACAGCAGGCTTTCCCATCAAACACTTCTCTTTTGATTCCTAGTGACCATATTTCTGAAGAAACTACAGACGAAGAGTGGCAGGTGATAAGGCATCACTTTGAACTTAAATTTTCCAAACACGAGTCTGATTTTTGCCCGTGGATTTAATTCTCAAAAGCAAATTCCATGTTATGAGCTGAAGAGATAGACCCAGTAATACACATTAGAAAATGCAGTAGTTAGAAATAAAGAAAGATGTATTACCTGAAAGTGGAGCAGAGCATGAGGTCACAGAGGGGCGGACCCAAACCCACCATAGGGGTGAAGCCTTACTTCATAGGGAAGAAAAACGAAGGGAGGGGCAGTCAAGGAGAGTTGACAATGAGGAGGAAAGCACCACAGTTTAAGGGAGGAAGCATCTTCTACAGACACCCAGACATCTTCCTGCACCTGACCCATGCTTCTTCCCCTTGATAATCTCAGCAGACACTTCCCCAACTGCTGCCCCAGTCTTCCAGAACTTTCTGAGATCATCAGATCTGTTCCCAGGGCTCCACCACTCTGAAGGGTGCATTGTCCTCTCTGCTGTTTGCCTCCTGGCTGCACCTTGGGGGGCTTCTCTGGCTGTGATGAGCCTCAAATAACAGAATCCCAAGGAACACCAGGACCAAGCCAGCCAAGCCCATGTGGATGAGATTCTCCACTGTGTAATCTTGGGGGTGTGAGGCTGGGGATGGTGTACAAAGAGGTCACAGAGGTCAGGGCAGATCACAATTACCCAGGACCCCTGGATGTCCACCCAGGGTACCCACCTCCCCTTGACAGGACCTGACCCTCTGTGCCCAGCCCCATAAGTGGGAGCATCTCCTCACGCACCAGTCTTGGAATCTGACTTCTTTTGTGCTGGATTGAGGGTCTCAGTTGCTCCTAAGAATCAAAGAATAAGGATGTTGGTGAGAAGCTGAAGAGCCTCTCCCCTGGGCAATGCATTCTTATATTCTTCCATCTCTCATGGAGTGACTTTATGTAGATCCTTAGTGAACACATTCTCTGCTCTTGCAGTCCTCCCCTGGTATGTCATTGGGTTTTTCAACCTCTGTGCTCTGGCAATTCAGATCTTGTGTCTGAGTTACTTTGGAACAAAGTTTACTTGATCCCAAGAGCTCTGCTCTAGCAGGGTTCCCCTGGTACCTCACTGGATTCCTCAGCCTCTCTGTGCTCTGGGAATTCAGATCTTGTGTCTGAGTCACTTTAGAACAAAGTTTACTTGAGCCCAAGAGCTCAGGATTGTGAGAAGAATGATCTCCCAACTAGAAAGAATTGAGCTCTTGTGTGCTGTCTTGGATGCGCAATCTTGTGCAACAAGAACACAACAACTAATTCCCCCAGAGATCGAAATTTCCATTTTTCAGTGGATGAGGACCCAGTGTCTGTGGATGAGGAGTTGGTCCTCAGCCACTCTTGGAAGTCAGGAGCACAAGGGCTGGAGGCTGCAATGGCCCCCACTGTGTGCTGCCTCAGACAGCTCCCCTGCAGTTTCATCATCCATTTAATGTCTTGTTAACTAATTCTTCATATAGGTAGGAACACCTACAATGTGATATACTTAAACATGAAAATGTATTTTTTTCTAAATGATAATGACTGAGTGGGACAGGAAAACATCATTTCTGCTTTTTTGAAGTATGAACCTAGATTGGAAGGTGAAAAGCGAATATTTAAAAACATACCTGAACTTAAAGTAAAATAAAAAATAAAGGCCAGGCGCAGTGGCTCACGCCTGTAATCCCAGCACTTTGGGAGGCTGAGGCGGGGCGGATCATGAGATCAGGAGATTGAGACCATCCTGGCTAACACAGTGAAACCCCATCTCTACTAAAAATACAAAAAAAAAAAAAAATTAGCCTGGCATGGTGGTGGGCTCCTGTAGTCCCAGCTACTTGGGAGGCTGAGGCAAGAGAACGGCGTGAACCCGGGAGGCGGAGCTTGCAGTGAGCTGAGATCGCACCACTGCACTACAGCCTGGGCGACAGAGTGAGACTCCATCTCAAAAAAAATAAAAATAATTAAAAAAAATAAAAAATAAAAACAAATAAATATTTAAAAATCTGAAGAAAAATATTAAGCATAGGAGTGAATACTTGAATGTATGTTTGTGTCTATATATGTACATAGCACATGTATTCGTGTAAAATATATGTGATTAGCATGCTTTGCATTTGTGTCTCTCTCAAATCTCCTGTTGGATTGTAATCCCCAATGTTGGAGGAGAGGCCCAATGGGAGGTGATTGGCTTGTAGGAGCCGACTTCCCCCTGGCTGCTCTCATGATAGTGAGTTGTCACGAGATCTTGTTATTTAAAAGTGGGTAGCACCTCCCCCTTCTCTCTCTTCCTCCTATTCCAGCCATAGAAGAAGTTCCTGCTTTCCCTCCGCCTTCTGTCATGATTGTAAGTTTCCCGAGGCCTCCCCAGCCATGCTTCCCGTATGGCCTGCGGAACTGTGAGCCAATTAAACCTCTTTCCTTTCTAAATTATCCAGTCTCAGGTAGGTGTTTGTTTGTTTTTGGGACAGAGTCTTGCTCTGTCCCCCAGGCTGGAGTGCAGTGGTGCGATCTCAGCTCGCTGCAGCCTCTGCCTCCTGGGTTCCAGTGATTCTCCTGCCTCAGCCTCCGGGGTAGTTGGGATTACAGGCGCTCGCCACCACACCCAGCTAATTTTTGTATTTTTAGTAGAGACGGGGTTTCGCCATGTTGGCCAGGCTGGTCTTTAACTCCTGACCTCAGGTGATCCGCTCACCTCAGCCTCCCAAAGTGCGGGGATTACAGGCGTGAGCCATTGTGCCCGGCCTCAGGTAGTTCTTTATAGCAGTGTGAGAACAGATGAATACAATGATTATAGATACATATGTATATGTGGCTTTAGATATTTGTTTTAAAAATATATATGTAACTATATATATATTCATATTTGAGGTGAGAAAGATGGGCTTACAATTTGAAAATATAAACATGAAATTCCAATTTTTTATGGCTGATATAAACATCAGCCCCAGCATCTTCCCCTTGTCCACGTCCGGCCTGGACCCCCGGACCCCAAATCCTGCTCAGGTAGGGGAGGACAGACCTGGCTCCTCCACCCGTCATCGCTGCTCCCTCCTCTCCCTCCTTCCTGCCTGGTCCTAGGACACCTCCCTCCCCTCTGACCACCACAGAGGGGACACCTGCTCCATCCTTGGAGCCCCAGAACACCTGCTCCATCCTTGGAGCCCCAGGAAGCCACGTGGACCACGCCCTTATTGTCCACTCTCCCCTCTGCTCCTCTGGGGAACAGACCCCTTTCCTGAATATTGGAGATAAGGTTGAGACGAGTCTAGAATATTATACTGGGTCAGAGTAACTGCGCTTTCATCTCCCATGGGGTCAGGACTTAGAGGTTGGGGACACCTAGACGTTGATTCTGAGATGGAGACATCAGGAGGGGAGCAGGTGGGGCCTCCATCTTCCACCCTCAGTCTAATCTCATCTCCTCTAAGGCTCACCTCCACCTCCTTGCAGCCCTCTCCACTCTTTACCCTACTGAGACTTCAGGGGTGGGAGCCCAGGGTGGGAAGTCCTCATCTATTTCCACCCTCCCATGGGCTGGACCCTCCCCTGGGTGGGAGGTTCCCGTGTATTTCCACCTTCCCATGGGCTGGGCCCTCCCCTGTGGACCCTCCCCCTTCACTGTCCTGTTTTCTTAGTGTCCTGAACTCTCCTGGGGGCCGGGCCTGAGCTGAGAGAGGCTCAGGGCTCAGAGAGGCCAGGGCTGATGGAGGAAGAAGTGTGGGGACAAGTGAGACAGACGGATGGACACTCCCTTGGAAGCTCTCCTTTTTCATTTCCAAGAACCCCTTTGAGCTCAGAGAGGACAGGGTCAGGGGCCTCACCTGAGACCACGAGCTCCAGGGGCTCACTGGGGTGAGACAGCAGGTGGGGGTTGGAGCTGCGTGAGCCGTAGCACCTGTAGGTCCCCGCGTGGGCCGAGGTCACAGGACTCATGGGGAATTCAGCCTGGTACTGCTGAGCTCTGTAAGTGGATCTGAGACGCAGCGGGGCATCAGCTGCCCCCTCCTTGGTCAGCAGGAAAGTGAACATCGGGCCCCATGACTGACACAGCAGGGTCACCTTCTCTCCTGAGGTCACTGTGGGGCCCAGCTGCACCGAGAGGGAGGGTCTGTCAGAGATCTGTCCTAGAGACAAGAAGGATGGGTAAGGGGCTGCCCCACCTTGTTCTGAGCTGAGACTTCTTCACCAGGCCTCTCTCTGGGACCCTCAGTCTCTCTGTCTCTGTTTTCTCTGAGTCTTCCCTCCCCGCCCATCCCCTGTCTCTCTCTGTGTCTTTCTCCCTTAGGACCCTCACCCCTCATCCCGGCCATCACCACCTGGGCTCCCCCGGCAGGACCTGTGCAGAGCCTGGGTCCCTGACTGAACCCGCTGGGCTCCTCACCTGCGATCAGGATGTCCAGGGGGTCACTGGGGGCCGACCACTCGGAGGAGAGGTTGTGTGCACCGTAACATCTGTACTGGCCCCCGTGGGAGCCCCTCACAGGGCTCAGGGTGAAGCTGGCCTGGGAGAGCCCAGCCTGGGGCTGCTGGCCAGGGCGCTGGGGGAGGTCATCGCCCCCCTCCTTGTACAGAGCGTATCTGATGTAGCCAACATCAGAGCCACACTGGAGGGTCAGATTCTCTCCGGGGGTCACGACAGGGCCCTGCAGGGTCAGGAGGGAGGGCTTCCTAGACACGCCTGGAGGGAAAGACGAGTCGGGACTCGGAGCAGCTGGTTCCTCCCACGCCCCTTCCTTCTGTAGCCTTCCTCACTAGGGTTTCCAGCGTCCTTGTTCTTTTCTCATTCTGTATTTGTGTCCCCAGGGCCCCTGTCTTCCCCTCGTCTTTTCTTCTTGCGTGGGCTAGCCTGAGGGTAAGGCTCCCAACAGCTCACCCGGTGCCCTGACTTTGTATAAGGAAAGGCTACGGCTTCCTCACCTGACACCAGTAGCTGCAGGGGGTCACTGGGTTCTGACCACACGTACGGGGTGTTGTTTTCATAGCCGTAGCATCTGAATGTACCCCTGTTGCTGAAGGTCAGGGGGCCCATGGGGAACAGGGCCTGGAACTTTCCGTGGTTGTGTTGGTGTGAGTCCAGGGTCCAGGAGAGCCTGTGGTCTCCTTCCTCAATCAGAGTGAACCTGCCCAGTCCCAGCCGTGAGGCACACCGGAGGGTCACATTCACTCCTGAGGTCACCACAGGGCTCGGCAGGGCAGACAGGGTGGGTCTGCTGTAGGCTTTCCGGAGATAAAAAGGCAGCCGTGTTTAAATGGGGCTCACACCTCCCACCTTATCCCACAAGGCTGGGCTGTGAGAAGGGAGACCCCTGGAGAGCTGAGAGCTGAGCCCCTTCCCAAGGGCAGAGCCTGGGGCTGGGACCCCTGAGTGTCCTCTCACCTGTCACCACCAGCTCCAGGGGGTCGCTGGGCTCTGACCAGCCTGCAGGGCTCTGATAGTAACAGTGATATCGCCCTGCGTGTTCCCACATCATGGATGGGATGGAGAATTTGACCTTGTTTTCGGACTCCAGTGTTTTTAATATGTGCCTCGACATTGAGTTTCCCTCTTTATCTAGACGGTACTCCTGGGCCTCCAGGGTGCCCTGACACCAGATGGTCACAGGCTTACTCCAGGTGATCACGGGACCTGGCTCGGCCCACAGGAAGGGTTTGAGTAGGTTCTCTGGAAGGAAATCACAGGTTAGGTCCCAAGATGTCCTCAACCCTCAGATCCCAGCTCTCAGCCCCAGGACCCCCCTCATCCCCATCACTCAGCCCAGAACTGCCGTCGTCACCCCCAGCCACCCAGGGGTGGCCCTTGTCCCCAGAGAGGAGGAGGGACCTAAGACAGCTGGGGACAGACTCACCTGCCTGCACCCGGGTCCTGGGGCCCAGGCTCAGCCCTGGAAGAGAGTTCCCCGTGAAAGATTTGCCCCCAAAGCCTGAGCAGGTCTTCTTCCTTTCCTTGAGCCCCTGGGGTGCCCTAATTGACCAGGGCCTGGCTATGGATTGGGGTCTCTCTCCTAGACTAGGGTCTGTCCTCCCCGTCTTAAGATCTCACCAAAGAAGAGCAGGGTTGTGAGAATGGGGGTCATGGCATCTCCTCCTCCTGGCCCTGGCTGTGCAGGCAGATGTGACCACAGTGCCCGTAGACACAGACAGACACATGGTGTGCGGGCACACGGAGGCTGGGTCCTCCCCATCACGAGGTCGTCCCATCAGCAGCCCCACAGAAAGAGGAACTACCCCTCCCCAGGACCCTGGCTCTCATTTCCCAGGGCTTGTCCTGGGGGTGAGCACCAGGCTCTCTGCTGATATTTCAGACACAAATGGGGATTCACAAGGGGGTCGTTAAGAAGGACATTTTCGGCCGGGCACTGTGGCTCACACCTGTCATCCCAGCACTTTGGGAGGCCAAGGTGGGTGGATCACTTGAGGTCAGGAGTTCGAGACCAGCCTGGCCAACATGGCAAAACCCCGTCTCTACTAAAAATACAAAAATGAGCTGGGCGTGGTGGCACATGCCTGTAATCCTAGCTACTCGGGAGGCTGAGGCAGGAGAATCACTTGAACTTGGGAGGCAGAGGTTGCAGTGAGCCAAGATCATGCCATTGCTCTCCAGCCTGGGCAACAAGAACAAAACTCCATCTCAAAAAAAAAAAAAAAAAGAAGGACATTTCCACCTCTATGCGGCACAGAAAAGGAGGTCCGGGTTCCTCACAGACAGTGAGGAATCAGGACTCCAGGTGAAGGTGGGATGCTGTGGCTCCCCCCCGTTCTGTGTTTACACATGGGCACTGCCATCTCTCTGCTTCCTTGTGGGAGCCCATGAGGGGCAGAAAGAGGAACTGCCCCTCTCCAGGAGCCCGGCTCTCATTTTCCCAGGGCTTGTCCTGGGGGTGAACACCAGGCTCTCTGGAGATATTACAGACAGAAATGGGCTCTCCCCTCACTTTGGCTGCATCTATCTAATCTGTCCTCATCTCACCAAGGGCCAGGATGTAGCAGCAAACAGACCCGGTGCCTTCTTGATTCACCCCCTTCCAGGTGAGAGGGACTGACGGCTCCTCCTTCCCTCTCAGAGCCTCCCCATGGAGGAGGTTCCATCTCCCCTGTGTGTGTGAAAAACAGGCTGTCTGTGGTATTGTCACACCTGGACATCTGTCCCACACATGAGTGGGAGGTCACATTGGACTCCGCCTTGCCAGCCACAACCTTGGGCAGATGCTAAGTTTGGAAGAGTTGATGCTCCTGGATAGGAGCAGCTGCAACCACCCCCTCCGGACAGGCCTGATTTCTGAGTTGTCTCTGGGAGAAATGTTCTTTATAAGATCACGTGCATGAGGGTAGATGGACAGCATGCAGTATATTTGAGAAGAGATAGCCAACTAGAAACTACACAGGCAGATGTTGCTGTCGTGAAAAATAGTAGGTAGAATTAACACACTTAAAAATCCATTCTATGGCCGGGCACGGTGACTCACGCCAGTAATCCCAGCACTTTGGGAGGCCCAGGCAGGCAGATCACCTGAGGTCAGGAGTTCAAGACCAGCCTGGCCAACCTGGTGAAACCCCATCTCTATACTAAAAATAACAAAAATTAGCCTATTTTTGAAACCCCTTAAACATTACCAGCCCATAAATGTCTGCTCTTTGGATTAGTCTTTGAATTCAGTATTAACATCTTTCCCGTTCCCTCATTAATAGTAAGCTAAATAAAAACTTGTGTCCATTTTATCCTTCTAGAAGAGTAATTTTTTTTTTTATCTTTTTGGAAAAAAAAAAAAAACTTTACCAAAATATATTTAAGATCAAGAATGCTGGTCATAAGCTGGGAAAATCTGTGTCTTGTCTTAATCATTCCATCAGCATAAAAAAATGTAGCAATGCATGTGAAGTGTTGGTTCCGGGCAAACCTGCTCAAGACTCAATGTTCAAGGTTGTTATTAGGTGGGGACCATATAAGCATAATGGTCAGTCACAGGGAAACCAGGGAAAAGCTAGTGTTCATCAGCATTTTTTTTTTTTTTACTAGCTCATCAACAACGAGCTACATTGTTTGCAGAAACGGGCTTGGTCAAGACACGGTAGAATTGAATGCTGCAGTCACAGAACACCAGCTTATCTCTTAGGAACATAGGGAACATTCCAGGAGCCATATTTAGGAACTAGATGCCCGCTAAGGACCAACTTTGCAAGCAAACCCTCCAACGTTATCACCCTTGCAGCTGTGAGATTAACTCCTTCTTACACACCCTGCACCTGAAAAAAATGATAGTCCTCTTGAGTGCAGCAGCACGGTGTTCACCCGGAACACGGCTCCAGCTCCTCCAGATTCTTCCGGCCCTATCTCAGTTTTTTTCTGCAGATTCTCCAAGGTTCTGCAAACTGTAAGTAGTAAATCCACACTCATCTTGAGTTTTCATGAGGGAAGCCATCTGGGGCCTTCTCTGGCTGTGCTGAGCCGGAACGAGCATGCCCCAGAGACCACCAGGATCAAGGCAGCATGGTCACTGGGAAGAGATTCTCCATGGCAGAGTCTGGAGGGGCGTGGTCAGTAGACAGAATGGAGCATTTGCTGAGGGCCAGACTGGCCACACTCACCTTGGAAGCCTTGGATGGGTGTTTACACATCTACACTCCCGAAAGGGGAGTTCCAGTTATTCCTCACTATGGGTCTATACTTGGTGGAGGATGGTTGAGAGGATCAGGGACTCTGTACGATTCTGTTCTCACTCTGCTATGAAGAACTACCCAAGACTGGGTAATTTATAAGAAAAGAGGTTTAGTTGACTCACAGTTCCACATGTCTGGGGAGGCCTCATGATGGTGGAAGACACCTCTTCATAGGGCGGCAGGAGAGAGAATGAGAGTGGAACGAAGGGGGACGCCCCTTATAAAACCATCAGATCTCGTGAGAACTCACTCATTATCACGAGAACAGTACAGGGGAAACCGCCCCCATGATTCAATAATCTCCACCTGGTGCCGCCCTTGACACGTGGGGATTATTATAATCCAAGGTGGGATTTGGGTGGAGACACAGAGCCGAACCATATCAGACGCCAAAGAATAAGAATGAGGTGGGGCATGAGTAGCCAGACCACCATTGTATCCCCCCACTAGGGTGTATAACCCACCATTGTATCCCCCCACCAGGGCACGTAACCCACCTTTGTATCCTCCCCACCTCCAGGGCATGTAACCCACCACTGTGTCCCCCTACCAGGGTGTGTAACCCACCACTGTATCCCCCCCAGGGCGTGTAACTGACTATGCCCTGGCTCCTTCACAACTCTCCTCCCTTCTCATGGGAGAATTGTATGAGATCCTTGCTGACACCAACTCCCAGCTCGGACTTAGAACCCTGTGGTCCCTTCCTCAAATATGTTCAGATTCCTGGGCCTTGTTGAAGTCACAAACAACTTCTCAGCTGCAGAGATATTGCGGGTTTGGTTTTACAACAGCTCGGGGACAGAGGACAAAAATCTCCAACCTCTGGGATGCTTAACTCTGCTCTTCCCTCGTCTCAGATTAGTCCCAAAATTAGCTAAACCCAAGCCTCACCCTTTGACCTCTAGTAATGCATCAGCTGTCAATATGGAATCCATAGATCTGCATGTGGGACTCCTGGTGTCCCAGGGCCAGGAATATGAAACAGCCAAAGGCTGTGACTGCCTTTTCTTTTCTTTCTTTCCTTTTTTTTTTTTTTTTGAGATGGAGTCTCGCTCTGTCGCCCGGGCTGGAGTGCAGTGGTGCAATCTCGGCTCACTGCAAGCTCTGCATCCCGGGTTCACGCCATTCGCCTGCCTCAGCCTCCCAAGTAGCTGGGTCTACAGGAGCCCGCCACCATGCCCGGCTAATTTTTTGTATTTTTAGTAGGGACAAGGTTTCACTGTGTTAGCCAGGATGGTCTTGATCTCCTGACCTTGTGATCCGCCCGCCTCTGCCTCCCAAAGTGCTGGGATTACAGGCGTGAGCCACCATGCCTGGCCTTTTTTTTTTTTTTTTTTTTTTTTTTTTTTTTGGGCAGGGAGTCTTGCTCTGTCGCCCAGGCTGGAGTGCAGTGGTGCAATCTTAGCTCACTGCAACCTCCGCCTCCCAGGTTCAAGCGATTCTCCTGCCTCAGCCTCCTGAGTAGCTGGGACTATAGGCATGTGCCACCATGCCTGGCTAATTTTCTGTATTTTTAGAACAGATGGGACTTCATGTTAGCCAGGATGGTCTTTATCTCCTGACCGCGTGATCCGCTTGCCTCGGCCTCCCAAAGTGCTGGGATTACAGGCCTGAGCCACCGCGCCCGGCCCCCTTTTCTTTTTTTGTACCTCACTCAGCCCTCTGCATTCTCTGATTCAACTTAATAGTACTCCTAATAATCCAAGTAATAATCTCACTATCTATTCTTCTGTCCATTTATCTGTTTTGTTTTACAATTAATGAGAGAATAGTCATAGATTCCAGGTAACTTTTTCAGGAATAAGAAACACTATAGTGAACAAAACCTCCCATTGTTCATTCAATTTATAATAGAAATGGAGAAAGTCAGATGAATTAAGCAAAAATACAAAAGAGATGAACTATTATTTAAAAACAACACACAGAGGGATAAACGGACAAAATGTAAGCTACCTAGAGGTCTTGAATGTGTGTTGCCCTTATAAAAAAAAATACCAGTGCCAGCCTGGCCAACATGGTGAAACCCTGTTTCTACTAAAAATACAAAAATTAGTTGGGCCTAGTGGCGTGCACCTGGAATCCCAGCTACTCAGGAGGCTGAGGCAGGAGAATCGCCTGAATCCAGGAGGGAGAGATTGCAGTGAGCCAAGATCTTGCCACTGCACTCCATCCTGGGTGACAGAGGGAGATTCTGTTAAAAAAAAAAAAAAAAAAAAAAAAAAAAGCAGTGAGTACTATGGGCAAAGATCACCCAGTTTGTCATAAAAAAAAAAAAAAATGTTTTTGAGGATGTGGCAGGTTAAGTAAAGACTGAACAATGAGCAAGAGGTGGATCCAGAAAGGTAATATTGCCCAACATAGGAGCAGATGATTGTGGTATTTTGATACCAAAAAATGCAGAAATGTTCCTAGTGTGTCTAAAATATATTTGAGAATGAGGAAACAGAAAAAGTGGTATAGAGCTGTATTTCCAGATGTGCAAACAGACATATGAACATCGACGTGTGCAATAAATTGTTAACTGAAAATCAATACAGAAATAAAGTGAGAAATAAAAACACTTATCTGCAATACAGCCATGAGTCTCAGAACACGGCGTGTGGAGAAATGTACATACACTGGGTATCTCTGAGAGGAAACAGAATAAAGAGGTACTTGACCGCCTCTGGAGATGGAAATTGAGAAGATGGGAGGAAGGATCACCTCTATGCCCACTGGTAAATATATATTTGTGTGTGTGTGTGTGTTTCTTTTTTTTGAGGGAACAAGGATCACCTGTGTGCCCATTGGTAAATATATTTGTGTGTGGGTTTTTTTTGTTTTTGTTTTTTAGATGAAGTCTGACTCTTGTTGCCCAGGCTGGAGTGCAGTGGGGTGATCTCGGCTCATTGCAACCTCTGCCTCCGCCTCCCAGGTTCGAGTGCTTCTCCTGCCTCACCTCCCGAGTAGCTGGGATTACAGGCGCCCGCCACTGTGCCCGGCTAATTTTTTATATTTTTAGTAGAGACGGGGTTTCACTATGTTGGCCAGGCTGGTCTCAAACTCCTGACCTCAGGTGATCCACCCTCTTTGGCCTCCCAAAGTGCTGGGATTACAGGCATGAGTGAGCCTGCACCCAGCCCGTATTTTTTTTTTTTTTTTCAGTAGAGATGGGGTTTCACCATGTTAGCCAGGCTGGTCTTGAACTCCTGACCTCAGGTGATTCGCCCACCTCGGCCTGCAAAACTGCTGGGATTACAGGCGTGAGCCACTGCACAAATATATTTGTGTTTTTATATTGCATTAATGAACATGAAGAGGATAAATTGGCTTTACTGGGGGAAATGAATTTCAGGAGAACATGAGGAAGCAACAGATGGAGGTCATTGGTAGGAGAACTGATCTGGTGAGAAATGACAGGTGCTTGGATCAGGTTGATGCAGGAAGCAGTGGAGGTCCTGGGGGTTTTGAGATATGTGTGTGATTAGAGTCATCAGAACTTGAAGAACCTCTAGATTCGATTTTTAAAGTGAAAGATCTGTGAATGGACTCACCTTTTTTTTTTTTTTTTTTTTTTGAGATGGACTCTCGCTCTGTTGCCACGGCGCGATGTCGGCTCACTGCGAACTCCGCCTCCCGGGTTCAAGCGATTCTCCTGCCTCAGCCTCCCGAGTAGCTGGGACTACAGGTGCCCGCAAACGCCTGGCTAAATTTTTTTTTGATTTTTGGTAGAGACGGGGATTCACCGTGTTAGCCAGGATGGTCTCGATCTCCTGACCTCGTGATCCGCCCGCCTCAGCCTCCCAAAGTGCTGGGATTACAGGCGTGAGCCACCGTGCCTGACCCCAACTTTTTTTTTTTAATCAAGTGAGTGAGAAGAGGATTCATCTTTTCTTCAAGCCTCAGAAGTCCAAGTGATGATTCTGGTTAGAAAGAGCTGTCCATGGTTGGGTCACAAGGTCAGGAGTTCAAGACCAGCCTAGCCAAGAAGGTGAAACCCCATCTTTCCTAAAAATATGAAAAGTAGCCAGGTGTGGTGGCGGGCACCTGTAATCCCAGCTACTCGGGAGGCTGAGGGAGATAATTGCAGTGAGCCGAGATTGTGCCACTGCACTCCAACCTGGGTGACAGAGTGAGACTCCGTCTCAAAAAAAAAAAAAAGAAAGAAAGAGCTGTCCGGAGTTAAATTCAGACCAGAGGCTGGGCGCGGTGGCTCACGCCTGTAATCCCAGCACTTTGGGAGGCCGAGGCAGGCGGATCACGAGGTCAGGAGATCGAGACCATCCTGGCTAACACGGGGAAACCCCATCTCTACTAAAAATACAAAAAATTAGCCGGGCATGGTGGCTGGTGCCTGTAGTCCCAGCTACTCGGGAGGCTGAGGCAGGAGAATGGCATGAACCCAGGAGGCAGAGCTTGCAATGAGCCGAGATCGCACCACTGCACTCCAGCCTGGGCGACAGAGCGAGACTCCGTCTCAAAAACAAACAAACAAACACACAAAAACAAATCCAGACCAGCAGTGATTTTCCCTAAAATGAGAATCCTGAGATAGGAGCTTCCGTACTCATCACAATTGGAATCAACTTACATGCAGACCTCAAGATGTCCAAGTACTTTCCATATAAGTGTTCCTGCTAAAAAATAAAATAATAATAATACAAACTCCAGGCCTCTTGGATTCTAAAAACGGGAATTGTGTATCTCTTTTTTCTCCAAATTTAGCCTGGCCTCTCATTCTTGAGTTGTCTACAGCAGGTTCCATGAGTTCCCAGTGTGGTTGAAATCATAAATATTCCTTCTCTTTCATTTCCCTTTTTCAAAAATCCCCAAACCCACGTGGTGGTTCAGCTGGGGAGCTATATTTCCTTGGGGAGGAAAGTGAGATTTTGAGGAAAGTAGCACAGTGGGTGTCATACCCAGGGGAGATTAACTTTCAGGTCCTGCAGTTGCCCCTACCAGGGCGAGAACCTGGTGCTCATAGAAACCTGCTCAGAAAATCTCTTTCTTGCTTTTGTTCTTTCCTCAACACAATGGCCACGGTTACTGGTGGAGACAAAATGTACGGAGTGGACTGAGTCCAAGAAAAGGTACATCGGGCATTCCTTGCCTAGGAAGTCACTGGCACAGAAGTTCAGAAATGAGCGAAATTTTGAAAACAAGAATAGGCCGGGTGCGGTGGCTCATGCCTGGAATCCCAGCACTTTGGGAGGCCGAGGCAGGCACATCATCTGAGGTCAGGAGTTCAAGACCAGCCTGGCCAACATGGGGAAACCCCGTCTCTACCAAAAATAAAAAAATTAGGCGGGCGTGGTGGTGCAGGGCTGTAATCCCAGCTACTCTGGAGGCTGAGACAGCAGATCTCTTGAACCCTGGAGGTGGAGGCTGCAGTGAGCCGAGATTGTGCCACTGCACTCCAGCCTAGGTGACAGAGCAAGACTTTGTCTCGACACACACACACACTCATGCATACACACACACATACATGCACACACTCACAGACACGAATGACATTCTGCGTTTGATAAATGGGAGAACAACATCCCAGATTTATTTCGAGTTTGCTAAAGGTGTTTATCTTAAGAGCAGCTGAGCAAACTCAACTTTGAACTACCACTCTCCATGAGTTCCCCAACCTCCCTGTCCCTTAGAATAAAAGACTCCTCTTATTCTAGTCTTCAAATTGGGGCCTGATTCCATCAGTTCTGGGGATGTCTCTTTGCAATTCCAAAAAAAAAAAAAAATTGGCACCACCAGCAAGAGCAAGGAATACGGTCTGTTCTCTCTCTCCCCATTTCAGGTGGGCCTCTTATCCTTCACATATCTCCTTCCACAATGACCACCCAAGAGGCACCAATGACCCCAATACTGCTTGAAAAATAAATCTCTGCTTCCTCCCTACCCCTTCTGGAAGCAACCCCTTCTGTAAAGATTTCATGGCCAGGCATGGTGGCTCATGCCTGTAATCCCAGCATTTTGGGAGGCTGAGGCGGGCGGATCACAAGGTCAGGAGATCGAGACCAGCCTGGCCAACATGGTGAAACCCCGTCTCTACTAAAAATACAAAAATTACTCGGGCTTGGTGGTGTGTGCCTGTAGTCCCACCTACTCAGGAGGCTAAGGCAGGAGAATCACTTGAACCTGGGAGGCGGAGGTTGCAGTGAGCCAAGATTGAGACACTGCACTGGAGCCTGGTGACAGAGCGAGACTGCATCTCAAAACAAAAACAAAAACAAACAGACAAAAAAAGATTTCTTGTGCAGGATAAGCTGAGAAACTCAGCTCAGGACTTGGGGAGACTGTGACTCCTCTAGGATCCTCTTACTCAGCAGATGTGAAGTGTGTTCATGAGGGTGAAGGGCTGCAGACCCCACATGCTGCTTGGGACGTGACAAGAAAAACATGTAGGGCTTTGGTTCCTTTTGTTCTGTCCCTCACCTCCGTCTCCTTTCCTCAAAGGTCAGCTTCCAACATTGTTAATCTTCTTCCTTCACTCGCCAAGAACTTTCTGTGACCCCCCCAGTGAGGTAAGGCATGGGGTGAGAGTGAGAATAACCATCTGTTTTATCCTTCTCTGGGCTGGGATTGCCCTGTGCCTAATCCTCTCTTCTACTCCTTCCTTCCCATTCCAACCCAGGGCTCTCTGGCACAGGGATGCATGCTGAGGGCCTGGAATTTCCATGCACATGGGCCTTGGAGCTCCTGTCCTGAGAACACAAACACTGGGGTCACTGGGGTGTGCGACAGGCAGGAGGAGTGTAGTAGTTTGTTTTCACACTGCTAATAGACACACCCGAGACTGGGTAATTTACAAAGGAAAGAGGTTTAATGGACTGCCAGTTCCACATGGCTGGGGAGGTGCCTCACAATCATGGCAGAAGGCAAAGGAGAAGCAAATGCATGTCTTACGTGGCGGCAGGCAAGAGAGCGTGTGCAGGGGAACTCCCCTTTATAAAACCATCAGATCTCCTGAGACTTACTATCACGACAACAGCACAGGAAAAACCTGCCCCCATGATTCAATTATCTCCCACAGGGTCCCTCCCATGACAAGTGGGTATTATGGGAGCTACAATTCAAGATGAGATTTGGGTGGGGACAAACCATATCAAGGGGGGTACTGTATAAACCACAGTACTGGTAGGTTCCCATGTGGGCTGAGGTTGCAGAACTCAGTGTAAAGTTGGCCTAAGAGAGTGAAGCCATGTCTTGCAAACAGTGGTTTTGGGGAGATGCAGCTAGCTTCTTGGACAGATGGAAGGTACCCAGTGAGATCTCTGAGTAGTAACACTGCAGGGTCAAGTTCTGTCCCAAGGGCACCGAGAGCCCTGGCTGAGCCAAAAGAGAGGATGTCTCATACATTCCTAGGAGAGAGGAAGGCCATGTTGTGTGTCGGGGCAGCCTCTCCCCACCACCTTTGACCCTTAGCTGAGGGACCCCATCCACCCCCAGGGATTCACCTGTGACTGCCTCTTTTTTTTTTTTATTTTATTAATTATTTTTATTTTTATTTTGTTTATTATTATTATACTTTAGGTTTTATGGTACATGTGCGCAATGTGCAGGTAAGTTACATATGTATACCTGTGCCATGCTGGTGTGCTTCACCCACTAACTCGTCATCTAGCATTAGGTATATCTCCCAATGCTATCCCTCCCCCCTCCCCCCACCCCACAACAGTCCCCGAAGTGTGATGTTCCCCTTCCTGTGTCCATGTGTTCTCATTGTTCAATTCCCACCTATGAGTGAGAATATGTGGTGTTTGGTTTTTTGTTCTTGCGATAGTTTACTGAGAATGATGATTTCCAATTTCATCCATGTCCCTACAAAGGACATGAACTCATCATTTTTTATGGCTGCATAGTATTCCATGGTGTATATGTGCCACATTTTCTTAATCCAGTCTATCATTGTTGGACATTTGGGTTGGTTCCAAGTCTTTGCTATTGTGAATAATGCCACAATAAACATACGTGTGCATGTGTCTTTATAGCAGCATGATTTATAGTCCTTTGGGTATATACCCAGTAATGGGATGGCTGGGTCAAATGGAATTTCTAGTTCTAGATCCCTGAGGAATCGCCACACTGACTTCCACAAGGGTTGAACTAGTTTACAGTCCCACCAACAGTGTAAAAGTGTTCCTATTTCTCCACATCCTCTCCAGCACCTGTTGTTTCCTGACTTTTTAATGATTGCCATTCTAACTGGTGTGAGATGGTATCTCATTGTGGTTTTGATTTGCATTTCTCTGATGGCCAGTGATGATGAGCATCTTTTCATGTGTTTTTTGGCTGCATAAATGTCTTCTTTTGAGAAGTGTCTGTTCATGTCCTTTGCCCACTTTTTGATGGGGTTGTTTTTTTTTTCTTGTAAATTTGTTGGAGTTCATTGTAGATTCTGGATATTAGCCCTTTGTCAGATAAGTAGGTTGCAAAAATTTTCTCCCATTTTGTAGGTTGCCTGTTCACTCTGATGGTAGTTTCTTTTGCTGTTCAGAAGCTCTTGAGTTTAATTAGATCCCATTTGTCAATTTTGGCTTTTGTTGCCATTGCTTTTGGTGTTTTAGACATGAAGTCCTTGCCCATGCCTATGTCCTGAATGGTAATGCCTAGGTTTTCTTCTAGGGTTTTTATGGTTTTAGGTCTAACATTTAAGTCTTTAATCCATCTTGAATTGATTTTTGTATAAGGTGTAAGGAAGGGATCCAGTTTCAGCTTTCTACATATGGCTAGCCAGTTTTCCCAGCACCATTTATTAAATAGGGAATCCTTTCCCCATTGCTTGTTTTTGTCAGGTTTGTCAAAGATCAGATAGTTGTAGATATGTGGCATTATTTCTGACGGCTCTGTTCTGTTCCATTGATCTATATCTCTGTTTTGGTACCAGTACCATGCTGTTTTGGTTACTGTAGCCTTGTAGTATAGTTTGAAGTCAGGTAGTGTGATGCCTCCAGCTTTGTTCTTTTGGCTTAGGATTGACTTGGCGATGCGGGCTCTTTTTTGGTTCCATATGAACTTTAGTTTTTTCCAATTCTGTGAAGAAAGTCATTGGTAGCTTGATGGGGATGGCATTGAATCTGTAAATTACCTTGGGAAGGATGGCCATTTTCACGATATTGATTCTTCCTACCCATGAGCATGGAATGTTCTTCCATTTGTTTGTATCCTCTTTTATTTCCTTGAGCAGTGGTTTGTAGTTCTCCCTGAAGAGGTCCTTCACATCCCTTGTAAGTTGGATTCCCAGGTTTTTTATTCTCTTTGAAGCAATTGTGAATGGGAGTTCACTCATGATTTGGCTCTCTGTTTGTCTGTTATTGATGTATAAGAATGCTTGTGATTTTTGTACATTGATTTTGTATCCTGAGACTTTGCTGAAGTTGCTTATCAGCTTAAGGAGATTTCGGGCTGAGACAATGGGGTTTTCTAGATATACAGTCATGTCATCTGCAAACAGGGACAATTTGACTTCCTCTTTTCCTAATTGAATACCCTTTATTTCCTTCTCCTGCCTAATTGCCCTGGCCAGAACTTCCAACACTATGTTGAATAGAAGTGGTGAGAGAGGGCATCCCTGTCTTGTGCCAGTTTTCAAAGGGAATGCTTCCATTTTTTGCCCATTCAGTATGATATTGGCTGTGGGTTTGTCATAGATAGCTCTTATTATTTTGAGACACGTCCCATCAATACCTAATTTATTGAGAGTTTTTAGCATGAAGGGTTGTTGAATTTTGTCAAAGGCCTTTTCTGCATCTATTGAGATAATCATGTGGTTTTTGTCTTTGGTTCTGTTTATATGCTGGATTACATTTATTAATTTGCACATATCGAACCAGCCTTGCATCCCAGGGATGAAGCCCACTTGATCATGGTGGATAAGCTTTTTGATGTGCTGCTGGATTCTGTTTGCCAGTATTTTATTGAGGATTTTTGCATCAATGTTCATCAAGGATATTGGTCTAAAATTCTCTCTTTTTGTTGTGTCTCTGCCAGGCTTTGGTATCAGGATGATGCTGGCCTCATAAAATGAGTTAGGGAGGATTCCCTCTTTTTCTATTGATTGGAATAGTTTCAGAAGGAATGGTACCAGTTCCTCCTTGTACCTCTGGTAGAATTCGGCTGTGAACCCATCTGGTCCTGGACTTTTTTTGGTTGGTAAGCTATTGATTATTGCCACAATTTCAGCTCCTGTTATTGGTCTATTCAGAGATTCAACTTCTTCCTGGTTTAGTCTTGGGAGGGTGTATGTGTTGAGGAATTTATCCATTTCTTCTAGATTTTCTAGTTTATTTGCGTAGAGGTGTTTGTAGTATTCTCTGACAGTAGTTTGTATTTCTGTGGGACTGGTGGTGATATCCCGTTTATCATTTTTTATAGCATCTATTTGATTCTTCTCTCTTTTTTTCTTTATTAATCTTGCTAGCGGTCTATCAATTTTGTTGATCCTGTCAAAAAACCAGCTCCTGGATTCATTAATTTTTTGAAGGGTTTTTTGTGTCTCTATTTCCTTCAGTTCTGCTCTGATTTTAGTTATTTCTTGCCTTCTGCTAGCTTTTGAATGTGTTTGCTCTTGCTTTTCTAGTTCTTTTAATTGTGATGTTAGGGTGTCAATTTTGGATCTTTCCTGCTTTCTCTTGTGGGCATTTAGTGCTATAAATTTCTCTCTACACACTGCTTTGAATGCATTCCAGAGATTCTGGTATGTTGTGTCTTGGTTCTCGTTGGTTTCAAAGAACATCTTTATTTCTGCCTTCATTTCATTATGTACCCAGTAGTCATTCAGGAGCAGGTTGTTCAGTTTCCATGTAGTTGAGCAGTTTTGAGTGAGATTCTTAATCCTGAGTTCTAGCTTGATTGCACTGTGATCTGAGAGATAGTTTGTTATAATTTCTGTTCTTTTACATTTACTGAGGAGAGCTTTACTTCCAAGTATGTGGTCAATTTTGGAATAGGTGTGGTGTGGTGCTGAAAAAAATGTATATTCTGTTGATTTGGGGTGGAGAGTTCTGTAGATGTCTATTAGGTCCGCTTGGTGCAGAGCTGAGTTCAATTCCTGGGTATCCTTGTTGACTTTCTGTCTCGTTGATCTGTCTAATATTGACAGTGGGGTGTTAAAGTCTCCCATTATTAATGTGTGGGAGTCTAAGTCTCTTTGTAGGTCAGTCAGGACTTGCTTTATGAATCTGGGTGCTCCTGTATTGGGTGCATATATATTTAGGATAGTCAGCTCTTCTTGTTGAATTAATCCCTTTACCATTATGTAATGGCCTTCTTTGTCTCTTTTGATCTTTGTTGGTTTAAAGTCTGTTTTATCAGAGACTAGGATTGCAACCCCTGCTTTTTTTGTTTTCCATTTGCTTGGTAGATCTTCCTCCATCTTTTTATTTTGAGCCTATGTGTGTCTCTGCACGTGAGATGGGTTTCCTGAATACAGCACACTGATGGGTCTTGAGTCTTTATCCAATTTGCCAGTCTGTGTCTTTTAATTGGAGCATTTAGTCCATTTACATTTAAAGTTAATATTGTTATGTGTGAATTTGATCCTGTCATTATGATGTTAGCTGGTTATTTTGCTCATTAGTTGGTGCAGTCTCTTCCTAGTCTCGATGGTCTTTACATTTTGGCATGATTTTGCAGTGGCTGGTACCGGTTGTGCCTTTCCATGTTTAGCGCTTCCTTCAGGAGCTCTTTTAGGGCAGGCCTGGTGGTGACAAAATCTCTCAGCATTTGCTTGTCTGTAAAGTATTTTATTTCTCCTTCACTTATGAAGCTTAGTTTGGCTGGATATGAAATTCTGGGTTGAAAATTCTTTTCTTTAAGAATGTTGAATATTGGCCCCCACTCTCTTCTGGCTTGTAGGGTTTCTGCCGAGAGATCCGCTGTTAGTCTGATGGGCTTCCCTTTGATGGTAACCCGACCTTTCTCTCTGGCTGCCTTTAACATTTTTTCCTTCATTTCAACTTTGGTGAATCTGACAATTATGTGTCTTGGAGTTGCTCTTCTCGAGGAGTATCTTTGTGGCGTTCTCTGTATTTCCTGAATCTGAATGTTGGCCTGCCTTGCTAGATTGGGGAAGTTCTCCTGGATAATATCCTGCAGAGTGTTTTCCAACTTGTTTCCATTCTCCCCGTCGCTTTCAGGTACACCAATCAGACGTAGATTTGGTCTTTTCACATAGTCCCACATTTCTTGGAGGCTTTGCTCATTTCTTTTTATTCTTTTTTCTCTAAACTTCCCTTCTCGCTTCATTTCATTCATTTCATCTTCCAGGGCTGATACCCTTTCTTCCATTTGATCGCATCGGCTCCTGAGGCTTCTGCATTCTTCACGTAGTTCTCGAGCCTTGGTTTTCAGCTCCATCAGCTCCTTTAAGCACTTCTCTGTATTGGTTATTCTAGTTATACATTCTTCTAAATTTTTTTCAAAGTTTTCAACTTCTTTGCCTTTGGTTTGAATATCCTTCCGTAGCTCGGAGTAATTTGATCGTCTGAAAACTTCTTCTCTCAGCTCGTCAAAGTCATTCTCTGTCCAGCTTTGTTCCGTTGCTGGTGAGGAACTGCATTCCTTTGGATGAAGAGAGGTACTCTGCTTTTTAGAGTTTCCAGTTTTTCTGCTCTGTTTTTTCCCCATCTTTGTGGTTTTATCTACTTTTGGTCTTTGATGATGGTGATGTACAGATGGGTTTTTGGTGTGGATGTCCTTTCTGTTAGTTTTCCTTCTAACAGACAGGACCCTCAGCTGCAGGTCTGTTGGAGTACCTGGCCGGCCGTGTGAGGTGTCAGTCTGCCCCTGCTGGGGGGTGCCTCCCAGTTAGGCTGCTCGGGGGTCAGGGGTCAGGGACCCACTTGAGGAGGCAGTCTGCCCTTTCTCAGATCTCCACCTGCGTGCTGGGAGAACCACTGCTCTCCTCAAAGCTGTCAGACAGGGACATTTAAGTCTGCAGAGGTTACTGCTGTCTTTTTGTTTGTCTGTGCCCTGCCCCCAGAGGTGGAGCCTACAGAGGCAGGCAGGCCTCCTTGAGCTGTAGTGGGCTCCACCCAGTTCGAGCTTCCTGGCTGCTTTGTTTACCTAAGCAAGCCTGGGCAATGGCGGGCACCCCTTCCCCAGCCTCGCTGCTGACTTGCTGTTTGATCTCAGACTGCTGTGCTAGCAATCAGCGAGACTCCGTGGGCGTAGGACCCTCTGAGCCAGGTGCGGGCTATAATCTCCTGGGGCACCGTTTCCTAAGCCCGTCAGAAAAGCACAGCCCGTCGGAAAAGCCCATCGGAAAAGCACTTCGGGTGGGAGTGGCCCGATTTTCCAGGTGCCGTCTGTCACCCCTGGAAAGGGAACTCCCTGACCCCTTGCACTTCCCGAGTGAGGCAATGCTTCGCCCCTGCTTCAGCTGGCGCACGGTGCACTCACCCACTGACCTGTGCCCACTGTCTGGCACTCCCTAGTGAGATGAACACGGTACCTCAGATGGAAATGCAGAAATCACCCGTCTTCTGCGTCGCTGGGAGCTGTAGACCGGAGCTGTTCCTATTCGGCCATCTTGGCTCCTCCCCCGTGACTGCCTCTTTCAGCTCTTTTTAGACTCTCAGTGTGGGTCTGTTTAATCTCCAAGCCTCTCACTCTCCCTATCTTTGTTACTGTCCTTAAACTACTGCCCCATCTCATCCTCTACTCCAGAACCCTTTCCCTGGACCCTCATCACCAGAGGCAACCCTGGGCCCAGTTCCCTGAGCAGGTAACCAGGACAGGGGCTGAGCAGGGGCTCTTCATCTGCAACCAGGATGTTCAGTGCACCCAGGAAGCTGACCATGAGAAGGAGACGTTTTGTCCACTCTAGAATTTGTGCTGCCCCTGAAAGGTGTGGCTCACAGGGCCCCAGGGCAAGTCAGTGCAGTGCTGCCCATCTAGGCCTGGAAGGGATGTGAGCCCATCATGGGTGGTGAGCAGAATTTGTGAAAACTGAACTCCAAATGACGTCTCCTGAGAGCACCAGTGGGCCTGGCCGGGTTTAAGGGAGTAGTGAGGGCTGTCTCCTGAGATCAAGAGACGGTGTTCGCTGGGCGCGGTGGCTCACACCTGTAATTCCAGCACTTTGGGAGGCCGAGGCGGGCGGATCACGAGGTCAGGAGATCGAGACCATCCTGGCCAACACGGTGAAACCCTGTCTCTACTAAAAATACAAAAAATTAGCTGGGCGTGGTGGCGGGCGCCTGTAGTCCCAGCTACTCGGGAGGCTGAGGCAGGAGAATGGCGTGAACCCAGGAGGCAGAGCTTGCAGTGAGCCGAGATCGCGCCACTGCACTCCAGCCTGGGCGACAAAGCGAGATTCCATCTCAAAAAAAAAAAAACAAGAGATGGTGTTATTTCAGGAGATGCATGGCCCATGTTGCTCACTAGGACATGGGGGGAGAGAGAGAGAGAGAGAGAGAGTTAGTTCTCAGTGGTCTCCTCTCGATGTCTCCCACTCTGAGTTTCTGTCCCCAAGACGCCAGTGAGACTGAATGTCTCCTCCCACCTTCAGATGTCCCTGGGCACCCAGCTTAGAACAGTCATTCTTAGGCCCTTACAGAGAGATGTCGCCAAACAGAGGCTCCCATGTATTAGCCCTTTTCCAAGGGAGACGTTGAGATGCAGAGGGTCCCTGGGTGTGACTCTTCAAAGGGGTAGCCACTAGAAGAGCGACAGCATCTGTGGTTTCCGCCATGGGTGCTGTTCTCGGGCCCCACAGGGAAGAGGGCCTGGCTCCTCTCATGAGAGAATCTCAATTCCTCATGCCGGGGCAGGTCGGTGCCTCCCTCCTTCAGCAGATGGAAAATGCCCAGTGTTTGCAATGGGTTACATGAGAGGGACTCATTCCCTTCTGACACCTCCACGGGGCCTGGGTGGGCTGAGAGGGAGGGAGCCCTGGGTGGTCCTGAGGGAGAAGAAGGGAGCCATGTTAAAGGGGGACCGTCACCCTGCATAACCCAGGTGTGAAGTACAGCGTGTGAGGCCCCCTGAGGACACACTCAGCTCCCGTCTGCCTGTGAGGAGGAGCCACAATGGGGAGGGGACCCGGGTCCTCCCTCCTACCTGTCATCACCAAGGGCAGGGGTCACTGCACTTGGGCCAGTCATTCCATCTGTGATTCACACACGGGCACAGCCCTGCAGTGTGTGAGTTCATGGATTCACAGAAGAAGTCAGCGTAGTCACTGGAGGTCTGCGGATCTTGTGTATCCAAGGGTTGAGAGACTCCCACCTTGTGCAGATGGTGGACATCAGCCCTCAGAGACCCCTGACACCAGGTGATCACTGGGTGAGCATGGAGCCTGCTCAGTCACCAGAGAAGGTTAAGGAGGACTCTGAACAGGAAGCTGAGCTGGGGGTCCTAGGGGTGCCTGTTCCCTCAGTTCCCCCAGCTGTCACCCCAAGGCCCCTCCAGACTGGTCTCCAACAGCCCAAATCCTTGTGCCTCTGGTCTCTGCCCAAAACTATCCAGGTTGGTCCAGTGGGTTGAACGAGGAAGGCTGGGAGGATGCACCTGCCTGTGCTGCTGGTCCCATTGGTCCCGACGCAGCCCTGGAGGAGAGGGCCCTGTGAGAGCTCACCTCCCACCCACACATAGAAGCTGCTCCGGGCTCGGCCTGGGCGCCTGAGAGCCAGCGGTACAGATGGAGCTGAGCACATTCTCTCCTTCCCCAGGGGTCAACCTCCCCTTAGTCTCCTGAGGCCCTGGGGTCTCCCAAGGGACCATCACCTGGGAGTGGAGAAGGAACTCCACCCCTCCTCTTTCCCCAAAGTTCCCCAAGGCAGAGAAGGGCAGAGAGGGTCAAGATTGCGGTGCTGTCTCCCTGGTCCCAAAGATACAGATGAATTATAAAGATGGCAGAGCCCAGCAGGACAAGTGGATGCACATGTGCTATGAAGCAGCAGCATCTGTCTGGGGTAATACTCAAGATTTGTGGCCTCATACCAAGGAAATCAAGGACACAGACACACATGGAGTGAGGTTAAGAGCAGAGGTTTAATAGGCAAAAGAGGCCAGGTGCGGTGGCTCACTTCTGTAATCTCAGCACTTCAGAAGGCTGAGGCGGGTGTATCACCTGAGATCAGGAGTTCGAGACCAGCCTGGCCAACATGGTGAAACCCTGTCTCTACTAAAAATACAAAATTAACCGGGCTTGGTGACACATGCCTGTAATCCCAACTACTCAGGAGGCTGAGGCAGGAGAATTGCTTGAACCCGGGAGGCCGAGTTTACAGTGAGCCAAGATCGCACCACTGCCCTCCAGCCTGGGCAATGAACAACAAAACTCTGTCTCAAAAAAAAAGCAAAAGAAAGAGAAAGGAGAATCTCTCTCCCTCCTGCAGAGAGAAAGGGGCTCCTGAGTGGGTCTTCTGGCCCCCCATAGAGTGCAGTTTCATAGACAGACTTGAGGAGGCGGTGTCTGATTTACATAAGGCCCAAAGACCGATTGGACCAAGTGTGACGTTCACTTGGTGCGTGAAGAAGCTGGCCACCCCACCCTAATCTTTTTTTTTTTTTTGAGATGGAGTCTCACTCTGTCACTCAGCCTGGAGTGCAGTGGCACGATCTTGACTCACTGCAAGCTCTGCCTCCTGGGTTCACGCCATTCTCCTGCCTCAGCCTCCCACGTAGCTGGGACTACAGGCACCTGCCACCATGCCCGGCTAATTTTTTTTTCTTTTTTCTTTTGTATTTTTAGTAGAGACAGGGTTTCACCGAGTTAGCCAGGATGGTTTCGATCTCCTGACCTCGTGATCCGCCCATCTCAGCCTCCCAAAGTGCTGGTATTACAGGAATGAGCCACCGCGCCCAGCCCACCCTAATCTTTTTATTAAGCAAATGGGTTTTCTACTTGGCTGGCCATGCGGTCTGCTCCCTCCTGCACACGTGGTTGGCAAGGAAAAGGGAACATGGAGCCGCCATGTTGGACATGCCTGGCCCCAGGTAGCCTTTTCCTATTGGCACGGCTACCGTCACTCACCCGTGCAAGCTTCCAGCTGGCTTGTCTATGTCTGCAGCTTGATTTTACAGGCCGCTCTTTGTTAGAAATAATAAGATCCAAAAAATGATCCCAGCACTTTGGGAGACCAAGGTGGGTGGATCACTTGAGGTCAGGAGTTCCAGACCACCTGGCCAACATGGTGAAACCCCATCTCTACTAAAAATACAAAAATTAGCCAGGCATGGTGGTGCATGCCTGTAATCCCAGCTATTTGGGAGGCTGAGGTGGGAGAACTGCTTGAACCCAGGAGGCAGAGTTTGCAGTAAGCAGAGATTGGGCCACTGCATTCCAGACAGGGCAACAGAGTGAGACCCTGCCTCAAAAAAAAATTTTCAGTCTTCATAACCTCATGAGCCAATTCATTATAAAATTGTGTGTGTGTGCATGCGTGTGTGTGTGTGTGTGTATTCTGTAAGCTCTCAAGTTCTCTTTTTCTGGAGAATCTAGAATAATACAAATGGAAAAGACATTTTCCCTGGACTTGTGGAGCTCAGACTAATAAAGACAAACCTTGCAATTATTTAGATAACAGATAATTCAGCTATGGTTTTGTTGCATTGTAGAGAAGGAGAGAATCAGGGGGCAACGAGACTCAATAGCAGGTGAACATGAAACAACCAGAGTCATCACAATACGGTGACCTTCTGGAGGACAGGAGGCCAAGTCCTGAGTATTAGGAGCTACTAGAGAGGCGAGGGTGGGTGCCCTCGACCAGGAATTGCGTGAGCTGTTCTCAGAGCTGAGAGTATTCCAGAGAATGCAGGGAGCTGGTCACTTGGGGTCTTGTGTAGCTTGCAAGTATACTTGGATTTCATCTTGACGGCAGTGGGTAAATTTTAAGCAAATGAATGTATGAGTAGATTTCTGTTTTAAGAAAACCAATGGCCAGGCGCGATGGCTCACACCTATAATCCCAGCAATTTGGGAGGCCGCAGCTGGCAGATCACCTGAGGTCAGGAGTTTGAGACCAGCCTAGCCAACATGGTGAAACCCTATCTCAACTGAACATACAAAAATTAGCTGGGCATGGTGGCACGCACCTGTAATCCCAGCTACTTGGGAGGCTGAGGCAGGAGAATCGCTTGAACCTGGGAGGCAGAGGTTGCAGTGAGCCGAGATTACACCACTGCACTCCAGCCTGGGCAACAAGAGTGAAACTCTGTCTCAAAAAATAAAAAGAAAGAAAAGAAAGAAAACCACCACTATATAGGGTATGGATGGTAAAAGGACTGTGTTGATAATCAGCAGTGATAAAACTCCAGCATTCATCTGACCTCTAGGTAATGTGCCAATCAGTACTCTAAATGGTTAATGTGGATTTCTTATGCAATTCTCTTTTTTTTTTTTTTTCACTCTGTCACCCAGGCTAGAGTACAGTGGCATGATCTTGGCTCACTGCAACCTCTGCCTCCCAGGTTCAAGCAATTCTCCTGCCTCAGCCTCCGGAGTAGCTGGGATTACAGGCACCCGCCACCATGCCCGGCTAATTTTTGTATTTTTTATAGAGACGGGGTTTCACCATCTTGGCTAGGCTGGTCTACGAACTCCTGACCTTGTGATCCATCCGCCTCTGCCTCCCAAAGTGCTGGGATTACAAGCGTGAGCCAACGCGCCCGGCCTCATGCAACTCTTTCTTAAACCCTAAGTCATAAACGCAGTTGAATGGGATGAGGCAGGAAGACTTCCTTTTCTTTACCATAGTTAGGAGTTTGGAAAGGCATTTTCTAGGTTTAAATTTTCTCGGGGAGGCCGGCCACCGCGGCTCACGCCTGTAATCCCAGCAACGTGGGAGGCCGAGGCGGGCAGATCACGAGGTCAGGAGATCGAGACCATCCTGGCTAACACGGTGAAACCCTGTCTCTACTAAAAATACAAAAAATTAGCCGGGCGTGGTGGCAGGCGCCTGTAATCCCAGCTACTCGGGAGGCTGAGGCAGGAGAATGGCGTGAATCTGGGAGGCGGAGCTTGCAGTGAGCCGAGATCGTGCCACTGCACTCCAGCCTGGATGACAGCGAGACTCCATCTCAAAAAATAAATAAATAAATAATTTAAAAATTAAAACATTAAAAAAAATAAAAATTTTCTCGGGGAGCTATGAGAAGGCAGAAATATGTTAATATCTCCAGGTGTCTGTCTGGGGTGGGGTGGGTGGGAAGAAGGCGGAAGTGGTTTCCTGTAATGAATTTGCTCTGTAGGGAGGAGCCATGTTTTTTGGTGCTGGAGGTGTTAACTTAGTCCTAGTCATCAACAACATGAACATCAGGCAGAGATACTTGTGTCTTACTTGCAGGAAGATTCAGTCAGCTACAGATAAGGTTGGGGCTATGAGAATAATAGATGTCAGCCTGGGGTGAGGGCTTGGAGAAGAGGACCAGGAGGAGGCTGATGTGGTGGCACAGACAGGCTGTGTTCAGTCTCCAGTGAGCTTGCACTGTGGGAATGGACCCGGGGACGTGGGTGAGGAGGGCTCAAGGGTACAACTGCTTGGATTTCTTCACTGTATGTGAAACAAAAGTGAGTGAGCAACTAGGGTGTGTTTCACTCTCTGCCTTACTTTACTGGGGGAACCAATGGTGTCATCCCGGGATGAATGACCCTGGGGAGGAACCAGGCTAGGGAGATATTTATAAGGCTGTTCAGGGACTGCAGAGGAAGCGCTACCTCCCTCCTGGCCCTGCTGTCTAGTTTTGTTTCTCCCAAGCACTTCTTCCCTCCGACTTTCTTAACTCTATAAGTAGCAGCACCAGAAGGCGATCATGTCTGTTGCAGAGATGTGAATGGAGCTGGAGGTCATTATCCTTAGTAAACAAACACAGGAACAGAAAACCAAATACCACATGTTCTCACTTATAAGTGGGAACTCCATCAAATCTCCAAGTCATTTACAACCTCTTCTTCCCCTGTCCATAACTCTTCATTTGATACAGTGAATTCTGACTCCATGCTTTGGGCCAAAGCACTCACTGGAAGAAATTCCCAAGCTTCAGTTTAAGGCATGAGGGTTCATACTTACTGTCAGTTGACCTTCAGCAGGTGACATCCTCCCCCGCCCCATCCATTTTCCTGGTTGTAGGAAGATGGTAATTAACCCTCCCATTAAGTTTTTTTTGTTTTTTGTTTTCTCCCGATAGCGTCTCATGCTGTCACCCAGGCTGGAGTGCAATGGCACCATCTCTGCTCACTGCAACCTTGACCTCCTGGGTTCAAGCGATTCTCCTGCCTCAGCCTCCTGGGTAGCTGGGATTACAGGGATGCACCACTGCGAAGCGTGTCCATGTGAAGAGACCAGCAAACAGGCTTTGTGTGAGCAATAAAGCTTTTAATTCACCTGAGTGCAGACGGACTGAGTCTGAGAAAGGAGACAGCGAAGGGAGATGGGGAAGGGATTGCTTTATAGGAGTTGGGTGGGTAATGGAAAATGACGGTAAAAGGTGGTCATCTATTGTCAGCAGAGGAGGAGGTCACGAGGTACATGGTGGGGAGGTCATAAGACTTATTATCCAGAAGAAGAATGTCACAAAATCGATTGATCAGTTAAGATGGGGCAGGGACAAGTCACAGTGGTGGAATGTTGTAATTTTGGTTAATCGGTTAAGGCAGGAACTGGCTGTTTTACTTCTTTTGTGGTTTTTTGGCTGCCCAAGACTCCTTGGCTCCTTCAGGCCGTGTGGACGTATATGTGCAGGTCACAGGGGTTACAATGGCTGAGCTTTGGCTCAGAGTCCTGACAACCACCACACTAATTTTTTTTTTTTCTTTTTAATTTTTAGTAGAGACGGGGTTTCATCATGTTGGCCAGGCTGGTCTCGAACTCGTGACTTCAGGTGATCTGCCTGTGTCAGCTCCCCAAAGTGCTGGGGTTACAGGTGTGAGCCACCGTGCCCAGCCCCTGTCAAGGTCTTTATAAGAAAGAATCTTTAGTATCTGAGACATGGTAGAGTTTCAATCTGTTGTTGCTTCAATGACCAGATAAGATAAGTGGTATGTGAGCCCTTATGGTAGGACTGGCTAATTCAAAGTCCTCAGATCTTTTCTTCTCACTGAAAAGGTAAATGAGAAGCAAGGATCCTCCATTTTGAGTGGATGGAAGGGACCGCAATGGCCTGCAAAGTGAAGGAATGCTGGTGTTTATACTGAATTCCATACTCACCCAAATTGCTATTTGTAAATGAAGGTGGAAATTTCACCAGGGAGCTGACACCTGAGCACTGTGGAGCCCTACTCAGCACAGAAAGAGGCTGATCCTCTGGAACGTGGCACACATTTTACTGGAACAGGAAATTCATAGGCAACTATATATACATATATATATATTTGTTTGTTTGTTTGTTTTGTTTTTTGAGACAGAGTCTCACTCTGTCACCCAGGCTGGAGTGCAGTGGCGAAATCTCGGCTCACTGCAACCTCCGCCTCCTGGGTTCAAGCAATTCTCCTGCCTCACCCTCCCGAGTAGCTGGGACTACAGGCGCCCACCACCACGCCTGGCTAATGTTTTGTATTTTTAGTAGAGACAGGGTTTCACCATGTTAGCCAGAATGGTCTTGATCTCCTGACCTCGTGATCCACCCGCCTCATCCTCCCAAGCAACTATATCTTTTTTTTGTTCATTTTCTCATAGAGCTAAAATTCCCAAACATAAAATTAGCCAAACGTTTTAAAGTGTACAATTCAGTGGCATCGGGACATCCACAATGTTGAGAAAACACCACATGTATCTCTTTCCTTTGTTTTTACTTTTAAGCTCAGGGGTACAAATGCAAGTTTGTTACACAGGTAAACTTATGTCATGGGAGTGTGTTGTACAGATTATTTCTTCATCCAGGTATGAAACCTAGTCCCCATTAGTTGTTTTTCTGGATCTTCTCCCTCCTCCCACCCTCCACCCTCCAATAGGCTCGTGTGTGTGGTTCACCTCTATGTGTCCGTGTGTTCTCATCATTTAGCTCCCACTTAAAAGTGAGAACATGTGGTATTTGAGTTTCTGTTCCTGTGTTTGTTTACTAAGGATAATGACCTCCAGCTCCATCCATGTCTCTGCAAAAGACTCGATCGCATTATTTTTTATGTATCTCCAGGTGAGCTTGTACTTTGGGATGGACCAGGGGACGTGGGTGAGGAAGGCTAAGGAATGTTCTGTACCGTGTCTAAACATGGCGGAGAAGGTCAAAGGGAAACGTGTCACATGAGAAGCGGGACCAAACATGAGGAGGAGCCTTCCTTTGTAACAATCTGCTCTCCTGGGAACTAATGCATTCCTGTAAGAACTAATGCAGGCTTGTGAAAGTGAACGCTCACTTACTACTCTGTGAGGGACACTAGGCCATTCTTGAGGGATTTGCTCTCATGATCCAAAACATTTCATCATGGCCGGGTGCGGGGGCTCATGCCTGTAATCTCAGCACTTTGGGAGGCCGAGGTGGGCAGATCATGAAGTGAGGAGATCGAGACCATCCTGCCCAATATGGTGAAACCCCGTCTCTACTAAAAAAAAATACAAAAAATCAGCCAGGCATGGTGGTGGGCACCTGTAGTCCCAGCTACTCGGGAGGCTGAGGCAGAAGAATGGCGTGAACCCAGGAGGCGGAGGTTGCAGTGAGCCAAGATCGTGCCATTGCACTCCAGCCTGAGTGACAGATCGAGACTCCGTCTCAAAAAAAAAAGAAAAAGTTAAACCCAAAGAAGCTGAGAGAATGGTGGTTATCAGGGGCTGGATGAGAGAAATGAGGAGGTGAGAGATGAGAGAAATGAGGAGGTGAGAGATGAGAGATGAGAGAGAGATGAGAGAAATGAGGAGGTTGGTGAAGGGGCAGAAAGTTTCAGTTTTCCAAGATGAATAAATTCTAAAGATCTGATATATACCACAGTGACCACAGGTGACAGATGCTGTGCTGTGTACTTGAAATTTGCCAACAAAGTAGTTCCTTAGTGTTCTCGCCACAGACAAACACACAGCTGGTAACTATGTGGGGTGATGCTTATGTCAATTATCTTGACTATGATGATTATTTCACTGTGTATGCATACAGCAAATCACTAAACTGTGTATTCTTAGAAACATACATTAAAAAACAGTACCCAGTGCAGACAAACAAAACTTGTCTATTGCTTAGGTGAGACATGGACTCCCATTATTGAACACAGTAATAGATAAAAGCAGTATATTAAGGGGGTACCACCTCTTGTACTATTTTTATTATTTTACAGTATTAAAGAACACCCTTTTTATTATTACAGTGGTTATAGTTAGTAGCACATGGAAATTGCTCAAAAATAAGACCAACATGCCTGAATCTATCATTTTTTAAATTCAATACACCTCTAGTAAATACAAGCAAGAGGGCAAAATATAAAAATAATAAGCATGGATGTATATCTTGGCAATCACAAAATTAACATTTTTAAGCTCTGGATGTGATCCAGTTCCATAATTGTTATATAAATCACTAAACAGAAAAAATAATTTTTATCAATATGAGTTTTAAAAATACATAAATACTAGGTAAAACAATAATTTAAATTTTTTTTCAACAATAATTTAAATATTTTTTTTCTGGAGACAGTGTTATATATGCAATTGTAATAAGAATGTTTCAGGCCGGGCGCGGTGGCTCACGCCTGTAATCCCAGCACTTTGGGAGGCCGAGATGGGCAGATCACGAGGTCAGGAGATCGAGACCATCCTAGTAAACATGGTGAAACACCATCTCTACTAAAAATACAAAAAGTTAGTCAGGCGTGGTGGCGGACGCCTGCAATCTCAGCTACTCAGGAGGCTGAGGCAGAAGAATCGCTTGTAGCCAGGAGGTGGAGGTTGCAGTGAGCTGAGATCGCACCACTGGACTCCAGCCTGGGTGACAGAGGGAGACTCCATCTCAATAAATAAATAAATAAATAAAATAAAATAAAATAAAATAATGTCAAATGAGACACTCTTGCCCCCTAGTGGACCTCAGGGTACTTTTCTGTTTTACTCTCAGTACGGACAGCGCTACTGACCATAAAAGTGGGGTGGAGACACCAACAGGTCCCAGCCCACAGCTGACTTGGGGCTCCCCTGATGTGTGAGTGTGTGCGTGTGGGTACATGTGTGCATGTGTCTGCATATGTGTGTTCCTGTGTGCACATGCATACGCGGGTACATACAGGTAGGTGGGGTCAGCTGTCTCCCTTCACCCAGCCACACCTCCCCTCAGACATCCCCCCCATTCATCTCTGATACACACACTCTGTCAGACATCAGATACACCAAACTGAAGTCCTAATATAACCACGTTCAGGGGATCGAATGTGTTCATAGAACCTGGGTAGCGATGGATGTCTACTTAACTTGACTGCGGCAATGATGGCAAAATGTATACCTCTATCAAATGATCACTTTGCATATCATATAAATCTGGAATATATGTAATCATTGTCAATTAGACACTTTTTTTTCCAATAAAGAGAAAAAGAAGTATTGACACCTCTGTTGTAGCTGTTTTCTTCACTCAGCTTTGAGCAACGGTGGAGACAGAGATGGGGTACAAGTGATCTGTGGACTCCAGGACCCGAGACAGGGCTGTGGGATGCAGGTCTTTAGAAATATTTTTTGATGTGCCAAGTAAAGCATGATTCAGAGAAGTGGGCTCAGCTCTCAGCTGCATAACTACAGCCCAGTCTCGAGGTCAGCAGCTGGACACCAGGAAGGGATGACAGCATTGGCTGTCCTCTGTGTAAGAGACCAGTGGTCCAGCTGAGCATACATCACCTCCTGGGGGGCCCTGCAGCAGTGGCCTGGGTGAAAGAGACCCAGGGTGAGTTAGACGGAGTGAGGGCAAGAGTAGGGTCTGTAGGGGATGACCCATTAAGGACGAAAAGAAAGTATTTGCTAAATATAAACAGCACTTTCCATGTATGGTTTTAAAGTCTTAAATTAGAAATAGAAGGAAACATTATAAACATGGGAAAGGATCTCTAGAAATAACTAATAGATAACGTCATATTTAATGATAAAGCTTAGATCCATTTCCAGTAAAATGTTCACCAAAAAAACATTTAATGCTATCTCTACTTCTAGTCAGTCTTCTACTAAAGGCATCCTAATTGATGTAAATATCAGAAAAAATAAATAAATAAAAATAAGATGTATGAAAGTTGAAGAGAAAAAAAAATACTTTTTATTATTTGCAGGCAATGTGATTCCCCAACTAGAAAATTCAGTTTTTCAGGATATCTGGGAAAATGAAAACAAACAAAAAAATCAGTATGATTTACATTGAGCAGAAGTAGCCAATTAGAAAATGTAATGGAAAAAATAAAACATGCCGTGCAACTTCGCACCAACACCAAAAAACAAAACAAAACAAAACAAAACCTTCAATAAACCATACGTGGAATAAATACATTCCAGACCTTTATGTTTCCCAGTACTTTGGGAGGCTAAGGCAGGAGGATTGCTTGAGCCCAGGAGTTCGAGACCAGCCTGGGCAACATAGCAAACCTCCATCTCTTAAAAAAAAAAAAAAAAAAAAAAAGCCAGGCACGGTGGTGAGTACCTATAGTCCCCACTACTCAGGAGGCTGAGGTGGGAGGATTGCTTGAACCTGGGAGGCAGAGGTTGCGGTGAGCAGAGATTGCCTCACTGCACTCCAATCTGGGCAACAGAGGAAGAAAAGAAAGAAAGAAAGAAAAAGAAAGGAAGGAAGGAAGGAAGGAGGAAGGAAGGAAGGAGGAAGGAAGGAAGGAGGAAGGAAGGAAGGAGAAAGAAAGAAAGAGAAAGAGAGAGAAAGAAAGAAAGAGAGAGAGAAAGAAAGAAAGAAAAAGAAACAAAGGAAGGAAGGAAGGACGAACAAAAAGACTTCCAGGTTAAAGTAATTCTCCTGACTCAGCCTCCTGAGTAGCTGGAACTACAGGCATTCACCACCACGCCCGGCTAATTTTTTTATTTTTGGTAGAGACAGGGTTTCACCATGTTGGCCAGGCTGGTCTTGAACTCCTGACTTCAGGTGATCTGCTCGCCTTGGCCTCCCAAAATGCTGGGATTACAGGCGTGAGCCACCATGCCTGGCCTAAACCTTTAAAAGTGGATACTTGTGTGTGAGAGAGAAACCATGCAGAGGAGATTAAATAAAATTAGATGGATATAATTGTGTCTTGTTTCTTGTTTTGGTTTAGAAATATAAGTGTATTTTCTTGAATAGATATGATGCAAAAATATTTTTAAATATAACTCATAAACTCAAAGATAAAACCTAAAGAAAAAGAAAATGGGGTAAAACAGGTAGGAGGGGAAGCAGGAAAGGCAGGCACACTCGTGTAATTATGATTGAAAGAAAATCTGTATACAAGTGGACCTGCATAGTTCAAACCTGTGGAGTTCAAAGCTCAACCGTATGTTATTGCAAATGATTGTAAGTGCTGTTATAGAAACATTCAAAGACCAGAAAAGGACCACAATGGCTGACCACACATAGCCAGGAAGAGCTTCTCCCACCGAGAGACTAGACCATCAAAAAGACCAGAATGCTCTGGGAAGATCTTCTGAAAGAGGGCGTTGAGGGTGGATGGAGAGAGGACACAGATCCTGAGGATGCATGGAGGGAGGACACCACGCCCAGCTAATTTTTGTCTTTTTAGTAGAGACGGGGTTTCAACATGTTGGCCAGGCTGGTCTCAAACTCCTGACCTCGTGTTCTGCCCGCCTCAGCCTCCCGAAGTGCTGGGATTACAGGTGTGAGCCACCGCACCTGGCCGGCTTTCTCAGTCATGTTTAATTTAACAGAAAATTGTATAATTATCTAAAATGTAAATGGTTTTTAAAGAATTCAAATTAGGATTCATCAAAAATAGGACTGTCTTTGTTCTTGAAAAACATTGTATTTCTTTAATAATGAGCAAGTTATTAAGTTATGATGTGATTTAACTGGTATGAAAATTTGGGAAATCAGAATCTAGGTAAAGTACAGATTAGTTAAAAGAAAAAGATGCTTTACAAAATCAAAAACATTTCTGAAAGAATGTACAATAATCAATAACAGTTTGGCCCCAGTGTTATAGAGGATGGGGAGAAGGTGGAAGAATGAGAAAATAATACGCATTTCATGTAGTATATGCGCACAAATCTTTTTCTTTTGTTGGGAAGAAAATGTTTTATCACAACAAATGTAATAAATTTAGCAACTTTGTTCTAGAGATCAATCAATAAATCCAAATAGGAGAAAGAGGAGGGGTCTATAAAAGCAGAAAGCAATCTCAGAAATGAATATATATAGTGTACTAAATAAATTGAGCTGGATGGTAAATAAAGGCAACAAGAAAATATCTGTGAATCATAGACCAGCTGTGATGATGGCTCTGCACGCCCTTAAAGAACGGCAATAATTCATGAAAAAGTAAAGACCTTCTCCCTTCTTTATCAAAGTGATTTTTTTTTTTTTTTTTTTTTTAGAGACACAGTCTCACTGTGTCGCCGAGGCTGGAGTGCAGTGGCGCGATCTCGGCTCGCTGCAAGCTCCGCCTCCCGGGTTCCTGCCATTCTCCTGCCTCAGCCTCCCGAGTAGCTGGGACTACAGGCGCCCGCCACCGCGCCCGGCTAATTTTTTGTATTTTTAGTAGAGATGGGGTTACACCGTGTTAGCCAGGATAGTCTCGATCTGCTGACCTCGTGATCTGCCCACCTCGACCTGCCAAAGTGCTGGGATTACAGGCACGAGCCACCACGCCCAGCCCAAAGTGATTTTTATGGAGGTACAATTTAGGACTAAATGAGGCACATTTTACTTCTTGGAACAGCAACAGGAAAATTCCCATCCCACAGCTCTTACAACTTAGATCTTAGCAATTGGAACAGAACAGGTTTTCACTGCTGAAGGACTGAGCAGAACAACGGTTTTAGGAAGCTTTAGCTCTAAATCCAAGTGGATCTGGAGCAGGTGCAAAGCTTTGGGGACTCTCAAAGCACTTTTAAATCTGGTTAAGTGTCGGAATTGCATTTAGACATCAACACATTTATATTCCTTGATTATTCCTCCTCCCTAAGCCTTGAACATAGTCACCTTTTATCAAAAAGAAAATTTGTTTAAATGGAAGATTCAGTTTACTTTCTTCACACAGATGCCAGAAATTTTCTATAAACATAAAATTGTGGGTGCAATCAAGTGGCTACTGCTTCCCAGATCCTACAAGAAAGGAGACTAAGGTGTAGAATTTTGTACTCATCACAGAAAGTTTTCAGAGACTAACTGGCATCACCAACCAAAATACAACATGCTATCACCACAACTATTTTTAAATGTCTTAAGTAGTAGTTTCCATTGGACAGCAGGTGTGTAAGCAGGAGCCAAGAGTAAAACACGCTCTTGCTCCTCTTCCTAGCAAGAGAGCAAAGACTGTGAGGTTTGGTGTATTCATCCAGAGAGAGTGTTTTAAGTGGGGCTATGACAGAGAAGATAGACAAGAGATGTCGGGCAGCCCTGGACACCCTCAGAAAATATCCCTTCTTCATGAATTTATTTTCTATGTTCAGTTTTACACTAAAAGGTAAAAAAAAAGGAAAAAAAAGTCCACCCTATAGTTTGTATGACAAACATTCTCACTTGTTCATGCTGTATTCAACGTCGAGCCCATTTTCTTGCCCCTACTACAAAATCCCACCGCTGTGATCCTTGTACCTACAGTGATGGTTCTGAATAAAGCCCTCCTTACTTTGCTTTAACAAAGGTCACTGGGTAATCTTTCTCTCAACACCTTGCCCAGCTGGCCCAGGGCTCCAAGAAAGGGAAGGCCAGATCCCTGGTTACTCACAGGGACATCTGTGAGTATCTGCTGCTGCCCCATCTAGCCCAGGTGAAGCTGCTCCTCCCTTTCATGTTGGGCCCCACTGCAGCCTCCTGATGTTCACCGCCAGGACACACCCCAGGGGAATTGGGGTGGGGTCATAAGCACAGGGTAGGCCCTCCCTCTCTGCCTGGCCACACTGCACTGCCAGGTGATTTAAACATGGCTCCTCCCCCAGGTGGTGCTTGGGGGCCCGTGCAGCAGGAGGGACATCTTCTCCGCACAGCAATGTCCCCAGACCTCACTACGCTGAGTTCTGGCCCCTGCGTTGGGTGGGTTGGCAAGTAAGAGAAAAAACAAGACCCTGCATCTAATTTTCTGTCTTCTCTCTGGGACCTTCCTCTTTCCACTAATATGTCAACAAATAACAGTGTGGTATTTTTGCTTAATTTCCCCTAAACTCTATCTGTCCTGCTTTCCACTGTGGCTCACCACCTGAACTTCCTAGACTTCCTTACACTGGAGCAGACACTGGCATCTGCTCAGCTCTCCTGTGCTCTGCAAGGGGTAGAAAAATTCACACACCCTCTGCTATGTCCAGACTGTCCACCTTCTGCTAAAGAGTTCATTTACCCACCTGTCAACCTCAGAGTCAAAAAAACAAGATGTTATGGGAGAAAACACCCGGCTGATGGTTGAAAAACAACCAGAGAAGAAAGACAGAGATGCAGAAAAAGAGACAGAGACGGCTGGGCGCAGTGGCTCACGCCTGTAATCCCAGGACTTTGGGAGGCCGAGGTGGGCGGATCACCTGAAGTCGGGAGTTCGAGACCAGTCTGACCAACATGGAGAAACCCCGTCTCTAACAAAAATACAAAAAATTAGCTGGGTATGGTGGTGCATGCCTGTAATCCCAGCTACTCGGGAGGCTGAGGCAGGAGAATCGCTTGAACCCAGGAGGTGGAGGTTGCAGTGAGCCAAGATTGCGCCATTGCACTCCAGCCTGGGCAACATGAGTGAAACTCCATCTCAAAAAAACAAAAAAAAAAAAAAAGAGAGAGAGACACACACACACAGAGAGAAAGACAGAGAGACAGGGACAGAGACAGAGCAGGGAGAATGTGTCCCACGTGAAGAACAGGGAAAATCAGTCATGATGTTCACACAACAAAGCAAAAATACAGAGTACAGCACTGGGAAGCAGATCCCAGGAGGAAATTAAACCTGAGCGCAAATAGAAAGTTAAAGCTCAGTACAAATTAAAATTGGGTAGGCCAGCCAGGCACCCACCTTCTTTGAACCAGGACAGAAACCTCCCAGCAGACCAAGCTGCAGCCCATTCCGGGGTTCATAATGTGGAGTCAGGAGCCTCACGTGAGTCTGAAGCCCCTGTCTCTGAGACGGCCGACCTTGGACAGGTTACTTCATGTCTCGGTCCATAGTTTCTGTTTTTACAAATGAGGAAAATAATAGAGCACGCTGTGGAGGGTTTGCAGGAAAATGTAATGTGTCCATGGTTTGCCTAGAACTAAATTAGCAACTGTCCCATAGAAAGAGCTGGCTGAGTTTTTGCTGAATTCTTAAAAATCTTTCTTTTCTTTTTTTTTTGACGGAGTCTCCCTCTTTTGCCCAGGCCGGAGTGCAGTGGTGTGATCTCGTCTCACTGCAAGCTCCGCCTCCCCGGTTCACGCCATTCTCCTGCTTCAGCCTCCCGAGTAGCTGGGACCACAGGCGCCCGCCAACGCGCCCAGCTAATTTTTTGTATTTTTCATAGAGACGGGGTTTCACCGCGTTAGCCAGGATGGTCTCGATCTCCTAACCTCGTGATCTGCCTGTCTTGGCCTCCCAAAGTGCTGGGATTACAGGCGTGAGCCACCGCGCCCGGCCAAAAATCTTTCTATATATATATATAAAATAATATTTTTAAAATATTCTCCTTATAGTGAGCGTGCAAGCTTCTTTTCTAGGAGTCTTCATTTGTTTGGTTTGCTTTTCTGGGTTTTTTTTTAGTATTCTTTTTTCATTGACAGATAATAACGGCATGTATTTATGGGGTACAATGTTGTGTTACCCTGTTTTCACACTGCTATAAAGAACCGCCCAGGACTGGGTAATTTATAAAGGAAAGAGGTTTAATTGACTCACAGTTCAGCATGGCTGGGGAGGCCTCAGGAAACCTACAATCATGGCGGAAAGTGGACACCTTCCTCGCAAGCAGGCAGGAAGAATGAACACAGCCGGAACTCCCACTTATAAAACCATCAGATCTCACGAGAACTCAATCAGATCTCACGAGAACTCACTCACTATCAAGAGAACAGCATGGAGAAAACTGCCCTGATGATTCAATTACCTCCACCTGGTCTCTCGCTTGACATGTGGGGATTATGCGGCTTACAATTCAAGATGAGATGTGGGTGGGACCACAGAGCCAAACCATATTAAATGTATTGATATTGGTTTAACCGTGCAGTTCTTCTTAGGTGGGGTCTCACCAGGAGTCGTGCCCATTGCAGTCTCCACTTCAGGCTTGTGACTGCTTTGGGTTTTTTGTTTGTTTGTTTGTTTTGTTTTTTTGAAACGGAGTCTTGCTCTGTCGCCCGGGCTGGAGTGCAGCAGCGCGATCTCGGGTCACTGCAAGCTCCGCCTCCCGGGTTCCTGCCATTCTCCTGCCTCAGCCTCCCGAGTAGCTGGGACTACAGGCGCCCGCCACCGCGCCCGGCTAATTTTTTGTATTTTTAGTAGAGATGGGGTTTCACCGTGTTAGCCAGGATGGTCTCGATCTCCTGACCTCGTGATCCACCCACCTCAGCCTCCCAAAGTGCTGGGATTACAGGCGTGAGCCACCGCGCCCGGCCTGTTTTTGTTTTTTAAAGACAAACACAGATTAACCCAAATGAGATTCTGCTGCCTCCTAGTGGTGCATACGGTAATTTTCTGTGTCAATCAGTACATCTGACCTACAGGTAGGGAGGATACTCGGATATGCCTCAACCAACAGCAGGCTCAGTGATTCCTTGGATTTCCTGGGGCGTGTGAGTGTGTGTGCATGTCTGTGTGTGTGTGTGTGTGTTTGTGTGTGTATGCATGTGTGTGAGAGCATGCATTCTTGTGCATGTATGTGCAGATGTGGACCTGTAGGGTCAGCTCTCTGCCTTCACCCAGCCACACCTCCCTCATTCATTCCTGGTACACTTGATTTGTCAGAAAACACTGACACCAATGTGAAGTCCTAAGATGAGCAAGTTCAGAATATCTAATGTATCGTATCCGTGGTGATGGGTGCGCTGAGGAATTTGTGGCTATCATTGCACAATGTATGCGTATAACAAATTATTACATTTTACGCCTTGAATATGTACAATCCTGATCAATTAAATTTTAAAAAGAAAACGCTGACACCTCTTTTGTAGGTCCTGCTTCCCTCACTCAGCTTTGAACAACTGTGAAGGCAGAGACTGGGTCCGAGAGACCTATGTACCCAGGACCAGGCCTGGGGCTGCCAGATGTGAGGCCTTCAAAATTATTTATTGATGCACGGAGTAAAGCATAACCCAGAGAACTGGGCTTGGCTCTCAGCTGTGTGTGTATAGCACAGTCTCAAGGCTAGCTCTTGACTTCTAGGAAGGTCTTTAGGGTCAGCAGGGCAGATAATTACAGCAAAGTATCTGGGATCACTGGAGGTTCACAGCAGACACCTAAGACAAGCTTGGAGGTGGCATCACTGCTCAGGAAATCGGCTGATTGGCTGTAGCTGGGTCTCTAGAACAGGCAGGTGACTTTAGCTGGGTCTCTGGAAACAGTCAGGTGAATAAAGCTGGGTCTCTAGAAACAGCCAGGGAACTGTAGCTGGGTCTCTGGAAATAACTGAGAAACAGTCTGTCCAAGGAGCTGCTCAATTGTAGAAGGGACCACCTGGCTAATGAACCTTCTGGATGCTGGTTAGAAACCTCCAGTTTCCAGCTCTTGTCTCCAGGACAGCTGCCTGGCTGGCTTTCTAGACGAAGATGAGCCCAAGGGGAAGCCTTCCAAATGGTTGCTTCAGGCTTTTCCTAGAGTGACTTTCTATCCTCAGGTGCAGAGGCCAGGTGGGTATGGGGTCAGTGTCTGGCAACGGCTGCATACATGCTGGACTCAGCCACGGGCTCTGTGGACTGTGGGGACACAGCCTGGGCTGTCCTCTGTGTGAGGGCCCAGTGGTCCAGCTGAGCATACGTCACCTCCTGGGAACTCCCTGCAGCCAGGGCCTAAGAGAGAGAGACCCGGGGTGAGGGAGTGCCTGGTGGAGGGTGAGGTGAGGGGCTGTGGGGAGGGAGGGCTGTGGTGGCCATCTTCATGGGCCCTGAGGACCCTCTCCTGAAATTGCATCCGTGTGAAGAGCCCTCCCACAGGGTATTGGGGTTGGTTTACATGACAATGAACAAGGCAGAAGGGAAGACTCCTGACTTCCAAGCTGAGCCAAAAGACATTGTGCTTCTGTCCCCTCCCTGCCACCCATCCTTGGATCCCTCCCTCTGGGGGAAGCCGGTGGTGTGGAGTGGCCCCTGTGAGAGGAACAGAGGTTTCCTGCCCACAGCCGGGGGGAGTGAGCGTCTTGGACATGGATCCTCCAAGCCCACGGGAGCCTTCAGATGCACACAGCCCTGGGAGACCTCTCAACGGCAACCTCAGGACAGGCCGTGAGCCGGAACCGCCCAGCTGAGCCACTCCTGAATTCCCAACCCTAGGAACTGAGATTTTTTAAAGCTGCTAAATTTGGGGTACTTTAATAACTAGTAGGGAGGCTCACCGAGGTGTCCGTCTCTCTGTCCTTCTCAGGAAGTCCACTGACTGTGGTCTTGTCTTGGGGAGAAAGTACAGGGTCGGTTTTCTGGGGAGGATGTCACAAGGCAAGTCTGCCTGAGACCCCCCCGCTTCCGATGACATCCTGCACCCAATCTATAATACAACCTTCTAGAATGTTCCAAAGAATCTTCCCCCCGCCCCCCACATTGCATCTGGATTGGCACCAAGTTCCCACTTCCCCATCTCACACCTGTCCCTCCTCCTTCCCCTTTACCTGCTGTCCTCTCTAGAACATCAACAGCCAGGTCAGGCCTGAGAGGAAAAATAAAAGTGAACCTCAGGGGCAGCCTGGTGGCCGAGGACCAGGTGGAGGTCCAGGAGTCATTCCCAGGGGCCTCACCTCTGCTGTGGCTTCTGCTCCTTGTCCTTGCTTCTGGGGGGCCCTGAGGACAGTCGGGGTGTGAATTAAGGAGATCTTCTTCCTAGCCTCTCCTGACAGCTTCCCAGGTCACTCCACCCTGCCCCTGAGACCTACCCTGCTTTATCTGATTCTGGCGACGGAGGAAGAAGAGGACCAGGAGGAGACAGAAGAGGAAGACCACTGAGACCCCGATGAGAATATAAAGATGCTCAGCACTCAGGCCTTGAGAAGCAGGTGCATCTAAGAAAGACAGAAACAGATTTTCAGCAGTGTGCATTTATTGAGCACCTACTGTATACCACACACACGTCACGTGCGTTTCATAGACTTACTAATATATAAAATATCTTAGGTAAATAATAGTCCTGCAGCACAGGGATCATTATCCCCTTCTTCCACCACCGGGGTCCTGAGTGCTGGGGTCCTCTGCACAGGGACACAGCCGGCCATTGGCAGAGCAGGAATCTGATCAACCCCAAAGCCTGACCTCTTTCTCCTTCCCCAAGAGGCACACACCAGGCTCATGCTCCACGGCCCCCATCACTCACGCTCATTGTGACTGTTGTCCGACGGCCTCTGCATGGGTCCTGGGAGGGAAGATTCAGAAGGAGGAGGAGTTAGAGTCCTGAGCTGGACAGAGAAGGCTCTGAGTCCTCCCAAGTCCACTGTGGGGATCTCCCTTCACTCCCCAGGACCCTGGCTGCTCCCTCTAGACCAGCACCGACCAGCAGAGTCTTCTGTGATGATGGAAACTTTCTACATCTACTGTCCAGTATGAGAGTCACACATAGCTATTGATATTTAAATTTATCCGAAGTTGAATGGCATGAGAAACCCGCTGCACCGTCTGCACCTCCAGGGCTCAGTGACCCCACGTGCCTGATGCCATCCCTACTGGACGGTGCAGATACAGTGCGTTTCCTGGGCGTGAAGCTGTGGTAGACATCGCTGCTCTCTGCCCTCTGCAGATCTAGGCAGAGACCAACCACCCGCAAGAAGAGGAAGGGAGACCTTCCCTCCCTGACCTCCTTCTGGGTTCCCACCAGAGTGCAAGGATCCCCATGTCTGATTTTATCTGCCCTTGCGGCAACCCTCTGACGGGGATGTAACCCGCCCTTCTGTGGGAAGAATCCTATTCCCAATGTGCTCCTGTTTCCTGAAGCCCTGCAGCTAGCGGGCGAGTGTGTGCGGCACCGCCCAGGCTCCCTGCGCAGCGCATTGCGGGCCGCCGGTCATCTCCTCCAACATTCACCCTCCTCTGCACAGTGCACGCCACTACCCAATTCCCAGGTGGCTAAATGGGATCCTGAGGGGCTCCCCCAAACCCAGGGTCCGAGCCAAGCGGCCCTCTTCCAGGAACAGCTTCCCCCCCCTCCCCCGCTGCTGAGGCAGCATCTTCAATATCCTTCAAGAAAGGCAGATATTCTCTCTTGGAGTGTCCTTCCCTCTGCCGCCTCCACGGTCCAAGGTCCAGGCCACCACCCGTTATTCTACACCATGACTTCCTGGGCTTGGTCTTCATAACATTTGCCACAATTCAAAATTACATATGTATTGTATATGTGCAATATTATACTTTTTATATTATTTACAGTTACATGTATCATGTATTATGCAAATGTATAATATAACAAATACATTTTTAATTATGTAATCTTGACATATGCATATAATTTAATGTATGTTAATCGTATATGATTTATAACTTATATGTTACATACATTCACTATAATATATAATGTATAATTTATATTCGATATAAACCTATAATTAAATATAAAATATTTTTTCTATTATAGTTATACATAATGTATACATAATAGATAATATATTTACATTAATACCTATATTTATTTATTAACTATAACACTTGAAATTTATACTATATATTGTAAATATAATATCTTTCATATAATATATAATATACATTATAGTCATATGTAGTGATACACTAACATGTTTTATTATATAATTATCTTCCTTATATACATAATATATGATGTAAACATATATAATATAATTACATTATAGGTCTGAAATTCTACATTGCAAATCATATATTTTTATCTGTATATGCGTGTATGGGAATCAGTGCATTTCTATTGCTCATTCTAACTATTTCTCCCCATTGAAGTTCACGAGACGGGAGGCCATTTCTCCTCATTCACGGTGCATCAAACCCAGAGGCTTCAGTGCCTGGCATAGTCCCTGTGAGGACAAAATACTTCCTCAGTATTCATAGGAGCATCCCTCCTTTGGGGTTTTCTAATCAGCACTGATGTCAGTGCCGTGTGTACCTGAACTCAAGTCTCCCCTAAACGATTCTACCAGGACAGCTCTTTTATTGCCTCTGTTTCACAGGAGGAATTTGGGACACAGGAGGTTTGGGTGAATCACCATCAGGCATAGAGCTGGGAGGTGACAGAACCACCGGGATTTGAACCATGAACCCAGTAGAAGGGTCTGTCCTCGCCACCTTTTTATGTCACTGCATGAAGATGAGAGAGGAGAGAGGGAAGGAGAAGAAGAGAGGGAGAGAAACAGAGGCAAGATATTCCCGCAGACGGAAGGCTAATAAAAACCAGACACTGGACTTGAACCAGGTCTGCGGGACTCAGGAGCATGTCCCGCTGTGCCCCAGCAGCCCAGGAGCCTCTGAGGGGGTCCGGATGGAGCACGGCATCGCTCCTCCCACCTCCCCATGTGGCTTCAGCCCCTGGTCCCACCTGCCTGAGCTCACAGCCCGAGCCTCACAGGCAGGCACTGGGTCTAGGTCCAAGGACGTACTCTGGTGATGGAAACCCAGGTGGGGAAGGGTCCGCGGATGGCTTATGACCCCGTGTCCTCCCCTGGGAGGTTCTGGCCACAGATCACAGGGGGAGATGGACAACTTGAGACCCAGGGTCTTGGGGCAGCTTCACTCCCATCACAGAGTCCAGGGCAGAGCCAGACGGAAGGGAAACCTCAAGGCTTCATCCTGGTCACCGTTCACAGCTACGTCCCCTCCCTGTGGCGCCCTTCTCCTCTTAAGGGACCTTACTCCACTGTTCAGGCCTCCCCCGGAGACCACAGAGCCAACAGGAGCATCCCCGTCCCTCTCCGGGTGTCCCAGGTTGGAAGGTGAGTTCTAAGTCCCTCCATCAGGTGCAGAGCAGGGTGAAAGGTGAGGCCACCCCCACAAGGGGGCAGCGTGGAGCTCGGTCAAGCCCGGAAGTCTGGGGTGGGGCTGCCCGGGTGGGTGGCCCCTGCCCCTTCATAGCCTTGTGCCTTTAAGCAAGAAACTTTAATTTATGTTTTGCATATTAGAGAGGAGGAGGAGTTAGAAAATCAGACTAGTACCTCCCCCATTAAGTGGCGCTTGCATTAAGTGCTTTCCACAGTTCCTGGCATGGAACAAGGTTGCAATCACCGTACCATTGTTGCTATGGTCTCTACGAGCATTAGCGACCTCCCAGAGCTGAGCAGGTGACAGTCCCTTCCCGTGGCCTCCCTAGACCTTGACTCCAAGCCCAGGGCAGAGGGCTGGACCCAGAGCAGCATCCCCAGCACAGATCCCCCTGTAATCCCTTCCGGCTGAGGGCCCTGCTACTGACCAGCTGAGGAGCCGAGCTCTGTGTCGGGAGAGTCCGGGCCTCCAGAGGTTTCTGTAAACAGGGGCAGAAGGATTTAGAACCCGTCCCAACCAACCTGCCCTCCTCCACCCTGAGCTCCCATCCAAAGGCCGCATGGCCAGCACACAATCCCAGACAACATCCCGAGACTCCTGAGAAAACGGGGCAGGGGACAGGAGGCTGGGGAGAGCCCCGCTGCTTGCCCTATTCTCCCTGGGGCTTGTCACTCCCTCTGCTCCTCCCACCACAAGCACTGTTTGACCTCAAGGGACCTTTGAGGTCCTGGGGGGACATGAAGGTGGATTGGAGCCTATCCAGTGGACTTTGACTCCAGGATATCTCGGGCTGAGCACACACAAGGGTGCGTGTGGTCACATACCAAAGGTTTTCCCAAAGCACTGTCCCGCCCTGGTCAGGGGCCATCCCTGGCCCCTGTGTTCTGCCCAGTGGGAGATGAACCACACCAGGAGAAGCATATTGCCTGGGGCAGATTCTGGCTCAGTGGAAAGGAATAACAAGTGGGACCATCTATCCTGTGTGAAAAGACACTCATCCCCTTGTAGGGGGGTTGCCCCCTAATCTCTGGGGACCCACTCCCCACCCAGCCAAGCAGAGCCAGCTCTGAGCCAACCCAATGCTGGAGCTGAGTGTCCAGGCAATCCATGGTGTCCAGGGGAGACCAGGGCTCCAGGGACCTAAAGCCAGAGGGAATCTGTGTGCAGAGGGAGAAGGGGAGGGTAGGGGTTGGGGATCAAGAGGAGGGCAAGGGTGGCCACAGAGAGAGGACAGCAGCTGGGACAGGGTCCAGAAACCTGGGGACAAGCTCGAGAGGCAAGCTGAGACTAGGGCAGGGCCCAGGTGACGTCCTCACCTTTCACCAGCAGCTCCAGGTAGTCACTGTGCTCAGACCATCTGGAGGACTTAAAATAGAGGCAGCGATAACACCCAGCACTGTCTTCACTTACTGAGTCAATGCGGAATCTGGCCTCTGACTCAGATGAACTAGCTTGAGACACGTCATTAGTATCATTGTACTTGGATCTACTCTCCCTCTCCAGGCGGAATGTTTGAACCCCAGCCGGGCCCCGGCACACGAAAGTCACACGGCTTCCCCGGGGGATCGTGGTGCCTGGCTCAGCCGAGATGGAGGGTCTGGGCAGGGCCCCTAGGAGGGAAGCAGAGAAGGATCTCAGCGTCCACTGTAGGAAGTCACCATGCCACACACGTCATTTTAGCATCACAATTCAGGGATTTTAGCAATTTTATAGAGTTATGCAGCCACGACCACAGCCCAACCTTAGAACATTCCCACGCCTCCTGCACCTTCTACGTGCATGTGATTCTCGTCGCTGCAGAGTTTTTTCCCAGTTGACAGTAAGGACCCTGAGACTTGCTCACAACTAGGGACTTGCTCAGGGTCACGTGGGAAGTGTCGGAGCAGCCTGGGGCCCTTCATGTGTGCTGCAGAGCCCAGGGCCACTTTCCCGAGGGACAGAGGGTGGGAGGGAGGCACAGGATGGGGATGACAGGGTCATTCGTGAAGGACAAGGGACAGGGAAGCGAGGGCTCTGGAGATGGCTCGTGCTGGGGCCTGAAGGGCACTGGCCGGTCCCCGGGTGGGACTGAGTGTGGGACGGGGGTTGCCAGGCTCCTTTGAGGGTCCAGTGGGGTGAGGGTGAAGCCCCCAGCCCTGATCTGCTCACAGCAGATGCCCAGCCCATGACAGGTCCCCATTGCTAATGCAGATCTCTGTGGAGACACCACCTCTGGGTTTTCCTCATAGTTTCTACTTTCTTCTCAGCCTAATTTGCATTTCCTTGTTATTAAGGCTCTTGAAAACCCCCATTTATCTCAACTGGGCTTGGGGTGGAGGAGGAAGGGAGGGTTTGACGCTGTGAAACAGGAAGGTTGTTTCAAAATTAGCAAAATCCCTGAGCGGAGCAGAGAGCTGGCAGGGCTTCAAGTCACTCATCCCATCTTCATTCATTCTTTATTATTGACAAATTAAAACTGCATATATTTAAGGTGTACAACATGATGTTTTGATATAGATATACACTATGGAATCGCTGAATCAAGCTAATTAATACAACCTTACTTTGCGTAGTTAATTATTGTGGTGAGAACATTTAAAATCTGCCCTCTTAGCGATTTTCAAGCATACGATACATTGTGATTTACTCTAGTCATTATGTTGCACAATCCTGAACTTACTCTTCCTGTCTAGATGAAATTCTCTATCCTTTAACCAGCATCTCCCCAAACCCACCCATTTGTTCATTTTTCTTTCTTTTAACCATATCTCAGTTACTTATCAATCTGTTTAAAGACGTTTTTCATGAGCTGCTAATTCCACAAATGTGAGAAACACACACAGGATGCCTGCCCTTTGGAGGTGGACATCCAGAAGGGAGGACCGGTATTGATCAAAGAATTGTCCAAATCTGCATCTGTGAACTGACAGAGTCTTGCTCTGTCGCCCAGGATGGAGTGCAGTGGCATGATCTCAGCTCACTGCAACCTCCGCCTCCCAGGTTCAAGCAATTCTCCTGCCTCAGCCTCCCGAGTAGCTAGGATTACAGGTGCACACCACCACGCCCAGCTAATTTTTGTATTTTTAGTAGAGACGGGGTTTCCCCCCTTGCTGGCCAGGCTGGTCTCAAACTCCCGACCTCAAGTGATCCGCCCCCGTCGGCCTCCCAAAGTGCTGGGATTACAGGCGTGAGCCACCGCGCCCAGCCTCATTGGTCATTTTTAAAATGAATTATTTTTTTCAAAATCAGCATGTGAGAAGACCCACCATATTGAGCGGCATATGGAGTGTTTGAGAAAGCGAAAGAAGCTGGAGGAATGTAGAGACGAGTGAGCCCCAGGTCACAGGGACAGGATGTGGCTGGGAAAATGGGCATGTCGAGACCAAAGAGAGGTACACAGGTCTGATTCTATCTGAAGATAAACAGGGGAAGGGTTCTGAGAAAAAAAAAAAAAAAAGATTTCATCTTACAATGAGATATTAAGTGAAAATTTTTGAATACAATTTAAAAACTGGGGAAAGTACAATGGTCATGGTTGTGCTTTTGCAAATCGCCGGTCCCTGGGGTCAGGAACGGAGCAGGCAGCAGTGGCATGGACAGGCTGAGGCCGGCCTCGGGGAACCACGGAATGGAGAGGGGCCGTCACCTGGGGGTGACGCAGGAAAAGTCGATGAAGAGAGAGGGAAAGATGAGAAAAATGTAGAGTGAAATCGCCAGGACTGGGTGATATGATGCATCTAGGGGGATGGAGAAGAGGATGAGTGCTCAGAGTCTGCCCTTTGTGACTGTCATGTTCCCCGCCAAGAAGCTGCCGAGTGAAGTGTGGGCTCGTCTGGGGAAAAGTGCCAGGCTCAGCCTTGGTCGTGTTGGGTTTGAATTCTCATTGTGGAAATCGGTGTGTGGAGGTGACACCTGCACTCCCAGGGTGACCGCAGCGCTACTTACAGCCACCAAGATCTGGAAATAACTGAGTGTCCACCACCAAATGAATGGATGAGGAGAATGTAGTGTGTATATGCAATGGAATATTATTCAGCCCTAAAAAAGGAAGGACATTCTGTCATTCGCAACAACATGGATAAACCAGAGGACGTTAGGCTCTGGTTCATAAGCCAGGCACAGAAAGACAATTACTGCATGATCTCACTTATCTGTGGAATCTAAAAAAAGTTGATCACACAGAAGTAGAGAGTAGAATGGTGGTTACTGGAGGCTGCAGGTGCAGGGCATGGGGGAGACACCGATCAAATGATACAAAGTTTCAACTAGCCCGGAGGAGTGACTTTTTCAGATCTATGGTACAGCAGAATGACAGTAGTTCATAATAATTTATTGTATATTTCAAAATTGCTAAAAGGAGATTTAAAATATTCTCACAATAAAATAAGTATGTGATGGGGCTGATATGTTAATCAGCTTTATTTAATCTTTCCGTAATGTGTACATACGTCATAATATCACACTGTACCCCACAAACTACAATTATTTGTCAATTAAAAATAAAATTTTTGAAAATAAGAAAAGCAAAATAAGACAGGTGGAAGATGCGAGAGAGAACTGGGTGAGGGTTAGTTATGCATTTTACATTTGGAAGAGTTTGCAATCTAGGGTATATTTAAAGGGATCCCTCCAGGCCCTCTAAGAATCAACATCACTCCCACCCAGAACTGCCCTTGGGGTGACAGAAGGGACTGGGAAGACGGGACAAAGGCATGACTTACCCTCCTGCGTGTGGATTGTCTGGGCCAGGCAGAGCACTGGAAGAGAAGCTCCAGTGAGAAAAATGCCCACCACCCAGTCTCCTTATGGGGCTGCTATCAAAAGGGGGCTCGATGGAGCTGGGGGGCATTCAGCATTTCATAACGACCAAGCCAACGCTACTCAACATCACTATCTCAGTGTAATCCTTCTTGCTGCAAAATGGTTTCAAGATAAATCCCAAAGTCTCCTCTTCCAAAAAGGCTCCTGCTCCCCCAGCCCTTCTTAAAGCTGACCTCATCCCCACACCCAGGACCCTGTTTTTAGGACAAGGTCTTCTCTGATCAGACTTAGGCCCCGGGGACAGCAGCAGGGCTTTCCTCCCCAGAATCTTCTGGACTAGACTCAGGCTTGAGCAGGGAACTTTCCAGACCTCCCAACCCCCTTTCCAGCCTCCCTGCTGCCTCCAGGACTCACCTAGGCCCAGGAGGGCGGTGGGGTGGGGAGACATGGCCCCGGTCCCAGCAGTGCAGCCTGGCCTGGGACGCACCAATGCAAGGACAGAACTCTGCAGCAGACACAAGCAGACAGGATGTGCTGGCCAGGGGCCTCCTGCCTATGGGGCTTCCACAGCAACTACCTCACGCAAGAGGAAGAGCTTTCTGTCCTGTTCTTTCCACCCTTTCCACTAGTGAGACGAGAGGGAGGGCCTTGGTTTCTGAAAAATGTCGCTTACCCTAAATGTCGCTTAGCGTCAGATGACCCTAAACTAGTTACCCGATGTGTCAGCCTCTTTCTAAATCTATGGGACAAGGCAGAATAAAGGTCGGGCAACAAACTGACTTGGACGCTATCCCAACTCCACAAGTTAACGGTTGCAGCTCTTGGGCAAGACATTACAAAACTAGAAGCTGATATTTCCTCGTATTACAAATGGGAGCCATAGAAATCCTTCCCCCAGTTTTTAATATTATGATCTCTGCTGAAATCCCAACAAGATATTTAACACGTTAAAAATATCCTACAACGCATATCATTTTTTTAAGGAGACAGTATTGGTGAGGATGTGGAGAAATTGGATCCCTTGCATACTTCAGTAGGAATTAAAAATTGGGCAATCACTATAGAGAACAGTGGGGAGGTTCCTCAAAAAATTAAAAATAGAGCTACCATATGGTCCAGCGATCCCACTTCTGGGTCTGTATTTAAAAGAAACAGGCCAGGCGCAGTGGCTCACAGCTGTAATCCCAGCACTTCGGGAGGCCGAGGCGGGTGGATCACCTGAGGCCACAAATTCGAAACCAGCCTGGCCAACATAGTGAAACCCTGTCTCTACTAAAAATACAAAAAATTAGCTGGGTGTGGTGGTGGGCACAGCTACTTGGGAGGCTGAGGCAGGAGAATTGCTTGAACCCGGAAGGCGGGGGTTGCAGTGAGCTGAGATTGCACCATTGCCCTCCAGCCTGGGCAACAAGAGCAAGACTCTGTCTAAAAAAAAAAAATCAGTATGTCAAAGAGTTGTCTGAACTCCCCTGATCACTGCAGCACTATTCACAATAGCTAAGACGTGAAAATCATCTAAATGTCCATTGATAGAAGAATGGATATAGAAAATGTGGTACACACACAGGGGAATACTATTCAGCCTTAAACAAGGAAGAAAATTCTTCCATGGGCGACAACACGGACGAACCCTGAGGACATCACGCCAAGCGATGCAGAGACCAAGTACTGCATGATGTCACTTACAGGAGATCTGCAAAGTCACCAGAGTCAACAACATCACAGCAGGGAATGGTGGTTACAGGGGCTGGGAGGAGGGGGCGTTATTAACAAACAGGCCTTAGAGATCTGCTGCACCACATACGACCCATCGTCACCAATAACGTCTTGTTCACTTGAAATGTGTTAACGGAATAGACCTTGTGTTATTTGGAGGGCCCGGAGGAAGACCGGAAGAGAAGAGAATGTTTGAAACTTCTTAGAGACGGATTAAATGGTTGTGACCAAAATGCCGATAGTGATGTGAACAGCGAAGTCCAGGCTGACAAGGTCTCAGTTGGAAATGAGGATCTTACTGGGAACTAGAGTGAGGGCCACCTTTGTTACGCCTTAGCAAACAACGTGGCTGCATTGTGTCCATGCCCTAGAGATACCACGCCAGGGTATCTGGCAGAAGAAATTTCTTTTTTTTTTTTTTAAATGGAGTCTCGCTCTGTCGCCCAGGCTGGAGTGCAGTGGTGGGATCTCGGCTCACTGCAACCTCTGCCTCCTAGGTTCACGCTATTCTCCTGCCTCAGCCTCCTGAGTAGCTGGGACTACAGGTGCCCGCCACCACGCCCGGCTAATTTTTTGTATTTTTAGTAGAGACAGGGTTTCACTGTGTTAGCCAAGATGGTCTCAATCTCCTGACCTCATTATCCGCCCGCCTCGGCCTCTCAAAATGCTGGGATTACAGGTGTGAACCACCAAGCCCGGCCAAGGCAGAAGAAATTTCTAAGCAACAAAGTGTTCAAGTGGCATGGCTTCTTGTACCAACCTAGGCTCAGACGTGAGAGCAAAGAAATTACCTAAAGGTAGAGTTTATATTTAAAAGAGAAGCAAAGTGTAAAAGTTCGAAAAATTTGCAGACTACCCACATGGTAGAAAAGAAAAATCCATTTTCGGGGGAGGAATTCAGGTAGTCTGCTGGGCAATGACTTGCCGGAGAAATTTGCATAACTAAGAGGGAGTCCATGCTGTATCAAAACATCTCATCTACCCCATAAATATATACACCTACTATGTATACAAAAAAATTAAAAATTTAAAAACATATATAGTGACATGAGATGCAGTGTGAAATGTCATTAAAAGATGAGTTTGCATCAGAATAGTCCAAACATTTCAAAAACATTCCAGCATGATCACTGCGTTGCTGACCAGTCCTCCTCCCGAGACGTGGTAACGGTAATGATCTCAAGCTTGGATCTCGCGGACAGACAGGGGAACTCAAGCTAAACCCTGGTCCTCAAAGAGTTCTGCACGTTGCAGTCCCTGATATGTCCCTCCAATCTAATCCAATTTTCTATGAGTCCATAAGACAGCAATCCATCTAAAAAATGACAATAAACCAACTAAAACTGCTTAATATAATATGTTAAAGATTTTTTTGGCCGGGCACCGTGGCTCACGCCTGTAATTTTGGGAGACGCAGGTGGGCAGATGAAGGGGTGGGTCGCCCCTCCACACCTGTGGGTGTTTCTCGTTAGGTGGAACGAGAGACTTGGAAAAGAAAAAGACACAGAGACAAAGTATAGAGAAAGAAATAAGGGGACCCAGGGGACCAGCGTTCAGCATATAGAGGATCCCTCTGGCTTCTGAGTTCCCTTAGTATTTATTGATTATTTGTCGGTGTTTCTCAGAGAGGGGGATGTGTCACGGTCACAAGACAATAGTGGGGAGAGGGTCAGCAGACAAACACGTGAACAAAGGTCTTTGCATCATAGACAAGGTAAAGAATCAAGTGCTGTGCTTCAGATATGCATACACATAAACATCTCAATGCTTTGCTAAGCAGTATTGCTGCCCGCATATCTCACCTCCAGCCCTAAGGCGGTTTTTCCCTATCTCAGTAGATGGAACGTACAATCGGGTTTTATACCGAGACATTCCATTGCCCAGGGACGGGCAGGAAACAGATGCCTTCCTCTTGTCTCAACTGCAAGAGGCATGCCTTCCTCTTATACTAATCCTCCTCAGCACAGACCCTTTACGGGTGTCGGGCTGGGGGACGGTCAGGTCTTTCCCTTCCCACGAGGCCATATTTCAGACTATCACATGGGGAGAAACCTTGGACAATCCCTGGCTTTCCCAGGCAGAGGTCCCTGCGGCTTTCCGCAGTTTTTGTGTCCCTGGGTACTAGAGATTAGGGAGTGGTGATGACTCTTAAGGAGCATGCTGCCTTCAAGCATTTGTTTAACAAAGCACATCTTGCACAACCCTTAATCCATTTAACCCTGAGTTTGACACAGCACATGTTTCAGAGAGCACGGGGTTGGGGGTGAGGTCACAGATTAACAGCATCTCGAGGCGGAAGAATTTTTCTTAGTACAGAACAAAATGGAGTCTCTTATGTCTACTTCTTTCTACACAGACATAGTAACAATCTGATCTCTCTTGCTTTTCCCCACAGGCAGATCATAAGGTCAGGAGATCGAGACCATCCTGGCTAACACGGTGAAACCCCATCTCTACTAAAAATACAAAAAATTAGCCGGGCGTGGTGGTGGGCACCTGTAGTCCCAGCTACTCAGGAGGCTGAGGCAGGAGAATGGCATGAACCCGGGAGGCGGAGCTTGCAGTGAGCCGAGATCGCGCCATTGCACTCCAGCCTGGGTGACAGAGCCAGTCTCCATCTCAAAAAATATATATATATATTTTAATTTTTTTTAATGCCTAAGAGATATAAAAACTAAGTGAAGGCTGTGCAGTCAAAAGTGAAAGAAAGACGGACTCCCCAGACTCAAGCTGAATACTGAACCTGATGCTCACCTTGATGATGATGAATTAACTGAGCTTTATTTTCATGGTTTTGTAAATCACGGGGAGAAGGATAAAGTGCAGGGGTACAGATTCCAAAAGCTTCCACCTCATCATAAGAATGATTTCAAATCACTCACCAACTTCTCGTGGTTGCAAGGAATACTACATTTGTTTTGAAACTTAGCATTGAACACGAGGCCAAAACACAGTGGCTCCTGAGAATGATTTTCCTGCTTCTGACTCTTCTTTCACGTGCAGAATGGTTTCTATGTATTAGATTCTCCCCCCTGCCTCTTTTCACTTTAGGTCTTCATTAGCTATTTTTATTCAGCTTTATCAAAGAATCCTTTGCACACAAACTGCATCCACTTAATCTGTGCAATTCAGTGAATTCTGACAGTTGTGAAACCACCAACATATCCAAGATTTTTTTCACTACTCAGAAGATTCCTCATGCTCCTTTGCCTCCATGTGGCCACTGGTTCCTTTTTGATATGTATTTGTTGACTTATTTATTTATTTATATATTTATTTTGAGACTGAGTTTCACTCTTGTTGCCCAGGCTGGAGTGCAATGGTGCGATCTCGGCTCCCAGGTTCAAGCGATTCTCCTGTCTCTGCCTCCTGAGTAGCTGGGATTACAGGCACGCACCACCATGCCCGGCTAATTTTGTATTTTTAGTAGAGACAGGGTTTCTCCATGTTGGTCAGGCTGGTCTCAAACTCCCAACCTCAGGTGATCCACCCACCTTGGCCTCCCAAAGTGCTGAGATTACAGGCATGAGCCACCGCACCCAGCCAACTAATTCATTTTTTAAACACACTTCTTACCTGGGAATAAATTTAAACTTGCAGAAGAGTTGCAGAGATACAGAGAGTTCCCATATGCCCTTCATCCAGGTCCCTCTAATGTTCATGCTTTACATGACCCCAGCACATCCGCCAAAAAGAAAAAAAATTAACACTGGTATAATAATTAAATGATGGGCTTTCTTTGGATTTCATCACCTTTCCACTAACGTTCTTTGCCTGTGCTGGGATCCAATGCAGGGGCACCGTCCTGCATTTACTTCCCTCTCTGTTAACTGCAGAGAAGAGTTTCTGTTTTCCTGGTTGGACCCTGATTAATATTCCCCTAGTATCTGAATACCAGGTGCCCAGGAAGGATGGGGGGCAAGGGTTTGCTGCCCACTAGGGAAGGTGTGGCTGGCAGAATCGACATCTGTCAGTTCCTCCACAGTCTAAGGTCACAGAACACATGGGCAGTTATTCTGGGTTTTTCCATAAGAAGGGTGATACAGAGCTGTCGTTGTTCCATATTATCAGAGGACCCCTCCACCTTTGCATTCCTCTAAGACTTTTCCTCTAAGACTTTCCTCCAAGCTGGAGAAGGCAAGCTACACACTTATGTCCAAGGCATGCTGCAGACTCAGCACGGCACAGCTTCCTCACTCAAAAATGTTACTTGGTGAGGGATGCACAGGCATGAAGTAATGATTCTCACACTAGATTCAGATACATACACAATATTTGCAACTTAAATCAGATTAAATACCAATTAAAAGTCAAGTGGAAAGACAACATCTACATAAATAAAATGACATAAGATGCAACGTGAAATGTCATTAAAAGAAGAGTTTGCATTAGAATAGTTCAAATATTTCAAAACTATTCCAGCACCATCACTGTGTTGCTGACCTATCTTCCTCCTGAGATGTGGTCGCCATAATGATCTCAAGCTTGGACCTCGTGGACAGACTGGGGAACTCAAGCTAAACCCTTGTCCCCACAGTTTTGCACATTGCAATCCTGTGTGGTTCCATCCAATCTAATCCAATCTCAAGGACCCTATTTCCTGAGCAACCCTGGCTTGGCTCGGCCAAAGGGAAGCGTCTACAGAATCTGAGTCTAGAATGCCCGGAGGTCTGTACTTCTTGCTGTTTTCAGGAGATTCAACTGCAAAGCCCTCCCCAAGTCATCCCATTGGCTCATGTTTCTGTGCCCCACCCTTCCTGCCTGGGAGGACCCTTCTTGTTCAGCCAGAAAAAGCAACCTGAGGGTGGGGTGGTAGCAGGGACTCACCCATTTCTCTTTCCATCTTCTGGCCCGGATGCAACCCTGGAAGGAAGACCTCAGGACGATGATCATCTTCATAGGATTCCCGACCTGTCCCTGGCTTTGTCCTGAATATTAGCCGTGGCATCCTGGCCTGGGCTCCGATGGTGGATGAACTTGGCTTTCCACGGGCTGCCACCTCCAGCCTGCGCTGTGGAGAGACCAGGTCCTTGGAACAGTATTTTAACCTTGTCCTCCTTTCCCTTCCAGGGTTTACCAAGACATAGCAGGTGTCATAGATGTGAAAAAGCTTCTGCTATACAAGGGTCAGGAACTGAGCAAAACTGAAAAACACACAGGATGTGGTCTGCCAGGTGCCAGCATCACAGCTCAAATCTTTAACAAGGTCCAACCACAGGCACGGAAATAAACAGCTTTTCCCTGCCCTGTATACGTCTCCGATTTTACCCAGGGTGGGGCTGAGGAAGCAACTCAAATTCCCAAATATTACTTTTTTTTTTTTGCATGACAGCCGAGGCAACATTAGACAAGCCTTACTCCCTAATTAGTGCCTGACAAGAACCACATCTGGGTCTCAATCCTTCTATTCAAAGTAGGCACAATTTGCTTTTACCAAATGTGAAACCCATGTCAAAGCCATGCTGTGAGTATTTACACCAGAAAAATTGGCAAATGCTACACGTCAGGGTTGTTTTTTGTTTTTCTTTTTGCTTTTTTTTTTCAGAGAGCTGATTGTCAAGCCTTTACCAGCACACTGCTGGTAAATTTCCAAAGGCCGATTTAAAGAAATTTTTTAACAGAACATGTAAAAAAAAAAATCAACGTGAAGTCAACATGCTCCAGGAAAATCAGACAATTGATAAAGAATGTCTATTTCTGTAGTGTATACTCCATCCTCTTTGCCCCTTCTACCTCAGCTACCGTAACCAGCATCTGAAGTCTTATATTCAAATTTCCCTTGCACTTTTGTAAATATAGTGTTCTCTCATCGATGTACCTATCTGGTGTGTATGTGTGTGTATATATACATATATATGTATGTGTGTGTTTAGTAGAGATAGGGTTTCGCCATGTTAACCAAGCTGTCTTGAACTCCTGCCCTCAGGTGATCTGCCCGCCTCAGCCTCCCAAAGTGCTGAGATTATAGGCATGAGCCACTGTGCCCAGCCTCTTTTTTAATTTTAGTGCAAAGTATAGTTTTCAAAACAATGTTTGCAATGTCATCAAATATAGAATGAGCATGCATCAATGTTTTCTTAATTCATTAATGATGAAATCATTATTCAAAATCCCTATCTTTACCCAAATATTTAGCTTCTTCTGTTGCTCTTCATTTGTTCCTGCGTTTCTCCATTTCCACTGGGATTATTTCTTCTTGTCCAAGCCTTTTATTCTGGCAACCAATGAACTTTTCCCTCTTTCTATAGTTTTGCCTTTTCCAGAATGTCACATAGTTGGAATCAGCCAGTGGTTATGCCATTTGGATGGGCTTATTTCATGTAGTGATATACATTGAACTCTCCTCCACGTCTTTTCATGACTTGAGAGCTCATATCTTCTTAGCACGGAATAATATTCCATTGTCTGGACACATAGTTAATCCACTCACGTACTGAAGGGCATCTTGGTTGCTTCCAAGTTTGGGCAATTATGAATAAAGCTACCGTAAAGATCCATATGACCATATGTTTTCAGCTCTCTTGGGTAAATACCAAGGAATGCAATTGCTGGATTACGTGGCAAAGCTATATTTAGTTTTAGAAGAAATTGCCGCACTGTCTCCCAAAGTGGCTGTACCATTTGGCAATCCCACCAGCAATGAATGAGAGTTCCTGTTGCTCCACATCCTCGCCAGTATGCCAGTATGTGGTATTGTCTGCGTTTTAGAATTTGGCCACTCTAATAGGTGTGTCGTGGTAATTTGGTTCCTAAGATACTGAGAGAGGTGCAGAACACCAGCTGGGAAATCAGCCAGAATGCGCTTCTCCTGTGACTTCCTGTTCCACAGCCTCAGAGACCTCGGACAAGCCACTTCCCCTATAAACTTATCTTTTTTCTTTCTTTCTTTTTTTTTTTTTTTTTTTTTGAGATGGAGTCTCGCTCTGTCACCCAGGCTGGAGTGCAATGGCATGATCTTGGCTCACTGCAACCTCCGCCTCCTGGGTTCAAGTGATTCTCCTGCCTCAGCCTCGCGAGTAACTGGGATTACAGGCATGCGCCACCACATCCAGCTAATTTTGTATTTTTAGTACAGACGGGGTTTCACCATGCTGACCAGGCTGGTCTCGGACTCCTGACCTCGTGATCTGCCCACCTCAGCCTTTTAAAGTACTGGGATTATAGGTGTGAGCCACCGAGTCCGGCCTCCTTATAAACTTCTCTAAATCTAAATTTGTGAATATTCTTTCTTTAGAAGTCGATCAGCTGGCCTGGCACAGTGGCTCACGCCTGTAATACCAGCATTTTGGAAGGCCGAGGCGGATGGATCACTTGAGGTCAGGAGTTCGAGTCCAGCCTGGCCAACATGGTAAAACCCTATCTCTACTAAAAATACAAAACTAGAGGGGCATAGTGGCGGGCGCCTGTAATCCCAGTTTGGGAGGCTGAGAGGCAGCAGAATTGCTTGAACCCGGGAGGTAGAGGTTGCAGTGAGCTGAGATCGTGCCACTGCACTCCAGCCTGGGCAACAGGAGCGAAACTCTGTCCTAAAAAATTTAAATTAAGTTAAAAAGCCAGTCCGGGCTTGGTGGCTCATGCCTGTAATCCCAGCACTTTGGGAGGCCAAGGCGGGCAGATCACGAGGTCAGGAGATCGAGACCATCCTGGCCAACACGGTGAAACTCCGTCTCTACTGAAAAAATACAAAAAGTTAGCTGGGCGTGGTGGCGGGTGCCTGTAGTCCCAGCTACTTGGGAGGCTGAGGCAGGAAAATGGCATAAACCCTGGAGGCGGAGCTTGCAATTGAGCCGAGATCACACCACTGCACTCTGGCCTGAGTGACAGAGCGAGACTCCGTCTCAAAAATAAATAAATTAATTAAATAAATAAAATAAGTCGATTGACTAATATTTATGAATTACCTCTTATATGCTTGGTGTTTGAGATTCAGGAGTGAACAAAACAGATCCAGTCCCTGCCCTCAACAGACCTCTTAGTCTAATGATTATGGGAACAGGGTCAAATAGCAAGTCACAAATTATTTCACGACTATTGTGAGATAAGAGTGAGAGCCAAGAGTGGTGGTGCATGCCTGTAATCCCAGCTCGAACCAGGGAGACAGAGGTTGCGGTGAGCCGAGATCGCACCGATGGCTTAACACAATGGGATTTGGCTTCTCACTCATGTAAATGACCAGTGCGGGTTTCTCTGGGCAGAATTTGAATTTTCTCCCCAGGATGACTCAGGGACACCCGCTTCTTCCATTGTGCTCACATCATGCCCTTGGGCAATGGCGTCCCATACTTCAAACAGCAAGAAAGAAGGAGAAACAGAATATATCTGTGCACTTGCAAAATTTACTGACACATGTCATTTCTGTCCAGAATTGTTGGCTATAAATAGTATTATGGACAGTGACACATGGATGCAACGAGACCAGGAAAAAAGTCCCTTGGTGGGGGTAGCCACCTCCCAGAGGTTCCAGTGCTTGTACTGTAACGGGAAGTACAGAATTTTTTTTTTTTTTCTGGTGATCAGCCACACATCTCTGCCTCATGTGAAAAATAATCTCAAGAAGAAATGTACCTGAGAATGTATAGCCAAGGAGCATGATGTTGTGACACCCGATTGATGGACCATGTGGGGTGATTGACTCCCCTGCACTTAGAAGGAAATCAAAACCAAAGGTTCAAGTAATATTAAAGAGAAAAATTGTCATATTCCCTCTGGAACCCATGCACACCTTAGCTAACCTGCATGGAGTTGTAGAAACCACTAGAACTGAGGGAGGCAGCTCTGTGCCAGGGTGATGGCCTTCTCCCCTCCCAGTTCCCTTAGTTCTGGAGTTCAATGAAGGACGGGGTCTACACGGCCCACTCCGTTTCCTCTTTCTCTGAACCAGGGGTGCAGAACCTGAACCCAGACAACCTCTGGGTCTGAGTCTGGCCCCAGAGCACCAGCTGTGGTTTTGGCTGCCACGGTGACCGTGGCAAAGTCCTGAGTCATTTGCTGTTGTGGGTATGATGGACAGCTGCAACGTTTTCCTGGACTCCCATTGAAATCTTTATCTTTAACTTCAAGATCGTCTTCTCCATCCCAAGGGAACTCATCAGGCCCAGAAGGCTCCTAGCCCCAGAAGTTCCCAGAGCTCTTCAGGTGGAATGTTGAGTCTGGACAAGCCAGGATGGTGACTCTGGAGAAGTTCTCCAGAAGAGAATCAGCATCTAGAGTCTCATGAGTTTGAGGCCCTTAGAAATTTAGACTCCAGAACCACTGCCAAAGTAACCCCCTCAGCCCAGCCCTTCGGTACCCAGCACCCACTGTCCTGAGCCCAGCCCTTCCGTACCCAGCATCCACTGTCCTCAGCCCAGCCCTTCCGTACCCAGCATCCACTGTCCTGAGCCCAGCCCTTCAGTATCCAGCATCCACTGTCCTCAGCCCAGCCCTTCCGTACCCAGCATCCACTGTCCTGAACCCAGCCCTTCAGTACCCAGGATCCACTGTCCTCAGCCCAGCCCTTCAGTACCCAGCATCCACTGTCCTCAGCCCAGCCCTTCCGTACCCAGCATCCACTGTCCTGAGCGCAGCCCTTCAGTACCCAGCATCCACTGTCCTGAGCCCAGTCCTTTGGTACCCAGCATCCACTGTCCTGGTGGGAGTCTGTTGTGCTGCTCCAAGAAGACAGACCCTCACCATTACCGGAGAGACTGACCCTCCTGTGTTCAAGTCCTGTGGCCCAGACTCAATTCTGGAAGAGAAATCTGGATTTACAATGCTCAGTACTTTGCTCAAAATCTGCACTCGATGACGTCTGTAAGCTCTTGGTCCCAGCCTGGGCTGCGAAGCCTGAGGCTTGGGCAGATAATGCCTTCCTGCCGTCATCTCTGCTCCCTCTTCAATCACTAAGCTCCCACAGCATTGATCTAACCAGACATGGGCCCAGGGAGAGAGCTGTCTTCCCCGCCTCCCAGCCCTGATCCCTCGATCCCTCACCTGCCATGCCAAGACTGGTCAAGGGAAAGTCCAGGAAGAAAGCATGGTAAGGGGCACCGTGCTGCCTGTGCCGGCCCCGCTGTGCAGACGGCAGATGCTCGGGATGCGATGCTCAGAGACTCAGTCCCGACCGTCTTGTGGCTTCTTACCAAGTATCTCCCAGGAAGGCATCATGAGGCTTAGTTCTTCCTTCCCGTGACTGGGGTAAAGGAGAGAACTGTCTCCTTGGACATCATCATCCATATGCCGGGCCCGAAGGTCATCTCTGACCCAGACACCAAATCCAGACGGGCAACCATGGCTGTGGGGTGTGGAGGGGGAATCTGAACACCAACCTGGAGGTCAGACTTGAAGGAGATGGCGACACTGCCTTCATCCCATTCACAGTATACAACCTTCGATGGGCCACCTCCCCAGTGAGGCTTCATCAAGGGGGCTTGGTCATCTTCCTTTTCGTGTGAACCAAAACATACATTTCCAGGCGCCTATTAAGGGCTTGAGTCTGTGTCAGAGACAAGCCACACAAGTCAACAGACCTTACAGCCTAATGTGGAGGGCATACCTCTAACTATTCAAAAGTCATATAAAGCATATTAACAGTAGATTTTAACAAATTAGCCTCGAAATACCTGCAGTTTGTCACAATGGAAGGCTCACTTCTCACCGGGTGACACGTCCTTATGGGGGCCCCAGGTTGGCAGTTGGAGCTCCTCCACTGGGTGACTCAGGTGCCCAGATTCTTCCAACTGTGGGGTCCAACCTCCCCTAGAACCTTGGAGTGCTCTGTTACCAGCAAGGGGAAAGAGGAAGAGAGAATGGAAAGGGCTCATCCGTGCCTTTTAAATAAAAAATCTGAATGTCACCAGTGCGGTGGCTCACGCCTGTAATCCCAGCACTTTGGGAGGCCAAGGTGAGCGGATTTCCTGAGGTCAGGAGTTCGAGACCTGCCTGACCAACATGGGGAAACCCCGTCTCTACTAAAAATACAAAATTAGCCAGGCGTGGTGGCGTATGCCTCTAATCCCAGCTACTCGGGAGGCTGAGGCAGGAGAATCGCTTGAACCCAGGAGGTGGAGGTTGCGGGGAGCAGAGATCACGCCACTGAACTACAGCCCGGGCGACTAGAGCGAAACTCCGTCTCAAAAAAATAAAAAAATCTGCATGTCGCTTATCACTGCTGCTCACATTCCAAGGGTGGGAATTAGTCAGGAGTCCACAGCTGGGTACAAGAAGGACGGAGATAGGGTCCCTCATGGGGCAGCTGCCTCCAGGGACTACTCTACACCACATAAGAGAGCTGTGAGTTTTGTTGCACTGAGAGCCTTATCTGCTGACGTAGTAAGTGCTCTAAAGAAAAACTATCCCGCCGGGCGCAATGGCTCACGCCTGTAATCCCAGCACTGTGGGAGGCCAAGGCAGGCAGATCAGAAGGTCAAGAGATGGAGACCAGCCGGGCGTGGTGGCTCACGCCTGTAATCCCAGCACTTTGGGAGGCCAAGACAGGTAGATCACAAGGTCAGGAGATTGAGACCATCCTGGCTAACATGGTGAAACCCCGTCTCTACTAAAAATACAAAACAATTAGCCAGGCATGGTGGCGGGTGCCTGTAGTCCCAGCTACTTGGGAGGCTAAGGCAGGAGAATGGTGTGAACCCGGGAGGTGGAGCTTGCAGTGAGCCAAGATTGCGCCATTGCACTCCAGCCTGGGCAACAGAGCAAGACTCTGTCTCAAAAAAAAAAAAAAAAAAAAAAAAAAAAAAAAAAAAAAGAGATGGAGACCATCCTGGCCAACATGGTGAAACCCTGTCTCTACTAAAAATACAAAAGTTAGCTGGGTGTGGTGGCACACACCTGTAGTCCCAGCTACTCGGGAGGCTGAGACAGGAGAATCACTTGAACCTGGGAGACAGAGGTTGCAGTGAGCCGAGATCGAGCCACTGCACCCCAGCCTGGGTACAGAGCGAGACTCCGTCTCAAAAAAAGAAATCCTACGACCTTGTGTGAAAAGGGGACTCAACCCTCAGAGCTGACTCCAGGGAAGCCACCTCACTGTGGAGTGGAATCAGGGGCTGAGGACTGACGAGCTGGCGACAGGAAGAGCAGCTGGGGGAGACGTGGATGGAGGAGACAGCTTCTGTGAAAGCCCCAATCAGGAGACAATTTTTCCTGTTGTAAGTTAAGTGGACTCCAGATGGAAAAATAATAAGGAAGAATATGTGTATTGATTGAGCAGGAGTCTCTAAAAGGCCAAATAAAGTTTTGGTATTTTACCCTCAAGAGAGTGGGACAGGTTTTGAGCATAAGTGTGGCATCATCATATTTTTGTCTAAAATGTATCTGTAAGACCGCCTCCTGAAGTCAGAATTTCACGAAGTAAAAACAGTAAGAGGTAACGTTTTCTGAGCATTTACTGTATGCCAGACACTGCCCTGAGTCCCCTGTATGGATAGTTTGCTTAATTTTCCCAACAACTTTGGAAAGGTGTTTTCATCACTAGACTCATTTTACAGAGGAGAACACTGAACTCAGAGGTTAATTAGTTTGATTAGTGTCATGCATTAACATGTATAATTTCATGGAAGGAACTGGATTTCAACCCAGGAAGAAAGTATGTCCTTACTTATTATTATTATTATTATTATTATTATTATTATTGAAACAGAGTCTTGCTCTGTCACCCAGGCTGGAGTTCAGTGGCATGATCTCGGCTCACTGCAACCTCTGCCTCCCAGGTTCAAGCAATTCTCCTCATCTCAGCCTCCCGAGTAGTTGGGACTACAGGAGCCCTCCACCACGCCTGGCTAATTTTTGTATTTTTAGTAGAGACGAGGTTTCACCATGTTGACCAGGCTGATCTGCATCTCCTGATCTCAGATGATCCACCCGCCTCAGCCTCCCAAAATGCTGGAATTACAGGTGTGAGCCACCACACCCGGCCGTCCTTACCTATTATTGATATATCATTGTATTTCTCAAAGAAAACAAGAAAAACCAAGTGTGGATAGACCAGTTAGAAAGTTCTTGCCTTCCAGGACAGTGATGATTTGTTTGCACTGGAATTATCACAGCAGGAATTTCGGTAAATATGTGGATTTATGACTGAGAGGTAGGCTCAGAAGAAATGCTGATGGAAATTTGGCTTCCAGAAATATCTGACTAGGTCGTTTTAGACTAAACCTCTCACTGTTAATTAAAAACAAACAAATAAACAAACAAACAAACAAAAAACTTTAGGCCAGGCACTGTGGCTCACGCCTGTAAGCCCATCACGTTGGGAGGCCGAGGCAGGCAGATCACGAGGTCAAGAGATCGAGACCATCCTGGCCAACGTGGTGAAACCCCGCCTCTACTAAGAATACAAAAATTAACCAGGTGTGGTGGCGGGCGCCGTAGTCCCAGCTACCCTGGAGGCTGAGGCAGGAGAATCGCTTGAACCCGGGAGGCGGAGATTGCAGTGAGCGGAGATCGCACCACTGCACTCCAGCCTGGGCGACAAAGCGAGACTCCGTCTGAAAGCAAACAGACAAAAAAAACTGTAAAAAGAGGAGCAAAAACCAAAGAACATCTGTCTGTAGAACTTGGCACGCTTCCAAGGCAGAGAGAATTTAGGGTTCCAAGACATAAAAGAGGAAGGAAACCAAGCAAGGGGACTTTATCCTTTGAGGTTAGTTTTATGTTAACGGTTTGCTGATTCTGAAACTAAAGGCAGCAGATGAGAGACCAAAAAGCTGAGTAGGAGCAGGATGAAGAATTTCAACAAAGAACTAGCAAATATAAGAACAAACACGGCCGGATGCGGTGGCTCACACCTGTAATCCCAGCACTTTCAGAGGCCAAGGCGGGCGGATCACCTGAGGTCGGGGGTTTGAGATCAGCCTGACCAACAGGGAGAAACCCCATCTCTACTAAAAATACAAAATTAGCCGGACGCAGTGGCTCATGCCTGTAATCCCAGCTACTCAGGAGGCTGAGGCAGGAGAATCGCTTGAACCCAGGAGGCGTAGATTGCAGTGAGCCGAGATGGTGCCACTGCACTCCAGCCTGGGCAACAGAGTGAGATTCCATCTCAAAAAAGAAAAAGACAAAAAACGAAAATATGGGACGTAGTGAAAACGCTTAACATAGGTACAACTGGAATCCCATAAGGGGAAGAAAGACAGAGAAAGAGAATGAGGCAGACACAATATTGGAAGGGTTACTGAACAATATTTCCCAAAATGAATCAAAAACATCAAGCCACACAGTAGACGTCCAGTAGGAACTTAAACCTAACATGTTTATAACTAAGTTTCTTATATTCACTCCCAAATCTGCTCCTCCTAAGGTCTTCCCCATCTCAGTAAATGAGAATTCCAGTCACTAGTTATTTGGGCAAAAAAAAAAAAAAAAAAAGTGTTATCCCTGACTCCATATTTCTCCTCATAACCCACAGTTGTGAGTATATTATAAGACATTTCCCTTTGAAATATCTCCAGAATCGTATCATTTCTCACCACCTCTTGGAGACCACCTGGGCCTGAACCACTGTCTGCTGTACCTGGATCATTGCAAGAGCTTCCTAACTAATCCTTCTTGCATCTAACATTCCTCCTCTATTAATCTGTTCTCCACACAGTAGCAGAGTTGTCCTGTAAAAAGATAATGATTCTCCCAAGGATCACAGCCGATCAGACACAGCAATGGCTGCTCCAAGCCACAGGGATGCCTGCCCATGCACGGTGCCAGCCAAGCTCGTTTCTGGAGTTTTGGGTGGGTCCGGATGAGAGAAGACAATAGCTAACTTTATGGCTGTCATTCTGGGAAATCATTCCCTTGAGAACAGAACTTTGTCAAAAGAAGGTGGATTCTACAAAAAATTAAGTGGTAAATGACTCAAAAGATGATCAAGCAATGGGGGAAAATTAGCCAAGAGCAGATTCCTATGAAACGTTTTATTATTCCTGTGAAATTTTTGCATAAATCAAGACGGTGGCTTTGGAAGGAGCCCTCCTTGGAAAGACCTCTTCATTGGAAGCAATGGTCCCTGTACAGGTGGCTGAGAGGAACACAACAAAAGCAACGTCCACTTAGAGCAGGAAGGGCGCCCCTCAGGAGCAAGGAGTGGTCATCAGGTAAAACCCAAGGTGTCTTCTTAGAGAGTGAAGGTCCTGGGTACCTGCTGCCAGGTCCTAGTGACCAGCTCCCAGAATGGAAGTACAAGGGTAATGCCCAGCTACTCACACGGGTGATGTCCTAGAGACAGGGCTGACGGCAGCTTACCTGGATTGCTGGCATCATTATCACGTGCATGCCACATGCCTTCATGAAAATCAAAGTCTCCCTCCAAAGTGCAAGTCCAATTCCATAAAATGAGGCATGCTGATCATAAAATACGATTTGGCAATAAAATGGCAGTATAGCAAAAGCACTGGCCGCTTTGTGTCACTCCTTAGTATGGTTTGGATCTGCGTCCCCACCAAATCTCATGTCGAATTGTCATCTCCAGTGTTGGAGGTGGGGACTGGTGGGAGGTGATTGGCTCATGGGGGTGGCTCCTGCGTGAACGGTGGGGACTGCTGGGAGATGATTGGCTCATGGGGTGGCTCTGGTATGAATGGTGGGGACTGGTGGGAGGTGACCGGCTCATGGGGGTGGCTCCGGCATGAATGGTGGGGACTGGTGGGAGGTGATTGGCTCATGGGGATGGCTCCTGCATGAGTGGTTTGTCACCATCCCCTTTGGTGCTGTTCTCATGATAGTGAATGAGTTCTCATGAGATGTGGTTGTTTAAAAGTGTATGGCACCTCTCTCCTCTCTCTCTCTCTCTTCCTCCTGCTCCAGCCATGTAAAATGCTTGCTCCTCCTTTGCCTTCTGCCATGACTGAAAGCCTCCTGAGGCCTCCCCAGAAGCCTAGCAGAAGCCACTATGCTTCCTGTACAGCTTGCAGAACCATGAGCCAATTAAACTTTTCTTTGTAAGTTTCCTAGTGCCAGGTATTTCTTTATAGCAATGCAAGAACGGACTAATACAGAAAATTGGCACCCGGGATGGACTAACAAACTCTTCTGCCCAAAAGCGTTCCAGAACTTCCCACCAAGGTCATATTGACAAGACTTTGCATCTTCTCTCCCCCACCCACCTCTTGGCTTAGCGCTCTGATTGTATCTCCTCCCACTCTCCCCTTCGTGACCCTGATCCAGCCACATGGACATTCTTGCTGTTCCTAGAATACACCAAGCATGCATCTGCCTCAGGACCTTTGCACATGCCATGCTTTCTGCCTGGAACACTCTTCCCCCAGAGATGCATGGGGCTCACTCTCTGCCTCCTTCACTCTTGACTCCAATATCCCCTTCTCCTTCAGGCCTTCTTGGACCATCCTATCTAAAGTTGCAACACTCCCTCCAGATTTCATATCACCTCTCGCTGCCTTTTTTTCTTTCTTCAGCATATATCACTAATCTTGCATATATTTTACTTATTAATATTGTTTATGATCTGCCTCCCCACTAGAATATATCCCCATGAAGTCATAGATTTTTTTTCTGCAGTGTTTCCTATAGTGTCCCTGCACCTAAGACAGTCCCTGGCACACAATAGATACTCAATAAATTTTTTTGAATGAATATTTGTTGAGTATCTAAAATCTCTAAACTTATGAATGAATAGACATATACAGTATATAGGAAGTATAAGGAAGGCTACAAGGGCATGATTACTGAGTACAATTCTAGAAGCCAGATCTCTTTTAATTATGGTTGTACCAGTTATAAGCTTTGTGACTTTAGAGTAAGTTTATTAACCTCTCTGTTCCTCTACTTCTTCCTCTGTAAAAAAAATTTTTCAGCAGGGCACGGTGGCTCACGCCTGTAATCCCAGCACTTTGGGAGGCCGAGGCGGGCGGATCACGAGGTCAGGAGATCAAGACCATCCTGGCTAACACGGTGAAACCCCGTCTCTACTAAAAATACAAAAAATTAGCTGGGCGTAGTGGCGGGCACCTGTAGTCCCAGCTACTCCGGAGGCTGAGGCAGGAGAACGGCGTGAACCCAGGAGGCGGAGCTTGCAGTGAGCCGAGATAGCGCCACTGCTCTCCAGCCTGGGTGACAGAGCGAAACTCAGTCTCAAAAAAAAAAAAAAAAAAAAAAAAAAAATTCAAAGTAATGGTATAGAACTCATAAAATTTTTGTGACTATTCGGTGAGTTATTATGTTAAAAATAAACAGATTGGCTGAGGCAGGAGAATCGCTTGAACCCGGGAGGCAGAGGTTGCAGTGAGCCGAGATCACACCACTGCACTCCAGCCTGGGTGACAGAGCGAGACTCCGTCAAAAAAAAAAAAAAAAAAAAAAAAAATTACCTAACGGATACAATGTATGTCACTGGGTTAATGGATCCCTGAAAGCCCTAACTTCATCATTTTGGAATCTATCCATGCAACAAAGTTACACTCGTACCCCATAAATGTATACAAATAAAAAATAATCTGCTGGGCATGGTGGCTTACAGCTCTAATCCTAGCACTTTGGGAGGCCGAGGAGGGAGGATCACCTGAGGTCGGGGGTTTGAGACCAGCCTGACCAACAGGGAGAAACCCCGTCTCTACTAAAAATACAAAATTAGCTGGGTGTGGTGGCACATGCCTGTAATCCCAGCTACTCAGGAGGCTGAGGCAGGAGAATCGCTTGAACCCGGGAGGCAGAGGTTGCAGTGAGCAGAGATCACACCATTGCACTCCAGCCTGGGCAACAAGAGCGAAACTCCATCTCAAAAAATAATCATAATCATAATCATAAATATAAGGCAAAAGTAAGCATGCTTTCTTTAAAAAAAGCAGTCAGACTGAGCCTGTCATCTGGTAAGAGCTCTAATGTTTATTGTTAATATGATTGTTATTATCACTGTTATATTTTCATTATTGGTGTTGTCATTATATTTATATATACAAAACAGTATCAACAGAGAATCCACATCCTTTTCAAGAACAAATGAAGCATTTACAAAAATTGATGACTTATTAATCCACCCAGGAAGTCTCAAAATCTTCCAAAGACTTCATATAATACAAACGATGACTGGGAGCAGTGGCTCATGCCTGTAATCACAGCACTTTGGGAGGCCGAGGAGGGCGGATCACCTGAAGTCAGGAGCTTGAGACCAGCCTGGCCAACATGGCGAAACCCCATCTCTACTAAAAATACAAAATTAGCCGGGCGTAGTGGGGCATGCCTGTAATCCCAGCTACTCGGGAGACTGAAGCAGGAGAATTGCTTGAACTCAAGAGGTGGAGGTGGCAGTGAGGCGAGATTGCACCATTGCGCTCCAGCCTGGGCAACAAGAGCGAAACTCCATCTCAAAAAAAAAAAAAAAAAAAAGAAAAGAATAAAAAAGAAATACAGACCATATTCTGTGACTACAAATTTATGTAAAAGATTAAATATTAAAAGATTTTAAAATACATTTTTAAAACTAAAAATTCAGTACAATTTATGAGTTCAGGCTTAAAAAACACATAAGATATAAAATGTTTAGAAATGAGCAGAGACAGTGATTCATGTCGAAACTTGCTGAATGCAATAAAAGTCCTACTTAGAGGAAAATGTACACTTTTCTTTTTTTTTAGAAAACAAGAAGTTTGGGAAATTACTTACTGAGCATGCAACTTGTAGAGCTGGAAGGAGAAAAGAAGTCAAGGGGAGGGGCGGGAAGGGTCCAGAAAAGCAGTGAACACAAGGGTAATAGAAGAAATGCCCCACTAAGTGCCCAAGTAACTCACCAAGGTGCATTGTCATGATGCTTTCAGAAAACAAAAGAAAAAGAAAATAAACATATCCTAGGTGAGAGAAAACAGACAACTGTGCACTAAATTTCTATTATTATAATCACATCAGGCTTCTCATCAGTCACTCTGGAAGTTGACAAGGGAGAAATGCATTTGAAAATAGCCTATGGCCGGGCGCAGTGGCTCACGGCTGTAATCCCAGCACGTTGGGAGGCCAAGGCAGGCAGATCACAAGGTCAGGAGTTCGAGACCAGCCTGGCCAGCATGGTGAAACCCTGTCTCTATTAAAAATACAAAAAATTAGCCGGGCATGTCTGTAGTCCCAGCCACTCCAGAAGCTGAGGCAGGAGAATTGCTTGAACCTGGGAGACAGAGGTTGGAGTGAGCTGAGATTGCACCACTGTACTCCGGCCTGGGCAACAGAGTGAGACTCTGCCTCAAAAAACGAAAGAAAGAAAGGAAGGAAGGGAGGGAGGGAGGAAGGAAGGAAGAAAGGAAGGAAGGAAATAGCCTATGTACTCCTATGGAGAGAGCCCAGAGTGTATTCTTAAAGATTAAACGACATCAGGATGTCATCTGTATTGTGCCAAGAATTGGGGGAATCAGAATATGCATTCATATTGACTCATATTCACCCAGAAACAAACATTGGAAGGATTAATATGAGAAAATTAAAATTGTGGCTCTCCCACGTTTTCTTCCCCATCCACCCACCTGGACAAGCTGCAGTCCTGGAAATCCCCTCGACTGCTCCTCTTTCTCACCCTCTCCCCTTGTTCTACCTTCAGAATCTGTCCTAATGCAGACACGGCTTGCCAGCACCACGGTGCCAGGTTCACCCTCTCTCTCCTCGTCCAGGGAACATCCCCTAAGTGGTGTCTCTGTGTTCATTTGCTGCTTCTTAGCCGTCCTTCTCCTCATTGTAGCCAGGGTGATGTTTTAAAATGGTCGATCAAATCATATCTCGTTACCATTGAAATCTCCAGTGATTCATGGTGCACTTTGCCCAAAACCCAAACTCTGTGACCTATGGGACACTCACTACCTCTCTAGTTTCACTTTGGTCCCTGTGCGCCTCACTCCCTGCCCTCAGGCCATATGACATTCCTGCTGTTCCTTGAAGACACCAGGTCCCTCCCTGCCTCGGGGTGCCGTGTCTCTGTCTGGATGCACCGACCTCCTGCTTTGCACCACAGTCTCCAGGTCTCTGCTCAGCATCATCTCAGCAAGAAGGGCCTTCTCAGACCACTGTGTTGAAAGAAGTCCACTCCCCCCTGACACCCATCCCTTCGCTAAGAAGATTTGTCTTCATTTCCTCTTGACGTTCGTCCTCCTTTCTAATTATCTACTCTTTGACTTGTACGCTGTCCCTCTCTCCCCATTAGAATGGAGACTTCACTTGGCCAGGGACCTTGTCTTGATCATCACTCTATCACTGGTACTTAGGGCCTGGCACATAATAGATGCTCAGCAAATACTTGTAGAACGAATAGTGAATCAGAAAAAATATTGGCCATTGTTTACTGGACATTTAAATGTTAAATAATGGCACCCCTATGCAATGAAATACTGGATGAGCATTAAAAATGATGCTGCTGGCCGGGCACAGTGGCTCATTCCTGTAATCCCAGCACTTTGGGAGGCCAAGGCGGGCGGATCACCTGAGGTCAGGAGTTCGAGACCAGCCTGGCCAACAGGATGAAACCTCATCTCTACTAAAAATAAAAAAATTAGCTTGGTATGGTGGCGCACACCTGTAATCCCAGCTACTCAGGAGGCTGAGGCAGGAGAATCGCTTGAACCTGGGAGGCAGAGGCTGCAGTGAGCCGAGATCCTGCCACTGCACTCTAGGCTGCACGACACATCAAAACTCTTTCTCAAAGAAAAAAAAAAAAGGGATGATGCTGTTTTACTTTTATTGACATGGAAGATGTCAAGGGTATTGTTGAGTGAACAAAACAGGAAAAAAACATGTATGTAGAGGTTTCATACATTAAGTTATATATGTACATTTACGCACATGTTTATGGAAGGAGAGATTTCTGAGAAAGTGTTAACAGAAATGTTTGCTGTGATTAACATGAGGTAATGAGGGTTTCAAATTCTCTCATTTCATTTTTTATGAGTTGTTTTATTTGGATTTTTTTTTTTTTTTTTTTGAGACCGAGTCTCGCTCTGTCACCCAGGCTGGAGTGCAGTGGCGCGATCTCTGCTCACTGCAAGCTCTGCCTCCCGGGTTCACACCATTCTCCTGCCTCGGCCTCCCGAGGAGCTGGGACTGCAGGTGCCCACCACCACGCCCGGCTAATTTTTTGTATTTTTAGTAGAGACGGGTTTCACTGTGTTGGCCAGGATGGTCTCAATCTCCTGACCTAGTGATCCGCCCGCCTCGGCCTCCCAAAGTGCTGGGATTACAGGAGTGAGCCACCGCGCCCGGCCCCTGGATTTTTTTTTAAAGAAAGGGTCTTTCTCTGTCACCCAGGCTGAAGTGCAGGGCGCAATCATAGCTCACTGCACTCTGAACCTCGCAGGGCTCAGGTCAACCTCCCAACTCAGCCTCCCGAGTAGCTGGGAGTTCAGACGCGTGCCACCCACCCCCAGCTAATTTTTGTATTTTGTATCTAACTCCTGGGCTCAAGCGATCCACCTGCCTCTGCCTCCCAGAGTGCTGGAATTACAGGTGTAAGTGACTATGCCTGGCTGAATTTTTTTTTTTTTTTTTTTTTTTGAGATGGAGTTTCACTCTTGTTGCCCAGGCTGGAGTGCAATGGTGCGATCTCGGCTCACCGCCACCTCCGCCTCCCAGGTTCAAGTGATTCTCCTGCCTCAGCCTCCTGAGTAGCAGGGATTACAGGCATATGCCACCACGCCCGGCTAATTTTGTATTTTTAGCAGAGACGGGGTTTCCCCATGTTGGTCAGGCTGGTCTCAAACTCCCAACCTCAGGTGATCTGCCCACCTCAGCCTCCCAAAATGCTGGGATTACAGGCGTGAGCCACCGTGCCCAGCCGAATTTTTTTACATTAAGCATGTGTCAGTCGTAACTAGGAAAAACAAAATTATTTTTGTTTAAGAAAATAAAACAAAATGGCCATCTATGAGGAGCTGAGAGTACAGGCTTAGGTGGAAACAGATAAAGTGTAAAAACCTCCTTCTGTGACTGATCCTTTCACATTTTCTCCCTAGAGTTTCAGTCATGCAAGATGAGGAAGGCTTAGAGCCTCCTGTGCAGTGTAGTGCCAGCAGGTAACAATACAGTATTGTGCGCTTACACATTTGCTGAGAAGACAGATCTTTTATTTTTTATTTTTTTATTATTTATTTATTTTTATTATTATTATACTTTAGGTTTCATGGTACATGTGCACAATGTGCAGGTTAGTTACATATGTATACATGTGCCATGCTGGTGCGCTGCACCCACTAACTCGTCATCTAGCATTAGGTATATCTCCCAATGCTATCCCTCCCCCCTCCCCCCACCCCACAACAGTCCCCGAAGTGTGATGTTCCCCTTCCTGTGTCCATGTGTTCTCATTGTTCAATTCCCACCTATGAGTGAGAATATGTGGTGTTTGGTTTTTTGTACTTGCGATAGTTTACTGAGAATGATGATTTCCAATTTCATCCATGTCCCTACAAAGGCATGAACTCATCATTTTTTATGGCTGCATAGTATTCCATGGTATATATGTGCCACATTTTCTTAATCCAGTCTATCATTGTTGGACATTTGGGTTGGTTCCAAGTCTTTGCTATTGTGAATAATGCCACAATAAACATACGTGTGCATGTGTCTTTATAGCAGCATGATTTATAGTCCTTTGGGTATATACCCAGTAATGGGATGGCTGGGTCAAATGGAATTTCTAGTTCTAGATCCCTGAGGAATCGCCACACTGACTTCCACAAGGGTTGAACTAGTTTACAGTCCCACCAACAGTGTAAAAGTGTTCCTATTTCTCCACATCCTCTCCAGCACCTGTTGTTTCCTGACTTTTTAATGATTGCCATTCTAACTGGTGTGAGATGGTATCTCATTGTGGTTTTGATTTGCATTTCTCTGACGGCCAGTGATGGTGAGCATTTTTTCATGTATTTTTTGGCTGCATAAATGAGAAGACAGATCTTTTGTTAAGTGCTCTTAACATCACAAATTGACATGTGGTCATAAAAATAGTATCAAACAATAATAATATACAAACAGACGGGAGGAAGCTGTGGGAGGTAGCGGATGGGTTTATGTTGTAAACTGTGGTGTTGACGCATAGGACATACTCATCTCCAAACTCATCAAGTCGTGTATGTTAAATACATACTGCTTTTTATATGTCAATTATTCCTCGATAGAGTAAGGTTTTTTGTTTTTGTTTTTGTTTTTTTAATTGCAAGTGTCTGCAGAGAGCTTCTATAGGTTTGGGGGTCGGGAAATTCCCATAGGTGTGCCCCGTGAGCCTCAGCACCTAGGGTGTGTGTAGTGGCTATTCTGCCTTTATCTGTATTGAATTTTTTTAAAAATTATTTTCCCAGGCATTCCACAACCGCTCAACTTTTCGCCCAAGTTCAAGTTCCTGCTTTTTTCTTCACAGAAGTCGATTGTGGGCGCCAGTTCCCACATTGCTCTCATCCTAAGTAGCAGCAACTTGCGGGCTGATGCCTGTGTCCAGCCCTAGAAGAGCCTCCGTACCTAGAAGAAAACCTCCCGTCCTGGGGGTCACGGCGCAGGGCTGAGCTCCCATCCTCGCAGGGAGGGGCGGATGCACCTGCCCCTGCAGATCTGTGTCCAGGTCTGTGTTATCCACACCCACATCTCCGTCTGCAGGAAGAGGCTCCGCAGCAGGCAACAGCTTCCATCTGCGAGCCTCATTTAATCCCCACGAGGATCCTGTAGAGGTTTCCTATGTTCACCTCTGTTTTATAGACGAGGACGCTGGCTCTGGGAGGAGTAAAGCCGTGCAGCAGTCCCCCGGTTAACTCCCAGCACAGAACCCGGCCTCCCCGGTTCAGAAACAAAAGTGAGCTCCCTCCTCCCTGCTTGCCGGCGAAACTCTCGCTGCCTGTTGAACGTCTCCACCTGGATGCCGCGGCTTCCCCAGACTCCCAGTGCCCCCGGGCAACGCCTTCCTCTCTCCCCATCTTTCCAAATTTTCTCTGCAGCAAGTTTCCCTCCTCCAAGTTTCTCCCCCTTCTCCAGCCTTCACGTTCAGTCCCGGGTCTCTGTGCCGCACAGGACTCAGCTGCCATAACACCAGCTGACGTCTCAGCACCCCCGAAAGCTGAGACTTTCCAGGACAAGAACTGCTTTGGAGTCCTCTCGGGCCCCAGCACGACCTGCTACACTGCAAACTACTGCAAAGAACCTTTCAAGACTGGAGAGATGGAGCACCCCAAGTCTATTTTATAGATGGAAAGGTGGGGGGTCAAAGAGGAGATGCCACAATAACAGACAGTGACTATGAAACTCTCGCTTTGTCAAGATACAGATCAAAGCACTGGGCACGCACTGACTCATCTCACGATCCCTAAAACACTCACGTTAGACACTATTGTTATTCCTCTTACCAATGGGGAAACTGAGTCACAGCAAAATTAAGCAACTTGCCCAAAGATCCTCAGCTAGGAAGGGAAGAAGGTGGCCTTTGAACTTGAGCTCCCCATCCACAGTCTGCAGTCCTTCAGACTGGAGCACATTGTAGAAATTAACAATGTCATCCCAACAACCCTTATAAAACACTTTTGGGCCGGGCGTGGTGGCTCATGCCTGTCATCCCAGCACTTCGGGAGGCCGAGGCAGGTGGATCACCTGAGGTGAGTTCGAGACCAGCCTTACCAACAAGGTGAAACCCTGTCTCTACTAAAAATACAAAAATTAGCCGGGTGTGGTGGCAGGCGCCTGTAGTCCCAGCTACTCGGGAGGCTGAGACAGGAGAATTCCTTGAACCCGCGAGGCGGAGGTTGCAGTGAGCCGAGATTGTGCCACTGCACTCCAGCCTGGGCGATGGAGCAAGACTCCATCTCAAAAACAAAACAAAACAAAACAAAACAAAACAAAAAACACTTTTGAGTTCTGACTTTATTTCTTGCTGTTTTCTTATTTTTCATGGAACTCATCTTAATGATTTCACGTTTACCAATCACGTATATTTGGACATGATTTCATGGCCACAGGGCAACCTCTAGAAGCATGATTCCTTTCCTAAGAATGAGGAAGGATGTGGTCAGTGTGTTCCTAAAATTATGATACTGCTTTGTAAGATAACATGTTTTGTTCATTTTATTTCGTCTTTTTATTTTGAAGCAGGGTCTCGCTCTGTCACCCAGGCTGGAGTGCAGTGGAGCAATCTCAATTCACTACAGCCTCTGCCTCCTGGGCTCAAGCCATCCTCTCACCTTGGCCCCCCAAGTAGCTGGGACTATAGGCACACATCACCCCACCCAGTTAATTTTTGTATTTTTTGTAGAGCTAGGGTTTCACCATGTTGCCCGGGCTGTTCTCAAACTCCTAAACTCAAGCAATCCGCCCACCTTGGCTTCCCAAAGTGCTGGGATTACAGGCGTGAGCCACTGCGCCTGGCCCAATTTTATTTCTTATTATTTTGCATGCCATTGTGAATGTATGAACTGTTTCTCTCTATTTAGATCTTTAATTTCCCTCAGCAATCTTTTGCAGTTTTTAGTGTACACGTCTTGCACTTCTTTATTAAAATTTTTTCTATTCATTTTATTTTTGAGGCTTTGTAAATAAAATTACTCTCCTAATTTCATTATTGAATTATTTTTGTCAGTATTAGACATATGATTGATTTTAGTGAATATGTCTTCATCGTGCTAGGAACTTTGTTGTTGTTGCTGCTGTTGTTGTTATTGTTGAGACAGAGTTTCGCTCTTGTTGCCCAGGCTGGGGTGCAATGGCGCAATCTTGGCTCACTGCAACCTCCACCTCCCGAGTTCAAGCAATTCTCCTGCCTCAGCCTCCTGAGTAGCTGGGATTACAGGCATGCACCACCACGCCTGGCTAATTTTTTGTATTTTTAGTAGAGATGGGGTTTCACCATGTTGACCAGGCTGGTCTCAAACCCCTGACCTCAGGTGATCCACTCCCCTCAGCCTCCCAAAATGCTGGGATTACAGGCGTGAGCCACCACATCCAGCCCTTGCTAGAAATTTATTGTACTTTTCAGCTTCATAATTTCCATTTACTTTTATGCTTTAATAATTTCCCAAGGTAACATTATGGTCACTTCCTGTAACTAATATTTCTTACTCTTTTGATTTATTAGGGTCTGGATTACTCTCCTTCAAGTTTCTTGTGCTAGCCTAATGGCTTGGATGTTGTTGTTCAATGCAATTTTACTTTATTTTTGTTCCATTTATTTTTAGCAGCTTTGTTTAGCTATAATTGTTGTACTAAAAACCCTCTCACTTAATGAACACAACTAGATGAATTTGGACACAGGCAATAACACCTTAGAAGACATTCACGTGCATGCATTGTTGGTTTTTCCGCTTCTCACAGGAAATTTCCATCTCCACGCTACACATGGGGAAATAGAGGCTCACAGAGGAGAAAGGACGTGGTTCAGGTCACACCTGTCCCTGGTCTTCCAGGCTGAGGAGCAGAGAGACCACCCACCTTAGTGCTGCAAGAGTTTAACACATAGCTTGGGCTCCCTCTTGTGGCCACAGTGGAGAAACTCCCTACTTAGTTCATTTTTATTTTTTCCATCTGGCATTCATTTTTTTATTCAGTAAGTATTTGTTGGTCCTGTCCTGTGTGCCAGACACTGACGCTCTAAAGGTCCATCAATATACAAAACAAACACCCTTTCCATGGAAGAGCTTATATTCTTGCAGAAGGAGAGGGGCAGTAACTCACAGGCATTATACAGTCACAGTCAGCTAGAAGGTGAACGAGTGATTTGGATAAATGAGAAAGTGCAGCGGTGGTCCAGGGGGTCTGGAGGGTGCAAAGCTCAATAGGGGGAATAGCGTGGCAGTTGCAGACAGAGGGGTAGGAAGAGGGAAGTGGCAGGAAGAGAATGCAGAGGGGTGAGGGTTGGGGCCACAGGTCCTGTGTAGAGCCCTGTGGTCACCATGATTACCCTGAGTGAGCTGGGAAGTAACACAAATGACTCCAAATAGAAGCGCCTTCATGGAGCATTCTTCTTCCCAGACTTCCACTAGAAATCTGAGCTGCCTCTCACAGCAGGGGACGTGTCATCCCATTAGACTTCAAACGTCCTCAGCAATTCCCTGCCTCCTTCTTTCTAGGAGTCAGGATTCCTCAGCCTTGCTCTAGACCTGCATCTGGTGACTCCTAGAAACCCGTCCTGGAAGTCTCACAAGGCTCTTCACACTCACAGTTTGTGATATGATGACCCCAGAGTTGTGCAGTGCACAACCTACACAGCTGGACATGATGGGCCTGGCGCTCTTCCTCTGTGCTCCCACTGCGCTCTGTGCTGACTATGTCATTCCACTGGGTGGTGCCATGTCGACTTCTCTCCTCTCCTCTCAATATCCTGTAAGGATAAGATAGGATCAAAGTTCTATCCACGTCCCTGGTACTCAGAAGAGGAGCTGAAACATTGGCGACCACTCATTAGCACTCTACTTAACAGAACAAATTGCCCAGGTAGTTATGATTAGATTTCTATAAAAGGCTGAATAATTACAGAAAGGCTCTAGAAACTAGTGTATAATTATGTAGAGGCGCTGGCAGTATGTAGAGTCATGGAAATCAGCTAAGGAATCGTGGTGCAGTCTCAGGAACCAGCTGGATAATTGCACCAGGAGCTCCCAGAACCAGCTGGATAATTATAGTGGAGTTCCTGGAACTCAACGGTTAATTACCATGTACTTATGGCATCAGCAGTAATAATAGAAGGGTCCCAAATGCAGACACTAGGGAAAGTCTGGAGACACTTTGATTGTCACAAGCCAGAGGAGAGGGGGATGCTTCTGGGTGACAGTGGGTGGAGGCGGGGGATGCACAGGACAGCTCCTCCCCCAAGGAATAACCTAGCCCAGAATGTCAATGGTGTTACCCAGAAAAAAACAGGGTTCCTTCGCCTGGTGAGTAGCAAACAACTCTCCTGAGAATGCAGGTGATATGGTTTGGCTCTGTGTCCCCACCCACATCTCACCTGGTATTGTAATAATCCCCACGTGTCGGCAGGGGGCGGTGGCTCATGCCTGTAATCCCAGGGCTTTGGGAGGCCGAGGCGGGCAGATAACGAGGTCAGGAGATCAAGACCATCCTAGCTAACACAGTGAAACCCCGTCTCTACTAAAAATACAAAAAATTAGCTGGGCGTGGTGGCGTGCACCTGTAGTCCCAGCTACTCAGGAGGCTGAAGCAGGAGAATCGCTTGAACCTGGGAGGTGGAGCTTGCAGTGAGCCAAGATTGTGCTGTTGCACTCCAGCCTGGGTGACAGACTGAGACTCTGTCTCAAAATAATAATAATAATCCCCACGTGTCATGGGAGGGACCCGTGGGAGGCAACCGAATCATGGGAGCAGGTTTTTCCCATTCTGTTCTCGTAATAGTGAATAAGTCTCATGAGATCTGATGGTTTTATAAATGGGAGCGCCCCTGCACATGCTTTCTTGCCTGCTGCCATGTAAGACATGACTTTGCTCCTCCTTCATCTTCCGTCATGATTGTGAGCCCTCCCCAGCCAAGTGGAACTATGAGTCCATTAAACTTCTTTCCTTCGTAAATGAACCTGTCTCGGGTATGTCTTTATTAGCAGCATGAGAACAAACTAATACAGAGGTTTTGATCAAGAAGAGTTTTATGACTTGACACAAGTATGGAGGGCACTGGTCGTATTCTTCAAAGCAGTGTCTCCTGGAGGAAAAGGGACAGGAAGGTTCTATGGGGTGAGGGAGCGGGGAGAGGGCTCGTCATTGCATGTAGAGGAGGGTCCCAGTCACGCAGATGCAGCGAGTCATCATACCAGCGCACGGGTCTCATGTTATGGTAATGAGACTACAGCTCCTCCCGGGATGGAGACTTGAGCACAGCAGTGAAGAAAGTTCATTCGGGTTCATCTCTGAGTTGCCAGGGCCTGTCAGAAGCTGGTTCCAACCAATGAGTGGCTGCATTCCACACAGGGTTTGGAGAAAAACAGGCTGCAGGGCAGAAGGCTGTAAAACATGCTGATTGCTCAAGTTGATTAAATTCCTATAATCCCTGGAAGACCCTCCCTGTCTCCCTACAGTAGTGCATGGGTTTAGAAATTTTCTTTAAAAGACTATTTTTAGCTGGGCACGGTGGCTCATGCCTGTAATCCCAGCACTTTGGGAGGCCGAGGCGGGCGGATCATGAGGTCAGGAGATTGAGACCATCCTGGCTTAACACGGTGAGACCCCATCTCTACTAAAAATACAAAAAAAAAATTAGTTGGGCGTGGTGGCGGGCACCTGTAGTCCCAGCTACTCAGGAGGCTGAGGCAGGAGAATCGCTTGAACTCGGGAGGCAGAGCTTGCAGTGAGCCAAGATTGTGCCACTGCACTCCAGCCTGGGCGACAGAGCGAGACTCTGTCTCAAAAAAAAAAAAATAATAATAATAATAAGAAGAAGAAGAAGAAGAAGAAGAAAAATTTTTTTAAAAGACTATTTTTAGAGCAGGTTCAGGTTCATAGTAAAATGAGGGGAAGGTAAAGATTTTCCATGTACTCCCTACACTGACACCTACATAGCTTCCCCCATTACCAGCATCCCCTACCAGAGCGGTATTTTTATTACAATTGATGAGCCTGCATTGATACATTGTAATCACCCAAAGTCATATTAGGGCTCGCTTAGTCTTCCTGTTGTACATCCTATGAGTTCAAGCAAATGTCTAATGACAGGCATCCACTCTCTCGGAGTTAGACAGAGGAGAGCCATTGCCCTAAAATTCCTCTGTGTACCACCTATTCATCCTTCGTTCACCCAACTCCTGGCAGCCCTGATCTTTTCCTGTCTCCATACTTTGCCTTTTCCAGAATGTCATATTGTTGGAATCAGACAATACGTAGCCTTTTCAGATGGGCTTCTACCACTTAGTAATATGCATTTAAGGTTCCTCCATGTCTTTTCATGGCTTGATAGCTCATTTCTATCTATTTATTTATTTTTGAGATAGAGTCTCGCTCCGTTGCCCAGGCTGGGGTACAGTGATGGGATCTCCGCTCACTGCAACCTCCGTCTCGCAGGTTCAAGCGATTCTCCTGCCTCAGCCTCCCCAGTAGCTGGGATTACAGGCACGTGCCACCATGCCCAGCTAATTTTTGTATTTTTAGTAGAGACAGGGTTTCACCATGTTGGTCAGGCTGGTCTCAAACTCCTGACCTCCGGTGATCCGCCCGCCTCGGCCTCCCAAAGTGCTGGGATTACAGGCGTGAGCCACCACGCCCAGCATCATTTCTTTTTCTTTTCTTTTCTTTTTGTTTGTTGTTGTTGTTGAGGCAAAGTTTCACTCTTGTCACCCAGGCTGGAGTGCATTGGCACGATCTTGGCTCCCTGCAACTTCCGCCTCCAAGGTTCAAGCAATTTTCCTGCCTCAGCCTCCCAAGCAGCTGGGATTACAGGCACCTGCCACCACACCTGGCTAATTTTTGTATTTTTAGTAGAGACGGGGTTTTGCCATGTTGACCAGGCTAGTCTCGAACTCCTGACCTTGTGATCCGCCCGCCTTGGCCTCCCAAAGTGCTGGGATTACAGGCGTGAGCCACTAGAGTCTCTGTGAAAAGGAATGGAAGGATGTGGTGTGATGCAGCACACATCACCAGGTCCCTGTCATAAATTTGCTTTCGTTGCTACCATTTTTCGGCCTGGGATAAATTGTTTCAAATCCAGTTGCACTCCCGTCACTCAGTTAAAATTTACCCTCTGGCCGGGCGCGGTGGCTCACACCTGTAATCCCAGCACTTCGGGAGGCTGAGGCAGGCGGATCACCTGAGGTCAGGAGATCAAGACCAGCCTGGCCAACATGGTGAAACCCCATCTCTACTAAAAATACAAAAACTTAGCCAGGCGTGGTGGCACGTGCCTGTAGTCCCAGCCACTCAGGAGGCTGAGGCAGGAGAATCGTTTGAACCCGGGAGGCGGAGCTTGCAGTGAGCTGAGATTGCTGCACTCCAGCCTGAGCGATAGAACGAGACTTTGTCTCAAAACAGAACAAAAAAAGCTTACCCTCCATGATGCAGCAATCCCACTACTGGGTATATGCCCAAAGAAACTGAAACCAGTGTGTGGAAGAGATGTCTGCACCCCCATGTGTATTGCAGCGTTATTCACAATAGCCAACATATGGAATCATCTAAGTCTCCATCAGTGGACAATGGATAAAGGAAATGTATATATACACAGTGGAAATACTATCCAGCCTTAGAAAGGAAGGAAACCCTGTCATTTACAGTATGAATGTAATTGTCAACCTTCAGGACATCATGCCACATGAAATAAGCCAGATACAGAAAGACAAATATCGCACAACCTCACATATACATGGAATATTAAAAAGTTGAACTCAGGCCTTCAAGACTAGCCATGGCCAACGTGGCGAAACCTACTTGGGAGGCTGAGCCCGGTGGCTTACGCCTGTCATCTCAGCACTTTGGGAGACCAAGGCGGGCAGATCACCTGAGGTTAGGAGTTCAAGACCAGCCTGACCAATATGGAGAAACCCTGTCTCTACTAAAAATTCAAAATTAGCCAGGCGTGGTGGTGCATGCCTGTAATCCCAGCTACTCAGGAGGCTGAGGCAGGAGAATCACTTGAACCCGGGAGGCAGAGGTTGCGGTGAGCCAAGATCATGCCATTGCACTCCAGCCGGGCGACAGAGTGAGACTCTGTCTCAAAAAAAAAAAAAAAAAAAAAAAAAAGAAGAAGAAGTTGAACTCACAGAAGCAGAGAGCAGAATGGTGGTGACCAGGGGCTTGGGAAGGGGAGTAGGGATTGGGAAGATCGTGGTCACAGGGTACAAAATTTTAGATAGAAAAAAATAAATTCAAGAGATCTATTGTGCAACATGGCGACTAATTAGTGAAAATGTATTATGTACTTAAACATAGTTAGCAGAGTAGATCATAAGGGCTCTCACCACAAACACAAAAATGTGGCCACGAACGGTGGCTCACACCTATAATCCCAGCACTTTGGGAGGCTGAGGCAAGTGGATCACTTGAGGTCAGCAGTTTGAGACCAGCCTGGGCAACATGGCCAAACCCCATCTCTACGAAAAATACAAAAATTAGCCAGCCGGGCGTGGTGGCTCACGCCTGTAATCCCAGCACTTTGGGAGGCCAAGTTGGGCAGATCACCTGAGGTCAGGAGTTCAAGACCAGCGTGACCAACATGGAGAAACCCCATCTCTACTAAAAAATAAAAAATTAACCGGGTGTGGTGGCGCATGCCTGTAATCTCCGCTACTTGGGACGATGAGGTAGGAGAATTGCTTGAACCCGGGAGGCGGAGGTTGTGGTGAGCCAAGATCATGCCACTGCACTCCAGCCTGGGCAACAAGAGCAAAACACCATCCCAAAAAAAAAAAAAAAAAAAAAAAATTAGTCAGGCATGGTGGCACACACCTGTAATCCCAGCTACTCGGGAGGCTGAAGCACAAGAATCACTTGACCTGGGAGGTGGAGGTTGCCGTGAGCCGAGATCGTGCCCCTGCACTCCAGCCTGAGTGACAGAATGAGACTCTGTCTCAGAAAAAAAAGTGAGGTGATGGATATGTTAAACATCTTGATTATGGTAATTATTTCACAATGTATACATATGTCAAAACATCATGTTGTACACCTTAAACATATTACTTTTTTTTTGAGATGGAGTCTCGCTCTGTTGCCCAGGCTGGAGTGCAGTGGCTCAATCTCAGCTCACTGCAATCTCTGCCTCCTGGCTTCACGCCATTCTCCTGCCTCAGCCTCCTGAGTAGCTGGGACTACAGGCGCCCGGCTAATTTTTGTATTTTTTTTTAGTAGAGATGGGGTTTCACCGTGTTAGCCAGGATGGTCTCGATCTCCTGACCTCGTGATCCACCTGCCTCGGCCTCCCAAAGTGCTGGGATTACAGCCATGAGCCACCGCGCCTGACCAGATATATACGCTTTTATTTGTCAATCATATCTCAATTAAGCGGGGGAAAAAATTGGTAAGGCTACTTTTGGAAACACTTTGACACTATTTCAAAAAATTGAAACTAACAATCCCTATAGCGCAATCATTCCATTCCTATATGTATACTCTTAAAAAATTCTTCACATATGCACCAAGAAACATGTAAAAAATGTCTGTTACATAATAGGGAAAGTAAAATAAATAGAAATAGAAAAGTAACTAAAATAAAAGAAACCCATGTGACCATCAACAGGTACAAAAATACAAAAACTGTGATATAGACCTGTATTGGAGAGCTTCAAACTATGGCACTGAAAATGATTTCACAAATCATTTCAAAAAAAATTCATGGTTTCTGTTGTCATTTTTACCAAGCTCATTCCAATATATGGTTTAGAGACACTATCTTAAACAAATAAGGGGTCAGGTGCAGTGGCTCACGCCTATAAACCCAGCACTTTCGGAGGCTGAGGCAGGCAGATTACCTGAGGTCAGGAGTTTGAGACCAGCCTGGACAACATGGTGAAACCCTGTCTCTACTAATAATACAAGAATTAGCCAGGCGTGGTGGTGCATGCCTGTAATCCCAGCTCTTCGGGAGGCTGAGGCAGAAGAATCGCTTGAACCCGGGAGGCAGAGATTGCAGTGAGCCGAGATCATTCCACTGCACTCCAGCCTGGGCGACAGTGTGAGACTGTCTCAGAACTTAAAGTAGAATAAAATAAAATAATAAAATAAAACAAATAAGGGAACAACAAGCACGGTTACTTCTGCAGAGGAGGAAAGTGGAGGATGAGAATGGAAGGAGATTCCAGGTAGATGAGGTGGTTGGGATAAGATTGTAGCTCTGAATCGGATGATGGGCTAAGTGAGGCCATTTCGTTAATGTTTCATAATTTAAGCTGTTTTATAGATTCTCTTTTATTTATGAAAAATACATAATACATGTTTGGTAAAGTGATCAAACTTTCTTGATCAAGATATCAAAAGAGAGACCCAAGATTTTATTTTCTATTTCTTTTTTTTCTTTTTTTTTTTTTTGAGACAGAGTCTCGCCCTGTCTCCCAGGCTGGAGTGAGGTGGCGCCATCTCAGCTCACTGCAAGCTCCGCCTCCCGGGTTCACGTCATTCTCCTGCCTCAGCCTCCCGAGTAGCTGGGACTACAGGCACTCACCACCGTGCCTGACTAATTTTTTGTATTTTTAGTAGAGACGGGGTTTCACCATGGTCTCGATCTCCTGACCTTGTGATCCGCCCGCCTCGGCCTCCCAAAGTGCTGGGATTACAAGCATGAGCCACCACGCCCGGCCTCTCTTTATTTCTATATGTATCAGTTAGCTATTGCTGTGTAACAAATCACCTCAAAGGGAGCAGCTTCAAACAACACGTTTATTATCTCCCGATTTCCGTGAATCAGGGATCTGAGCACAGCCCGGCCGGGTCTTCAGCTTCAGTGTCTCTCCTGGGGCTGCAGTCAAGGGGCCAGCAGCTTTGTGGCCGTCTCAAGGCTCTGTTGATTTCATGGCATTGCTGACAGTTCAATTCTTTGCTGACTCTTGGCCAGAGGCCACCCCTCAGTTCCTTGCCATAAAGGTTTTCTGCAACAGGGTAGCTTGTTTCATCAAAGTATGCAAACTAAGCAGGCAAAAAGAGTCTGCTAACAGAATGCAAGTCACACAATCATCCTTAAAAGGACAGGATTACATGACGCTATAAATACCAGGAGGTGAGGATTATTGGGGACCATCTGGGAGGCTGCCTACCACACCACACAAGGCAAACCTTATGAATATGTATGGATTACATACGTTGCTTTCAGGCTTCCACCAAAAATAGGATTGCCTTACAGCTCTACCAGCCTAGGACCCACCCCAGCAGGTGTGGTTTGCTTGTTTTAAGGGAGCAGAGACAGAGGGTTCCTTATATCCCACGGTGAAGCCCTACAGGCACAGCAGGGCAGCTGCTTAAGGTGGAGAGGGAGTCTAACCGGTTTTCTCATCATGCTTAGGGCAGAAAGCATCATCTCTATTTTGCCAAGTAAGACTCACCACTGAGCAGTCCCTCTCTTTCCTCTGTATTACACCAACACTTCACATAAACGTCTAAACCTCATATAACCTCTAAGCAGAGATAGGCTTCATACAGGAATTTAGCCAGAATGCCACATTATTTTTCCTTGTTGCAGAGAGTAGCATCTATCTTATGGGAAGAGTCATAGAAAGCCCTGCAGAGTTTGCTGTAAGAAAATAGTCAGGCCGGGCCAGGCGCGGTGGCTCACGCCTGTAATCCCAGCACTTTGGGAGGCCGAGGCAGGTGGATCACGAGGTCAGGAGATCGAGACCATCCTGGCCAACATGGTGAAACCCCATCTCTACTAAAAATACAAAAAATTAGCCGGGCATGTTGGCGGTCGCCTGTAGTCTCAGCTAATCAGGAGGCTGAGGCAGGAGAACGGCGTGAACTCGGGAGGCGGAGCTTGCAGTGAGCCAAGATCGCGCCACTGTGCTCCAGCCTGGGCCACAGAGCGAGATTCTATCTCAAAAAAAAAAAAAAAAAAAAAAGAAAAAAGAAAATGCTCAGGATGGGCGTGGTGGCTCACACCTATAATCCCAGCACTTTAGGAGGCTGAGGCAGGTGGATCATGACGTCAGGAGTTCGAGACCAGCCTGGCCAACATGGTGAAACCCCGTCTCTACTAAAAATACACAAAAAAATTAGCCAGGCGTGGGGGCAGGCGCCTGTAATCCCAGCTACTTGGGAGGCTGAGGCAGGAGAATAGCTAAAACCTGAGAGGTGGAGATTGCAGTGAGCCGAGACTGCATCACTGCACTCCAGCCTGAACAACAGAGGGAGACCCCACTTCAAAAAAAAAAAAAAAAAAAAAGGCCAGGCGCGGTGGCTCACGCCTGTAATCCCAGCACTTTGGGAGGCCGACTGAGGCGGGCGGATCACCTGAGGTCGGGAGTTCGAGACCAGCCTGCCTGACATGGAGAAACCCCGTCTCTACTAAAAAATACAAAATTAGCTAGTCGTGATGGTGCATGCCTGTAATCCCAGCTACTCGGGAGGCTGAGGCAGGAGAATCGCTTGAACCCAGGAGGCGGAGGTTGCGGTGAGCCAAGATTGCACCATTGCACTCCAGCCTGGACAACAAGAACGAAACTCTGTCTCAAAAAAAAAAAAAAGAAGGAAAAAGAAAATGGTCACAATGGACTCATCTTACACTTTTTTTCTAGAAGGAAGAATCACCGTGAGTGTGATGGGATAGGTCTCTGGATCCATCAAAGGGCTTTCCTTAGGGTCTCTTAGGACAATGTTCTTAAAGCTTTAATGTGAATACAAGTCACCTGGGATCTTGTTCAGCTGCAGATTCTAAACCAGCGGCACTGGGCTGGGGTCTGCCTTTCTGACGTCCTAACAAGCTCCCAGGTGAAACTAGTGCTGCTGGTCTATGGTCCACACCTGGATTAGCAAGAAGCCAGGTGAGGAGCGTCAGCAGTGGGGTAACATGGGGAATTGTGTGTCGAGAAAGACCGCACTAGGGCTGGGCTGGGCAGGGCTGGGCTGGGCTGGGCTGGGCTGGGCTGGGCTGGGCTGGGCTGGGGGCTCAGGCCTGTAACCCCAGCACTTTGAGAGGTCAAGGCAGGAAGATCGCTTTAGCTCAGGAGTTCAAGACCAGCCTGGGCAACATAGTGAGCCCTCATCTCTACAATTTATTTTTTTTCCTTTTGAGACGGAGTCTCGCTCTGTCGCCCAGACTGGAGTGCAGTGGTGTGATCTCAGCTCACTGCAAGCTCCTCCTCCAGGGTTCACCCCCATTCTCCTGCCTCAGCCTCCCAAGTAGCTGGGACTACAGGCACCCATCACCATGCCCAGCTAATTTTTTGTATTTTTAGTAGAGATAGGTTTTCACCGTGTTAGCCAGGATGGTCTTGATCTCCTCACCTTGTGATCCACCTGCCTCAGCCTCCCAAAGTGCTGGGATTACAGGCATGATTTTTTTTTTTTTTTTATTAGCTGGGTGTGGTAGTGCATGCCTGCTTTTTTTTTTTTTTTTTTTTTTTTTGAGACAGAGTCTTACTCTGTTGCCTAGGCTGGAGTGCAGTGGCACGATATTGGCTCACTGCAACCTCCACCTCCTGGGTTCAAGCAATTCTCCTGCCTCAGCCTCCTGAGTAGCTGGGACTGCAGGCGCCCACCACCACGCCTGCCTAATTTTTTTTTTTTTTTTATTTTTAGTAGAGATGTAGTTTCACTATGTTGCCCAGCCTGGTCTCGAACTCCTGACCTCAGGTGATCCACCTGCCTCGGCCTCCCAAAGTACTGGGATTACAGGCGAGAGCCACCATTCCCAGCCTTTTTTTTTTTTTTTTTCTCTATCTTTCAGCTACTACTTTTTCTCTTCAGCTACTCAGAAGGCTGAGGTGGGAGGATGGCTTGAACCTGGGAGGTCAAAGCTGCAGTGAGCTCTGATTGCACCCCTGCACTCCAGCCTGGGCAATAGAGCAAGACCCTGTCCCCCTACCCCCCCCCCAAAAAAGAAGAGAAAGACCACACTAGTGCAGTGGTTCTGAACCAGGGACAACCTTGCTCCCCAGGGGACATTTGGCTATGTCTGGAGACATTATTGGTTGTCATAACTTCTGAGCAGGGGCTGTTCCTGGTACCTCGTGGGTAGAGGCCAGGGATGCTACTAAACAATCCTTAGTGCCCAGGGCAGCACCCACACCACAGAAGGATCTGTTCCTGCCAAGCAGAGAAGACACAGGAGTTGGCTGGGCACGGTGGCTCATGCCTGTAACCCCAGCACTTTGGGAGACTAAGGCGGGTGGATCACAAGGTCAGGAGTTCGAGACCAGTCTGGCCAATGTAGTGAAACCCCGTCTCTACTAAAAATACAAAAATTACCTAGGGGTAGTGGCAGGCGCCTATAGTCTCAGCTACTCGGGAGGCTGAGGCAGGAGAATCGCTTGAACCCGGGAGGCAGAGGCTGCAGTGAGCTGAGGTCACGCCACTACACTCCAGCCTGGGTGACAGAGCAAAACTCCATCTCAAAAAAAAAAAAAAGGCTGGGCATGGTGGCTCATGTCTGTAATCCCAGCACTTTCGGAGGCCGAGGTTGGTGGATCATGAGGTCAGGAGATCAAGACCATCCTGGCCAACATGATGCAACCCCATCTCTACTAAAAATACAAAAATTAACTGGGTGTGGTGGTGTGAGCCTGTAATCCCAGCTACTCGGGAGGCTGAGGCAGGAGAATCACTTGAACTAGGGAGTCAGAGGTTGCAGTGACCTGAGATCTCGCCACTGCACTCCAGCCTGGGCGACACAGCCAGACTCCATCTCTTTAAAAAAAAAAAAAAAAAGTCCCACATGGGGCCGTGTGATGGGGGATCCCACTCTCCACCTCAAAGGATAGAATGGAGACCACCTTTCCCTCCACAGAGGAAGGCAGAACCAGACTTCCCACTAAGACTCACACTGACAGGGACCTCTTTCCAAGTAGCAAAAAGGTTCATACACGGAAAGCGGAAAATGACAAATTATGACTTGCCACGGTGCATAGCAGCCAAGGTGGTTCCCAAAATAAAACCTCTTCCCACACACTTTGTGCCAGGTGCCCCATGTCTTTTTTTTTTTTTTTTTTTTTTTTTTTGTAATTTAAGGAGATCGACAAACCTGTGGGTGAGAAGGTTGGTAGATGCTGAGTTTTTCCTTCAACATCTTATTATAAAAATTTTTCAAGCATAGAGAAGAGTTGAAAGAATCTTAGAATGAATACCCCATCCACACCACCCAGACACCCAGACTCAACCATTCACAATTTTTTTTTTTTTTTGAGACAGAGTCCCGCTCTGTCACCCAGGCTAGAGTGTAGTGGCATGATCTTGACTCACTGCAACCTCTGCCTCCCGGGTTCAAGCGATTCTCCTGCCTCAGCCTCCCACATAGCTGGGATTGCAGGTATCTGCCACCATGCCCAGCTAAAATTTTTTTTGTATTTTTAGTAGAAATGGGGTTTCACCATGTTGGCCAGGCTAGTTTCGAACTCTTGACCTCAAGTGATCTGCCTGCCTTGGCCTCCCAAAGTGCTGGGATTACAGGCGTGAGCCAACATGCCCAGCTAATTTTTGTATTTTTAGTAGAAACAGGGTTTCATTATGTTGACCAGGCTGGTCTCGAACTCTTGACCTATTGATCTGCCAGTCTCGGCCTCCCAAAGTGCTGGGATTTTCAGGTGTGAGCCACCACACCCGGCCGTTGCACACATCTTAAGTACACCATTAACTGTGGGGTTTTTTTTGTTTGTTTATTTATTATTTATTTATTGAGCTGGAGTCTCGCTCTGTCACCAGGCTGGAGTGCAGTGGCATGATCTCAGCTCACTGCAACCTCCGCCTCCCGGGTTCAAGCGATTCTCCTGCCTCAGCCTCCCGAGTAGTTGGGACTACAGGTGTCCGCCACCACGCCCGGCTAATTTTTGTATTTTTGGTAGAGACAGGGTTTCACCATGTTGGCCAAGATTGTCTCGATCTCTTGACCTCATGCTCCGCCTGCCTCCGCCTCCCAAAGTACTGGGATTACAGGCGTGAGCCACCATTCCCGGCCTAAGTGTGTTTTAAAATTATATACTGAAGCCCCTATGGAGACATAGAACATGGCCATTGTCACAGCAAGCTCCCAAATGCACCTGCCCAGTCACATCCTGCCTTTACGCCCCTGGAGGCCACCACTCTTCTGATATATTTTTTTTTTCCACTGTAGACTAATTTAGACTGTTCTGGGACTTCACACAAGCAGAATCATAAACTCTCAGAAAACTGAACTCTCCTGTCTGGCTTCTTCCACTCAGCTCAATGTTTCTGAGATTCATCTATGCTGCTGTGTGTGTCCACAGTCCGTTCATTTTTACTGCGGAGCAGGATTGCATTGTATGGGGTTCCGTGGTTTATTTATCCTTTCTTCTGCTGATGAACACCTGGCTGCTTCCAGTCTCGGGGGCTCTTGTGAACAAAGCTACTGTGAACATTTTTATTTATTTATTTATTTTTGAGACAAAGTCTTAGTCTCTTGCCCAGGCTGGAGTGCAGTGGCGCGATCTTGGCTCACTGCAACCTCCGCCTCATGGTGCAAGCGATTCTCTGCCTCAGCCTCCCGAGTAGCTGGGATTACAGACATTTGCCACTGCACCTGGCTAATTTTTTTTTTTTTTGTATTTTAGTAGAGACAGGATTTCACCATGTTGGCCAGGCTGGTCTCCAACTCCTGACCTCAGGTGATCCACCCATCTCAGCCTCCCAAAGTGCTGGGATTACAGGCGTGAGCCACCGCGCCCGGCCAACAAGTCTTTCAATCACACCTTTCATATGCAAACCAACCAGTCCAGAGCCCAGCCCCCAGTCACCTCCATTTCTGAGCTCTCACACTCAGGGCTGCTGTGCACCTGCCTTCATCACCCAGGGCCAGGAACCAGACCACTAGAGTAGGCCCAATGTCCCAGGCCCTGCTGAAATTATTCAAATTAGCTAATCATAAACCTGTTTACCCTGCTCCACCCACTCATTCCTGCAAAAACCAAATCCAGCTCTTGCCCTCGCTCCGCCCTCACTCCCTCTGCCTCTGATTCCCCGTGCTCCCCCGTGTGGCCTGCATGCTCCCTCGGCGCTGGTGCTCTCTGGGTGGCCTCCCTGGCCTGGCGTGTCCCTTCCTCTTGAGAACTGTGACAAACTGTCTTCTCAGTGGCCCATCTCATCTGCTGGGCCCCCCATACCTATGTATGAAAACATCTTGATGCTGGGCGCGGTGGCTCACGCCTGTAATCCCAGCACTTTGGGAGGCTGAGGCAGGTGGATCATGAGGTTAGTGTCACGCGCGTCCGTGTGAAGACAGTCCACCAAACAGGCTTTGTGTGAGCAACAAGGATGTTTATTTCACCTGGGTGCAGGCGGGCTGAGTCCGAAAACAGAGTTAGTAAAGGGTGGTGGGATTATCGTTAGTTCTTATAGGTTTTGGGATAGGTGGTGGAGTTAGGAGCAATGCTTTGTGGGCAGGGGGTGGATCTCACAAAGTACATTCTCAAGGGTGGGGAGATTGCAAAGAAACTTCTTAAGGGTGGGGAAGATTACAAAGTACATTGATCAGTTAGGGTGGGGTGGGAACAAATCACAATGGTGGAATGTCATCAGTTAAGGCTATTTTCACTTCTTCTGTGGATCTTTGGTTGCTTCAGGCCATCTGGATGTATAGGTGCAGGTCACAGGGGATATGATGGCTTAGCTTGGGCTCAGAGGCCTGACAGTTAGGAGTTCAAGAGCAGCCTGGCCAAGATGGTGAAACCCCGTATCTACTGAAAATACAAAAAATTAGCCGGGTGTGGTGGCATACACCTGTAGTCCCAGTTACTCGGGAGGCTGAGGCGGGAGAATTGCTTGAACCTGGGAGGCGGAGGTTGCAGTGAGCTGAGATCACACCATTGCACTCCAGCCTGGGCGACAGAGCGAGACTCTGCCTCAAAAAAAAAGAAAAGAAAAGAAAAGAAAAAAGAAATACATTGGGTTTGGAAGGCCGAGGAGGGTGGATTACGAGGCCAGGAGTTCAAAACCAGCCTGACCAACATGGTGAAACCTTGTCTCTACTAAAAATACAAAAATTAGCCGGGCGTGGTAGCACATGCCTGTAGTCCCAGCTACTCAGGAGGCTGAGGCAGGAGAATGGCGTGAACCTGGGAGGCAGAGGTTGCAGTGAGCCAAGATCATGCCATTGCACTCCAGCCTGGGCGACAGAGGGAGACTCCGCCTCAAAAAAAAAAAAAAAAGAAAGAAATACATTGGTGTAGTTCAGAAAGGTGGAACAACACAAAGGGTGGGGTGGGGGGGTGCAATTTAAACATTTTCTGATTGACAATTGGTTGAATTTTATCTGAAGACCCGGGATCAATAGAAAGGAAATGTTCAGGTTAAGATAAAGAATTGTGGAGACCAAGTTTTATTGTGCAGAGGAAGCTGACTTCAGAGAGAGAGAGCAGGTTGTAAAATGCTTCTTACAGGACCTAAAAGAGTGCCTGGGCCGGCCACAGTGGCTCACACCTGTAATCCCAGCAACTTTGGGAGGTCGAGGCAGGCGGATCACCTGAGGTCGGGAGTTCAAAACCAGCCTGGCCAACTTGGAGAAACCCTGTCTCTACTGAAAAATACAAAATTAGCTGGGTGTGGTGGTGCATGCCTGTAATCTCAGCTAGTCGGGAGGCTGAGGCAGGAGAATTGTTTGAACCCAGGAGGTAGAGGTTGCAGTGAGCCGAGATTGTGCCATTGCACTCCAGCCTGGGCAAAAAGAGTGAAACTCCGTCTCAAAAAAAAAAAAAAAAAAAAAAAAGAGTGTTTGGCTCTCCTGGGCCTGGAAAGGAAGAAGGAAAAACAAAGGGGAAAAGGGGTTCTCTAAAGAATGTGGATTTTTCCCACAAGAGACTTTTCAGGGCAATTTCAAAATATGGCAGAGAAACATGTTTTGGGGTAAAATATTTTTATTTTCTTCCTTGTGTTGTAATGCTATGCTAGAGTCAGATTGGAAAGTAAGTCACACTATATAGGGTTAAATACAACCCATCTGATGAGAATTTATGGTTGTAGGGCATGACTCCTTAAACGCCTTAGGTAGGAATCTGGGCAAGATAAAAAAAATCAGAGTTTAGTCCTCAGGGGTCATGGCGGGACAACAGGAGAAAGCGTCTCACCCATATTAAAAAAAAAAAAAAAAAGTGCAATGCCGGCTGGGCATGGTGCCTCACGCCTGTAATCCCAGCACTTTGGGAGGCCGAGGAGGGCGGATCACCTCAGGTCAGGAGTTCAGGATCAGCCTGGCCAACATGACGAAACCCTGTCTCTACTAAAAATGCAAAAATTACCTGGGTGTGATGGCATGCACCTGTAGTCCCAGCTACTCGGGAGGCCGAGGCAAGAGAATTGCTTGAACCCGGGAGGCGGAGGTTGCAGTGAGCTGAGATTGTGCCACTGCACTCCAGCCAGGGTGACGAGTGAAAACTCCGTCTCAAAAAAAAAAAAAAAGAATATTACAGTGAAAACCTAGATACTTATCACCTGGATTCTAGTCTACTGTTAAATCTTTTCTCTCTCCTTCCTTCCTTCCTTCCTTCCTTTTCCCTCCTTCCTTCCTTTCTTTATTCTTTCTTTCTCTCTCTTTCCTTTCTTTTTCCTTCCTTCCTTCCTTTCTCTTTCTTTTTCATTCTCTTTCTTTTCTTTCTTTCTTTCTTTCTTTCTTCCCTTTCTCTCTCTTTCTTTCCTTTCCCTTTCTTTCTTCTTTCTTTCTCTTTCTTTCTTTCTCTCTCTCTTTCTTTCCTTTCCCTTTCTTTCTTCTTTCTTTCTCTTTCTTTCTTTCTCTCTCTCTTTCTTTCCTTTCCCTTCCTTCTCTCCTTCCTTCCTTCCTTCTTTCCTTCCTTCCTTCTCTCTCTCTCTTTCTCTCTTTCTTTCCTTTCTCTCTCTCTTTCTTTCTTTCCCTTATCTTTCTTCCTTCCTTCCTTTCTTTGAAGACAGGGTCTGGCTATGCTGTCCCGGCTACAGTGCAGTGGTTATTCACAGGTGCAATCATACCCACACAGCAGCCTTGAACTTCTAGGCTCCAGTGATCCTCCTGCACCAGCCTCCTGAGTCACTGGGACCACAGGCTCATGCCACTGTACCTTGCTTAATATTTGTCTTCATTTGCCTTATTACCTATCCCTCCATCCATCTGTCTTATTTTCTTTTGGGATTAACTTCAAAAGAGACTGCAGACACTGCTACACTTTCTCCCAATACTATGCATGCACCTCATTAACATTTTTCAGTAAAATTTGTATACAGTGGAATGCACAAATCTTTTTTTTTTTTTTTGAGATGGAGTTTCACTTTTTCTCCCAGGCTAGAGTGCAGTGGTGTGCTCTCAGCTCACTACAACGTCCGCCTCCTGGGTTCAAGCGATTCTCCTGCCTCAGCCTCCCGAGTAGCTGGGATTACAGGCATGCGGCACCACAGCTGGCTAATTTTTGTATGTTTAGTAGAGACGGGGTTTCGCCATGTTGGCCAGGCTGGTCTGGAACTCCTGACCTCAGGCGATCCACCTGCCTCAGCCTCTCAAAGTGCTGGGATTACAGGTGTGAGCCACCGCGCCCGGCCAGAAATGCACAAATCGTAAGTGAGCGACAAATGCAGACACTGGTACAAAACGAACCCTCATCAAGATACAGAACGAGGCCCTTTATCCCAGGAATTTCCCCCAGCCCCCTTCCCAGTCACCCTGACCCTACTCACCCAGAGGCAACCACTGTTTTGATTATTTTTGCTACCATATGTTAATCCTGTCTGTTTGGAAAATCATCTAACTGAACTCATACAGTACATCCTCCTTTGTGGCTGACACTCAGCACGATAATTTTGAGACCGACCCATATTGCCGCATGCATTATTAGCTTGTGCCTTTTCATTGCTAAGTAGTATTCCGTTCTATGGCTATATGGCCTATCTTGGGCCATTCGCCTGTTGATAGGCATACAGGATGTTTCTAGCCTGCGGCTATTGTGAATAAAGCTGCTGTAAACAATTCTTGGTGTGGATACATATTTTCCTTTCTTTTGGGTAAAAGTAGAATTGTTGGCCGGGCGTGGTGGCTCACGCCTGTAATCCCAGCACTTTGGGAGGCCGAGGTGGGCAGATCACCTGAGGTCAGGAGTTTGAGACCAGCCTGGCCAACATGGTGAAACCCCGTCTCCACCAAAAATACAAAAATTAGCCGGGCATGGTGGTGTACACCTGTAGTCCCAGCTACTCGGGAGGCTGAGGCAGAAGAATCACTTAAACCCGGGAGGCGGAGGTTGCGGTGAGCCGAGGTCACACCATTGCACCCCAGCTTGGTGACACAGTGAGACTCCATCTAAAAAACAAACAAACAAACAAAAAAAAACAGTAGAATTGTTGGGTCATGGGATAGGTGTGGGCTTAGATTTGTAAGAACTGTCAGGCCTTTTCCTACAGGGTTTGTACCCTTTACTCTCTCATCGTATAACATTTGGGTGCTTCATTCCTGGAATCTTTGGATCTCAGGCCTGCTTTGGGCTGTTGGTATTTCACTGTGGTTGAATGCAGCTCTATTGTCAGATTTGTCCAAAGAAAGAAAACCAAAGAGATATATAGAGAGATACCAGTGGAGGTTTATTATGAGAACTTTTCTTACACAATTCTGGAGGCTGAGAAGTCCCACGACATGCTGTCTATAAGCTGAAGAACCAGGAAAGCTGGTGGTGTCATTCGGTCTGAGGCTAAAGGCATGAGGATCAGGAAGTTTGGTGTCCTAGGGCAAGAGAAAATGGATGTGCCAGTTAAGAAAACACAGTGAATTCGCCCTTCCTCTGCTTTTTGTTCTATTGAAGCCTCCAGCAGATCGGATGATGCCCGCCCACATTGGTGAGGGAGAAGTTCTTTACTCAGTCTACTGATTCAAATGCTCACCTCTTCCAGAAACACCCCCACAGACACATCCAGAAATAATGTCTTACCAGCTATCTGGGCATCCCTTAGGCCAGTCAAGTTGACGCATAAAATTAACCATGACATCAGCTTATTTAATAAACTGGCTATATCTGCATATTTGCTCATTTGCCTAATGAGTTATCTCTATCATGCTCTGTGAAAGTGGAGATTTTCATTCGTTTAGTTCACTGTTGAATTCCCAGGGCCTAGAACAATGCCTGGCACCTAGTAGCTGTCCAATAAATAAATACTTGCGGAATGAACAAACCAATGAATGTACGGATTGTTTTTTATTATGAATAGATCCCAGGGCTTACTTAACACAGCCTGGCAGCTATTAAACATTTAATCGAAAGAAAGGAGGGGAGAAAGAAGGAAGAAGGAAGGTAGCAATGAAGGAAAGAAGGAAGGAGGGAAGAAGGAGGGGAGGGAGGGAGGAAAGGAAGGAAGGAAAGTAAAAAGGAAGAGAGGGAGGAAGGAGGAAGGAAGGAAGGAAGTGGGGGAGGGAGGGAGGGAGGAAGGAAGGAAGGGAGGGAGAAAGAGGAAGGAAGGAAGGCCAGAAGGCAGGAAGAGGGAGGGAAGGAAAGAGGAAAGAAGGAAGGAAGGAACGAAGGAGGGAAGGAAGGGAGGGGGGAGGGAGGGAAAGAGGAAAGAAGGAAGGAAGGAAGGAGGGAAGGAAGGAAGGGAGGGGGGAGGGAGGGAAAGAGGAAAGAAGGAAGGAAGGAAGGAAGGAGGGAAGGAAGGAAGGGAAAGAGGAAAAAAGGAAGGAAGGAAGGAGGGAAGGAAGGAAGGGAGGGGGGAGGGAGGGAGGGAAAGATCGTAAGGATGACTGAACATCTCAAGGCTGAACAGCTTTACGTATTTATGCCTTTTCTGGTCATTTTCTTACGTATTTGTGAATTCATTCACTTACTTTGCTTTCCTCCTATTTGGGAGATGTCACTGTAGTAATTTTTAAAAAATCAACAACCGTCACCCCCGTAATAATTCGCGAGCACTTGTTAAGCACTTGCTCAGCAAACACTTCCCGCATGTTCACTCCATCTCCACAACAACCCTGTGGAATGAGTTAAGGTTGCTTTATTTCTTTCTTCCTTTCTTTTTTTTTTTTTGAGACAGAGTTTCACTCTTGTTGCCCAGGCTGGAGTGAAGTGGCGCGTCTTGGCTCACTGCAACCTCTGCCTCCCGAATTCAAGCGATTCTCCTGCCTCAGCCTCCTGAGTCGCTGGGATCATAGGCACGTGCCACCACGCTCAGCTAATTTTCGTTATTTTTAGTAGAGACGGAGTTTCGCCATGTTGGCCAGGCTGGTCTCGAACCCATGACTTCAGCTGATCCCCTCCCCCGCCTTGGTCTCCCAAAGTGCTGGGATTACAGGCGTGAGCCACTGGGCCTGGCCAAGGTTATTATTTTCATCCTATTTATGTGAACCAAAAGCACAGAGAGTTGAGAAAATTGTCTAAGGTCACCGAGCTAATAAGGAGCTGAGCCAGGGTTGAAACCAGATAATGTGGCTGCAAAGCATGAACTCTTAGTCATGCCAATCATGAACTAAAGAGCGTCCTTCATTTGTGTCTCTGTTCAAATATCATCCAAACGGAGAGAGAGACATTCCCTGAGCACCTTCTATTATATAAGTAGCAACCACCGGGCATGGTGGCTCACACCTGTAATCCCAGCACTTTGGGAGGCCGAGGCAGGTGGATCATGAGGTCAGGAGTTCAAGACAAGCCTGGCCAAGATGGTGAAACCCCGTCTCTACTAAAAATACAAAAAATTAGCTGGGTGTGGTGGCGGGCACCTGTAATCCCAGCTGCTCGGGAGGCTGAGGCAGATAATTGCTTGAACCGGTGAGGTGGAGGTTGTAGTGAACCGAGATCACGCCACTGCACTCCAGCCTGGGCAACAGAGGAAGACTCTGCTCAAAAAAAAAAAAAAAAAAAAAAAAAAAAGGAGCAACCACCTGATTCCCACCACATCCACTCACATCTATGTGCTGCTTCCTCTTACCTGATAGTATAGACTCGGCTCACCTGTTCATTCCTCAATTTTCTACCTTCTCTACTCCAGCAGTTTTAGTTGTCCTACCGGAGACTTTGTCTTTTTTGCTTATCCCCGTTTCTCCAGAACATGTAGCAGTGCCTGGGACATAGTAGGCACTCAATACGTGTGTGGGGAACAGATACATCATGGAAGCACAGCTGTTAGCACAGCACACGTGGTCCTGATTTATTGAGCACCTACTACGTGCTAGGCACAGGACCAAGCACTTGGAAATCTCTCCTGGCATCCTTACAGCCACTCAGTTAAGCAGGCAAGTCTCCCAAAGCTTAAACCGTGGGAAGCACATGCTGAGTCCTTCAGCCAGGAACTGTCCTTGCCTTCTGTCAGCAGAAGCTGGTCAGGAGGCCTTCCTGGAGGAGGCAGCATCACCGCCTCCCCCAAGCTTCCCTCCCAGCCCTGTGGCTGCTCCTTCTCAGTCTCACTGTGGGCCCCTCTTTCTCCATTTGTCCCTTTCATGCCTGTACTACTCCATGTCTGGCTAGACCAGAGCTTACAAACCAGCCAGCTCCAACCCACAGACAGGTTTTATTTGGCCCACACGGCATTTTTTTTTTTTCATTTGAATTAGTTTTAACATTTAAAAGCTGAGGGATTTTGCTTTTAAAAATATCCAGATTTCTGCCTTCTCTTGGAAATTTGGAACATCTGGTGGTGCCAGGTCCCTCTTCCCATATGGCAAGCGTTGGCTGAAACGAAATAGCAACAGCCATGTTCTCTGAGCTACCCGCTACCAGGGGGTTTGCATGCGTCCCAAGCCGTGAATGAACACCTGTAGAGCTTGAGATGGTTTAGGGGTGGTATTCGGCCAAGGGCTCTAGAAATACCCAAGGGCCAGGTGGAATGACCGTTTGTTTTCCTCAGCAGAAACACACCCAGGGAACCATGGCTGGAGAAGGTAGAGATAATACATTTCTGTCAGGCAGCATTGCAGATGTCCTATGCAGGAGGATGGATGTCCTGGGTTTAATCGATACAGGCTAAGCTATTCTCTAAAGAGGCTTGCCTTCTGGGGCCCAAAACATATGTGAGGGAGACAGAGAGGTGGCAATAGAAAGAGCCAGAGTAAAGCAGAGAGAGAGAGAGAGAGAGAGAGAGAGAGAGAAAGAGAGAGAGAGACAGAGAG